>NC_083878.1:10916599-11234277 GCF_032452875.1 Bos javanicus
CAGATTTTTTCTTCTATTTTTATGTGACTTTATAAAAATGGGATTATGTTATAACATACATTTTTGCAACTGTTCTGAAACTTGCCCTGTTTTCTTAATAATACTCTTGGATGGCTGTCCAAATCAGCTTATAGATTTTTTTAAACCCTAACATAGTTTTCCATAGTAGGGATATACTGTAAAATTTTTAACCAATATTCTGATTCATAGGTTCTTGAGTCATTTTCAATTTTTCACTTATGCAAACATTGCTGCAGTTTATAAAACTTTATATATTGTGCCTTTGTATACATGTGTAAGTATATCTATATATAGGTTCATTTCCTACAGTGGAATTGTCTGATCAAGCAAGGAACATTTAAAATATTGATAGATATGGCCAAATTGTCTTCCAAAAACGTTGTACTAGTTTACACTCTTGCCAATAAGATATGAGACCACTTCCTTCACACTGTTTCAGACACTGAGTATCAGTGGTTTTTTGTCTATTACATCTGTTTATTACCTTTGGAAACATACAAATTTTCATGTGGCTCACCACCTTAGAATTGGCTAAGTTTTCCCCCTAATTATAAAAGTAATGCATTCAATTTTTTTTAAAAAGGAAAATATGGAAACAGGTGTCTTCATCTTAAGATGTTTCTTTCGGTGGACAGTTGGCCAACTGAGCATCTCTGCTCCTCTTGCTCTCTTTGTGCCCAAAAGAACCATGTGGCAATGAACCATCTTTTAAACTTTTCCTAATCCAAAAGGACAGACTTAGCATCTTCTTGTTTTGAAATTAAAATTTTAAATTATTTGGTAAACAACGAGAATAGACCCGTTTATTAATCTTTTGGGGGGAATCTTCCTCTGAGAAAGATCATATCTTTGTCTATTTTTTTATTGTATGGTTTGTCTTTATCTTCTTGAGTTTTAAGGGTCCTTGGTATATTTCAATAGTGATACCATTAGCCTTTTGTTTATCACAAGAGCTGCAATTATTTTCCCACCGGTTTAACTTTTATTTATTTACCTTTTGGCTTTATCTGGTAGCATTTGCCTTATTGGAATTTAATCTAAAGTCTTTCCTTTTTGCTATCTGTGTTTCATTATATTCTTAGTTCTTTTGTTTTTTATTTTAATTGTGGTAAAATACACATAACATAAAATTAGCCATTTTAAGTGTTCACTTCATTAAGTATGTTCACTTTGTTGTGCAATCTCCAGAACAATTTCCTCTTGCAGAACTGAAACTCTGTATCCATTAAGTAACAATTCCCGACTTCCCCTGATAGTCACCAGTCTACTTTCTGTCCAGATTTGACAACCCTGGGTACCTCATATGATGAGTGGAATCACACAGTATATGTCTTTTTGTGACTGGTTTATTTCACTCAGCACAATGTCCTCAGGGTTTGTCCATGTTGTGGCATGTATCAGAATGTTCTTTCTTTTTAAGGCTGAGTAATCCACACTGCTTATTTAACTTCTATGCAGAGTACATCATGAGAAACACTGGACTAGAAGAAACACAAGCTGGAATCAAGATTGCCGGGAGAAATATCAATAACCTCAATATGCAGAAGACACCACCCTTATGGCAGAAAGTGAAGAGGAACTACAAAGCCTCTTGATGAAAGTGAAAGTGGAGAGTGAAAAAGTTGGCTTAAAGCTCAACATTCAGAAAACGAAGATCATGGCATCCAGTCCCATCACTTCATGGGAAATAGATGGGGAAACAGCGGAAACAGTGTCAGACTTTATTTTTTGGGGCTCCAAAATCACTGCAGATGGTGACTGCAGCCATGAAATTAAAAGACGCTTACTCCTTGGAAGGAAAGTTATGACCAACCTAGATAGCATATTCAAAAGCAGAGACATTACTTTGCCAATAAAGGTCTGTCTAGTCAAGGCTATGGTTTTTCCTGTGGTCATGTATGGATGTGAGAGTTGGACTGTGAAGAAGGCTGAGTGCCAAAGAATTGATGCTTTTGAACTGTGGTGTTGGAGAAGACTCTTGAGAGTCCCTTGGACTGCAAGGAGATCCAACCAGTCCATTCTGAAGGAGATCAGCCCTGGGATTTCTTTGGAAGGAATGATGCTAAAGCTGAAACTCCAGTACTTTGGCCACCTCATGCGAAGAGTTGACTCATTGGAAAAGACTCTGATGCTGGGAGGGATTGGGGGCAGGAGGAGAAGGGGACGACAGAGGATGAGATGGCTGGATGGCATCACTGACTCGATGGACATGAGTCTCAGTGAACTCCAGGAGATGGTGATGGACATGGAGGCCTGGCGTGCTGCGATTCATGGGGTCGCAAAGAGTCGGACACGACAGAGCGACTGAACTGAACTGAACTGAATGTTCCATTGCGTGTATGTACTTCATTTTGTTTCATTGGGAGATAAGTTTTTTCCACTTCTTGGTTACTGTGAATACTGCTGCTATAAACACGAGTGTACAAACACCTCTCTGAGACCCTGCTTTTGATTCTTCTGGGTGCATACTCAGAAGTGAAATTGTTGGACCACATAATATTCCTATTTTTAATTTTTTCAGGAACTAATACACTATTTTTTACAGCAATTACATCATTTTATATTCCCACCAGCTGTACACAAGAGTTCTAATTTTTCCACTTCATCACCAACACTTTTTGATAGTGGTCATCCTGATGGATGTAAAATGGTATATCACTGTGTGTATGTTTTTTTAAAATTAAATAGACTATTTCTTAGAGTAGTTTAGGCTTATAGAAAAATTGAGTAGAGAGTACAGAGATTTTCCATATATCCCCTATCCCTACTCATGCATAGCTTTTCCCACTAGCAACATCCCCAATCAGACTAGTACATGTGTTAAAACTGGTGAGCCTGCAATGACATGTCATTGACACCTGAAGTCCATAGTTTACATTAGAGTTCACTTTAGGTGTTGTGTGTTCTCTAAGTTTTGACAAAGATATAATATCGTGTATGCATCATCATAGTATCATACAAGACAGAATCACTGTCCTAAAAATCCTCTGTGCTACACCTGTTCATCCCTCCCCACCCTCCAACCCCTGGCAATCACCAATCCTTTTATTTTCTCCATAGTTTGCCTTTTCCAAAATGTCATTTCGTTTGTGTCGTACAGCAGGTAAACTTTAAGATTTTAAGCCACTTTTAAGTGGCTTTGTTCACTTAGTCACATGCGTTTAAGGTTCCCTCATGTCTTTTTATGGTTTGATAGCTGATTTTTCAGTAGTGAATAATATTGCATTATTTGAGTGTACCACAGTTTATCGATTCACCTATTGAAAGACATCTTGATGCTTCCAAGTTTCATCAGTTATGAATAAAGCTGCTTTATAAACATCATTGAGCAGGTTTTTGTGTGGATATGTTTTCAGCTCATTTGAGTAAATACCAGGAGTGTGACGGCTGGATCACATGTTGAGAGTGTGTTTAGTTTTGTAAGAAATTTCAAACTGCCTTCCAAAGTGGCTGTACCATTTTGCATTCTCACTAGTAATGAATGAGAGAGAGCCTGTTGCTCACATTACCGTGGTTCTGATTACATGTGAGCACTTCTTTTTAATGTCAAAAATGTTTCCTGTTTCACAGTTGTTGATCTCTTAATTTCTTTGAAGGAAGGAAACAAATATCATTATTTCATACACTCTTTAAAATAAAATTTTGTCATTTTATTTTTGTCAAAATAGAAATTTGTTAGTTTTCTTCTGATTTAAAAAGAATTAAAAACACTTCAAGAAAAAGATATATGAAATGAAAAATAAAAATCCCCACCATACAGATAACCATTATGAACCAAACTCTTTACAGACATTTTTCAATACAAATACGCATTTATCGTACTGTACACACTGCTTTATATACTACATAATTTATTTCACTTTTTATTATCTTTCATTTGTCATTAGGCTGTCAGCTCTAGGAAGGCAATAGTTTTATTTCTTTTTTGCTCACCTCTGTAACGCCCATGACTACAGGAGGGCCTGACACATGTGGGCACTCAAGAAACATCTGCTAAATGAAGAAAGAAATAAACAAGTTCCACTTTTAATTGCTTAACAAAATGTCTTGGAATTTCTTTTTTTTTTTTCCTGTGTCCATAAATATAGACTTTCATCATCATCTGTTTTATTGGCTGCATATATTTCAATGTATTTATCAAATCAATCCTTTACTGATTGCCTGTAACAACTAGCTTCTACTTTGTCACTATTATATATAATACTGTGATGAATATGCTTTTACTTATGTTTGTATACATATGGGATTATCTCCTTAGATTATTCCAAAAGGAGAAGTTTCTTGGTTAAATAGAATACACATTGTAATTAAAAGTCATTTTGCTAAGTCAGACCTCCTGAAAGTAACTGCAATTTATTCTCCCACTTAGGTATGAGAGTGCATATTTTCTTAGAACCTAACTGGAGAGCATCAGACCTTTTTTTTTTTTTTCCAGTGGCTTACCCAGTTTTAATTATATCAGAAATTGCATCATCCTCTGCTTGTTTACAACTCAGATCTTCTATGAGTCAAACAACCAAGGGGAGCCAAACAGCTTTTACTCCTATTCTTAGAGCACATTCTATACTGTAGCTATTATCCAACGTATTTCTTTAAGTTTAATCATTTTGAAAAGCTCTATTTTAATTTTGTTTTTACATGTAAACATTTATTTTTAAATGCAAAGTCTCAAATCCAGGCATTTTTGAGCACCCTAATTACATACCCCTACAATATCTAGTCCACATCCTGGAAGTATTATTTTCTGTTAATTATTCACTCCGTACAGTTAGAAAGAGAAAAGACAAGTGAAGTTATGGTTTAGAAAGACCAGTCAATCAAGTTGCTATCTTCCTTGGCTTTTAAATTTATAGTAAAGGCTCAGAGAAGTCCTAGGTACAGTAAACATTCAGAATTTCCCAACTGATTTACTCTTAGAACATTTCTTTTTATTTATTTTTTTATTTATTTTTTTACTTTATAATATTGTATTGGTTTTGGATAGAGTTCTACAGATGATCCACTTGAAAAATACAATTAGTTGTGGAGTCCTGGTCTGGGTTTGAATAACAGCTCTGTCCCCTACTATTAACTTTAGGCAAGCTCTAATTTTCTCATCCATAAACAAAGTTTCTTCATATGACTATTGTGAGGATTAAATGAAATCATGTGTGTAAAGCTTCTGGTGTATAGTAAGGGTTCTGTGGCAACTATCAGTAAATGAAAGCTGCGCTCTTACCATTTCAGGGCTCTCACCTCATCAGGTTATTTATCGAGCTCTATCATTGGTTTCATCAAGAACTATGTCCCACTCATCATCTAGATCACCTGGAATAGATTTGGGATATTCCTAAAACTGATACCAACGGAGAAGGCAATGGCAACCCACTCCAGTACTCTTGCCTGGAGAATCCCAGGGACGGGGAAGCCTGGTAAGCTGCCGTCTATGGGGTCACACAGAGTTGGACACGACTGAAGCAACTTAGCAGCAGCAGCAGCAACAGCAGATACCAAACATTTTTCTGTTTGTATCATTTCTGCAGATGACTGGTCTACTTAATGTGTTAATTCTTAATTGCATTTTTGGAGGTAGCTTGCAGTTATCCTCTTGTGATATCCATAACTTACATGTTTGTTGTCATTGTTTAGTTACTAAATCGTGTCCAAATCTTTTGGGACCCTGTGGACTGTAGCCCTCCAGGCTCTTCTGTCCATGGGATTTCCCAGGCAAGAATATTGGAGTGTGTTGCCATTTTTTCTCCAGGGGATCTTCCTGACCCAGGTATCGAGCCTGCATTTCCTGCATTGGCAGGTGGAGTCTTTACTTACCTTTCAGTAAGCCAAGTGGCCAGTTATAGTAACGCCCTCGTATTTTGTTTTGCCCTTTTAGTTTATCATTAGTTTCTAGATCTAGTATTAAGGCCTCTTTAGGACCAGAATTTGGTTTACCACTTCTAATACTTGGTATCTTTCTTCTCCAAACATGTTATTGAATTTTTGTCAGCACACATATTTTCCTGATTGTCAGGATGTTTTTGCACTGACTGACATTCCCTCAATTTTTATTCCAAACTCTGTTATTATTATTTTTTTTTTTTTAGTGATCCCAATTATGGTGACTTTTGGGTTCTTAGAGCTCATTCTTCAGTTGTAGCCATAGGATCTCATAGATATGGAGGTATACCAGCTGCCCACTTTGGGCCTCTTGTAGGTGCTGTGAGGATCAAAATCCAGAACACTGATTTATGTCCACTCACACTAAACTGACTGGTTCCCTGGCCATATTAGCAGTTGAGTGATTGATATTCTGTTCCATATGTTATTAATACTTGGCAGTAAGTAAAACCTACCAAGAAGCCTAGAATAATGCTAGTAAATTCAAATTTTCTTTAAAACCAAGATAATATGCTTCTGCATCTAGATCAGAGGCTGACAAAAGGCAGCCTTCAGGCTAGCCACCTGTTTTTGCAAATATCATCTTCTTGGAATGTGGCCATTCCCATGTTTATGCAGCTTCTCTGGCTGTTCTGTGGTGCCACAGATGCTGATTGGCTTCCACAGAGACCGAGTGGCCTGCAAGCCTAGAATGTTTACTGTCTGGCCCTTTAAGACACAGTTCACCAACCCTTGATCCAGACTATTAGAAGTTGCCAGATAATCATGGTTTTACAGCAAGGAGAGCTGGATGAGTTTAAGAGATGGTATAATCGAACTCTGCCTGAAACCTCCTTCACCATTCTAGAATTATACTTGAATTCACTAGAATTCTTGAGTCCTGTTAGGTTTTGGTTTGGAGCTCTCTTTTTAAAAAGCTTTCTTTATGGTCTTTGTTTCAAAGTCTATTTTGTCTAAGTATTGTGACCCCTGCTTCCTTGTCATTTTCACTTGCATGAATTATCTTTCTTCATCCCTTCGCTTTCAATCTGTGTGTGTCCTTTGCCCTAAAGTGGGTCTCTTGTAGACAGCATATTGCAGGCTCTTGTTTTTTTTTTTTTTTTAATCAAATCTGCCACTCTGTGTCTTTTAATTAGAGCATTTAGTCCATTGATATTTAAGGTAATTTTTAAAAATTTATTTTTATTTATTTGGCTGCACCAGACTTTAGTTGTGGCACATTGTATCTTTAGTTGCAGCAGGTAGGATCTATTTCCCTGGCCAGGGATCGAAACTGGGTCCCCTGAATTGGGAACAGACTCTTAGCCACTGGACCATCAGAGAAGTCCCAGAGGTAATTATTGATAGATATGTATTTTTTGCCATTTTAAACCTAGTTTACTAGCTAATTTTATATTTCTTCTTGTTCCTTTCTTTTTCCTTTTGTGATTTGATGATTTTCTTTTGCATTATGCTTGTGTTTTCTTCTTTTTCGTTTTTATGAATGTATTGTGTGTTTTTGATTTGTGGTTATCCTGTTTTTCAAGTATGTTAACCCATTACTATACCTACTTCCTTTAGACTGATAGTCATGTAGGCTCAAGCACATTCTAAAATATATACATAAACATACAAAATTTACATTTTCTTACTCTTGTCCACCACATTCTATGATTTTGATGTCCTCTTGTACATTTTCGTGTTTGTCCTTCTGCTATTCATTTTGGTTATCATCACTTCCACAAATTAAAAAAAATTTTTTCTTAATCTGTACACTGGCTTATTTAAGTGATTTACTTTCCAACTGTGATTTTCTCTTTTCTTTAGATTCTTGTTTCTTTTCTATTTGGAGAAGACCTTTCAATATTTCTTTTATGATAGGTTTAGTATTGTGGTCAGAGAAGGCAATGGCACCCCACTCCAGTACTCTTGCCTGGAAAATCCCATGGATGGAGGAGCCTGGTAGGCTGCAGTCCATGGGGTCACTAAGAGTCGGGCACGACTGAGCGACTTCACTTTCACTTTTCACTTTCATGCATTGGAGAAGGAAATGGCAACCCACTCCAGTGTTCTTGCCTGGAGAATCCCAGGGACACGGGAGCTTGATGGGCTGCCATCTCAGGGGTCACACAGAGTCAGACATGACTGAAGCAACTTAGCAGCAGCAGCAGCAGTATTGTGGTATTCTTTTAGTTTTTGATTATCTTAGAAATTCTTTATCTCTTCTTCTATTATAAATGACAATCTTGCTGGGTAGAGTATCCTAGATTCCTTTCAGGACTTTAAATCTAGCTTCCCTTCTGGTCTGCAACATTTCTGAAGAGAAATCATCTGAGAGCCTTATGGGGGTTCCCGTAATTAACTGTTTGTTTTTCTCTTGCTGCCTTTAGAATCCTCTCTTTAACTTTCGCCATTTTAACTACAATACGTCTTGATGTAGATCTGCATGGGTTCATCTTGTTTGAGATCCTTTGTGCTTCTTATCGGAGAAGGCAATGACAAGCCAGTCCAGTACTCTTGCCTAGAAAATCCCATGGATGGAGGAGCCTGGTGGGCTGCAGTCCATGGGGTCACTACGAGTCAGACACGACTGAGCGACTTCACTTTTCACTTTCATGCATTGGAGAAGGAAATGACAACCCACTCCAGTGTTCCTGCCTGGAGAATCCCAGGGATGGGGGAGCCTGGTGGGCTGCCATCTATGGAGTCGCACAGAGTCAGACACGACTGAAACGACTTAGCAGCAGCAGCAGCAGCAGTGCTTCTTATACCTGGATATCTGTTTCCTTCTTTAGGTTTGGGAAGTTTTCAGTCATAATTTCTTCACATACATTTTGATCCCTTTTCTCCTTCTAGGATCCTTATTATGCATAGATTGTCATGCTTTATATTATCCCATAGGACTTTTATACCACTTTCATTTGTCTTTTTTTCTGTTCTTCCAGATCACTTATTCATTCTCCTGCATTATTGAATCTGCTATTTATTGCTTTTTAGCTCAGCTTTTGTCTTGGCAAATGAATTTTTCTTGGCTCCTCTTTAAAGTTTTTAGTTCTTTTTTTACAGTAATCTGCATTTTTATCAACGGCTTTTCTTAATTCCTTCAGTATTTTTATTATCTCCTTTTTGAATTCTGTGTCTTTTAAACTGAAGAGGTCTGCTTCATTGTCTGTTCTTTCGGGGGAATTCTCTTGTTCTTTTAAATGGGAGTGGTTCCTCTGCTTCTTCATTTTGCTTATATTTCTCTTATTCCATGAGTTTGGGAGAAACGATTATCTCTTGTGGTCTCGAAGGGCTATCTTTATGTGGGAGTGTCCCTGTGTAGCCTGTGTGGGTTTAATATTTTTGCTGTGAGTGCTGTTTTTAGTATGGATGCCTGTCACCTTTTTCTTCAGTGTGGAGCATCAAACCTTTTAGTTTTCACAATCTAACAGGGGAGAAATGTGCTGTACAGGGTTTAAATTTGCATCTATTTGGTTACTAGTGAGTTACACATATCTTCTTGTCTATTATCAACTTGTATTTCTTCTTTTGTAAATTTCCTGTTGGACGCATTTTTGTTAGATGCCGAAACTTTCCTTACTGATTTATAATAATTCTTTATATACTTAAGATACTACCATGTTGTATGTCATGAATACTGCAAGTATTCGTTCCTAGCTTGTCACTTCTTTTATTGCTTTCATGGTATCTTTTAAAAAAATTTTTTGTAAGAAATTTTACTTACAGGTGTTCTTAGTGATAAAGAACCCACCTGCCAGTGCAGGAGACACAGGAGAGGCAAGTTCAATTCCTGGAGTGGGGAGATCCCCTGGAGAAGGAAATGGCAATCCACTCCAGTGTTCTTGCCTGGAGAATCCCATGGACAGAGAAGCCTGGTGGGCTACGGTCCATGGGGTGGCAAAGAGTCGGACACAACTGAGCATGCACATTAATGAGTTTTTACACCCACATCATCACTGCCTGTATCAAGTTTCCATGTGACCTCTCTCAGTTGATAATCCTCCCAAGGTCAACACTACTCTGATAAAGCCTTAACTTTTGATGTAGAAAACTTTAGCTTTCATAGTTTGTACCCTTGGGTCATGTTTTAAAATAATTACTCCTGTGTGCATCCTCAGTCATTTCAATCGTGTCCGACTCTTTGTGACCCCATGGACCGTAAACCACCAGGCTCCTCTGTCCACAGGAATCTGCAGGCAAGAACACTGGAGTGGGTTGCCATGCCCTCCTCCAGGGGATCTTCCCGACCCAGGGACTGAATCTGCATCTCTTATGTTTCCTGCATTGGCAGGCAGGTTCTTTACCACTAGGGCTTCCCTGGTAGCTCAGCTGGTAAAGAATCTGCCTGCAGCGAAGGAGAACCCAGTTCGATTCCCAGATTGGGAAGATCCCCTGGAGAAGGGATAGGCTACCCACTCCAGTGTTTTTGGGCTTCCCGGTGGCTTAGACGGTAAAGAATCTGCCTGCAATGCGGGAGACCTGTGTTCAATCTCTGGGTCATGAAAACCCCCTGGAGAAGGGAATGGCTACCCACTCCTGTATTTTTGCCTGGAGAATCCCCATGCACAGAGGAGCCTGGCAGGCTACAGTCCATGGGGTCCTGAAGAATCTGACAGGACTGAGCAGATAAGCACAGCACCACCTGGGAAGCTCATTCCTCTACTCATAATTATATAAATATTCACCTATGTTTTATTCTGGCACTTTAATTATGTCATTTATATTGAAATCTTTATTTAATCCAGATAAGATCTACTCTAATGTAAACAAGAGAGAAGGATCAAACTCCCCTATCTGTTCCTTCAAGGCTATTACCCAGCATTATTTGTTAACAAGTTAACATCATTTATAAACTAGTCAACACCATCTCTATGAGTTAAAACATTTTTATAGAGTCTACTCTCTTGCTTTATTTGCCAATTTCTGCACCAGTATCTCAGCATTTTAAATATAACTCCAGGTTTTAATATCTCCTGAATTAAATATTTCTTTGTTATTTTCTTTCAAACCTTTCTTGGTTATTATTTATCATTTATTCTCCAGAAAACCTTTAAAATCATTTTTTGACATTCTCTCCCCACATCCCCTGAAAAAGTTGAAATCTTAATTGGTTATATTGAGTTTACATATTAATTTATTTTTAAATTTTTTATTTATTGATTTTTTTGGCCTCATTGAGCGGTATGCAGGATCTTAGTTACCCAACCAGGGACTGAACCCATACTCCCTGCAGTGGAAGCACGGAACCCTAACCACCAGACTGCAAGGGAATTCCCTACGTATTAATTTAGAAAACACTGTACCTTTACATCATTATATATTTATTCAAAACTTTATGTTCCTTAATAACATCTCAAGGTTTTCATCATATAGACTTTGCACAGTCTTGTTTTGCAAGTTAGGATTTTTATGTTTTTTGATGCTATTATATTAGCATCTTTGCAATATTTCCTGATTACTGACATACAGGAAACACATACATTTTATTATGTACATATATAAATATTATTATACACACATATCTTGTCATTTTGCTAAACTATCTCATTAGTTTGAAAGGTTTTTATTTAGTGGGTAGCATATCATTTGAAAATAGTATTTATTTCAACCAATATTTCTATATTTTATTTAGTTTCTTATTTTTATTATACTATTTAGAACTTACAGAAAAATGTTTAATGTTTTGCTGTTACAAGTGGCATCCTTGTCTTCAATGAGAATGCCTCTAGTTCATTTTTCTTAACATCTCTACAACACTCAAGGGTTCTAATTCATTAATCTGAGGTGGCACCCAGGCAACTGCATCCTGTTAATTACACAAATAATATTGAAGCATGTTCCCAATATGTCATTAGGACGGTAGTCTAGCACTTTCCCGTTAAATATAATTCAATATAGTATGCATTATTTTTCATATTATGGAATTATTGTTCCACCAAAGGTTTATTAAGAGTTATTAATTGGGAGTTTGGGATTTAATAAAATGTCTTCTCAGCATCTCAATGATCCTCCCTTCAGGATAAAACATGAAAACATCTGTTCAAAGGCACCAGAGAACACCCAAAATAGGACTTAAGAGGCCAGGTTTCTGGAGAGAGAAAACTCATTTGGGTGAACTTGATATTCTATGCCATTTTTTCTTGAGATGTCTTTCAGTGTTTAAGCAGAGGTCAAGAAGTTGAATAAGGAGCAGTAACTAAGAGAATGGGAAGCTTATCAGTACTTTTGACAGACTTAGGCCAGGGAGAAAAACACTGTTCAGGAGGAGGGGCACTGTGAAATATTTCAGGCTTTCCACTGGGACCTGTGATGGTTAACTTCTTGTGTTAATTTGGGTAGGCCACAGTATCCAGATATTTGGTCAAGTACTAACTGAGGTATTTCTGTGAAGGTATTTTTTAAAGATGAGATTATCATTTACATCAGTAGACTTTGAATAATGCAGAATATCTTCCACAATGTGGGTGGTTCTCATCCAATCAGATGGCCTAAATAGAAAAAGACTGATCTTCCTGAAAGAAGAAATTCTGCCAGCAGACCATCTTTGGAGTTAAGCTGCAATTCTTTTTTGGGTCTGCAATCTGCTGGCTGTATGTATACAGACACACACATTCTCTTTCTTTCTTTCTCTCTCTCAATTTTGATTCTATTTCTTTGGACAACCCTAACTAATACTAGTCCCAAGAAAAACTATGCTCTAGAGAGTAAGGGCAAGCCAGAAATAGACCAGGCCTTACAAAGACTGAACCCAGCTTAAAATGAGTTCAATTCCAGATTAGAATAAGGTGATCTCTAATTATCTGCAAAAATTTAGAGTAAATTCTCTCTAGAGGAAGATAATACTTTTATTTATTTATTTTTTTAAGATAATACTTTTAAAAGCCTGTACAAATATTTGTCTACAGTATCTGGCATTCAACTTAAAAATTATCAGAAATACCAGGAAATAGGACTGAAAGAGAAAAAGCAAACAACAGAAACAGGTCACCGATGATCTGTATCTTGAAAAGCAGGAAAAATACAAAAGAGAGAAATTTGGATATGGTGAAAAGGTTTAACATGTGTAAATGTAATCCTTGAAGGAGAAGAGAGAAAGAAGGAGATGAAAAAGAATATTTGAAAAATAATGGCCAAGAAATTTCCCAAGCAGGTGAAATACATTAAGCTTCAGATTCAAGAAGTACTCTATATCCCAAGTAGGATAAATACAAAGAACATCATTCCTTTGGTACATCATAGTAGAACCAGGATATGCCAGGAGAGGGGTGGGTGGGAGAATCTAAGATTAAGAGAACAATTTAAAAGCAATGGGTTGAAATGTGATACCTTCAAAAGAACAGCAAAAAGACTTATAGCTGACTTTTCACAATGGCATGACATCTTTAAAATGCTGAATAGATGCAGTTTATAATTATATAATCTGTGAAATATTCCGGAAAATGAAGGCAAAAAATAAAGACATTTCCAGAGATGCTAACACTGTGATAATTGCCTTAAGGAGAATTCCTCAGGCAGAAGGAAAATTATCCCAGTAGGAGCCACATAAATTCAGGAAGGAATGAAGAACAATGAAAAGGGTTAGTATTACATAAATCTGCATGAATATTAATTATACAAAGCAAAGGTAAAAATGTCTTGTGAGCTTTAAAATATATGTGGAATTATAATATACAACAACAGTAATACTGAAGTCAAGAGGGGATAAATGGAGTCGAAGTAGTCTAAGTTTCTTGCATTGTCTTGGAAAGAGAAAATTCTATTTTACATGAAATGTTAATAATTTAAGGATGAATGTTATAATATCTAGGGTAATCTCTAAAAGAAAAATAATGTATAACTAACAAGCTAAAAGAAGAGAAGGCAACTAGAATAATAGAACATACTCCATTAATTCAAAAGAAATCAAGAAAAGCCAGAAGGAAGATAAACAGGTGGGAAAAATAGAAAACAAATTGTAAGGTGCTAACTTTATGCCCAGACATATCAGTAATTATGTTAAATTCAAACTGAATAAATATTCCTATTTAAAGATAAAAATTGTTTGACTGCATATTTGATGATATTAAATCAACAATAATCAATCCTTCTTATAAGAGATATGCCTTAAATGTAAGGATTCAGTAAAATTGAAAGTAAGAAGCACTAATCAAAAGAATGTTATACTAATATCAAAGTAGGTTTTTAAGGCAAGGAGCAGTCCTAAAGATAAAGAAACATTTTATAATGAAAATGGGTCAGTCCACCAGAGAATTCCTCAGTTCTATGGAATTATAACAATCCCACAGTTATGTGGACCTCACACACACACACACAGGGCAAAACTTAATCAAACAAAAAGGGGAAAGACACAAATTTGCAATCACGTTGGAAGACTTTTAACACAGGAAAGTCTCAGTAACTGTTAGAACAAGGCGACAAAAAGATCAGGAAGGATTTAGAGGATTTGAACATGATTAACTCTTATCTGTGTACAGAATGTTGAGTGAATGTTTTTTGTTTCCCTGAATCGTTGCTACGGCCCCATCTGCAAACAACAAGCTACAGGAGATGGCCAAAAACCAGAGCCCAACTCCTCTCCCAGGGCTTACTGAGAGGCAGCTCAACCACCCTGCTTTCTGGGAGCAGCACCCCTGCCCCCACTCGGAGCCCCCAGACACCTATGTGAGAAAGCTAGAGAGAGACTTGAGTCTTCGCAGTTGGAGCCCTCAGCCTTGGAGAGAGAGCAGTGCTAGGGGAGGGGGCGTTCTCTCCTTTCTCTGTGGGGAGGGGAGGGCTGCTTGTAATTCCCTGTCAACTAAGGGGGTTTCCAAGAGGACGATTTGGAAGGTCCAGTGAGTGTGAAATTCACTCACTCGTGTCTGACTCTTTGAGACCCCATGGACTACACAGTCCATGGAATTCTCCAGGCCAGAATACTGGAGTGGGTAGCCTTTCCCTTCTCCAGGGGATCTTCCCAACCCAGGGATCAAACCCAGGTCTCCCACATTCAAGTGGATTCTTTACCAGCTGAGCCACCAGGGAAGCCCAAGAATACTGGAGTGGGTAGCCTCTCTCTTCTCCAGCAGATCTTCCCAACCCAGGAATTGAACTGGGGTCTCCTGCATTGCAGGTGGATTCTTTACCAACTGAGCTATCAGGGAAGCCCCAGAAGGTCCAGTGCCCACAATAATTCTCCTCTTGGGGGTCTGCTGGTGCAGAGGCTGTACTGATCTTCTCCGAGTCCACCTGAGTGGGGTTTGCAGGAAGGCGATGAGACAGGTCGGACAGTGGGGAACTCTATGGAGAAGACTGGACACCCCCATCTGGGATGTTCTTACAGGTCCAATGGGCACAGGGAAGGTGGTTGGTCTTAAGCCTTCTTGCCAATATTTAAGCAAGAGAAAGACTGGGTGGTCCCCTGGTGAATGTATCCCTAGAGTTGGGCTAAGGGCAAGTGAAAGCATTTGAACTAGACCAGATTCCCCAGATCTGGGTGAAGGGTGTTGTTTAGGTGCTGGCGGGGGCGGGGGGGTGGCGGCGGTTTGCACACAGCATGCTGAAAACCCGACATGCGATCACTATGAGAAAGACAGTGCTAAATGGAGACGTGAGAGCCAAAGAAAGAACTCTGAAACCAACCAGCCAACTAACGGGCAAAAGACACATGCCCATTTCCTGCCCGCTCTCAGGGACGACCCCAAGTCTGGAGGAGCTAGAAACAGACCTCACCCTCTCTCCACTTTCTAGGGGTCCTGAGCCTTGGGGCTGGACTGGAAGGTGCCCTGGGATCCCTGTCCCTTCCCTTACTTATTATTAGGCAGTTCCCTCTCCCACTCCTTCCAGGCAAGCCCTAGCGGTATGGTGCCCCAGGTCACTATTTTGAGCCTAGGAGACAAGAGAAACTAGAGGGGAGGGTTGGGGAAAGGACGATGAGAGGGCTTTAAAAGTAGAGTTGGTAGCCTCCTTGCTGGATGGTTCTTTAAAAGTAAAACTCTACCTAACACTTCAGGCGAGCCCACTCAGAAGGGTGGCTTTGAAATGATAGACACCTGCCAGGCCATTTCATTTTGTGATCGGGGCAGTGGTTTCCCTGGGATAGGCCTCAGCATATAGGGACACCACTGAGCCTGGGCTAATAGGATCCTCTGCCCATCTCTCTAAGAAGGCAAGGATGTTCCCCTGAAAGAGCAGAGCCCCCAAAGGATGATTTGGAGCAAACTACTGGCTGTGGACCACACTATTATTGTTATTATTGCTGTTATCGATAGCTGCCATTTATTGATTGTGGTTTACAAATTGTACTAGGCCCTGTGTATGCATTCCCTTATCTAAACATGGTATTTTCTTTTTTTTTTTTTTAATTTAATTTTATTTTTAAACTTTACATAATTGTATTAGTTTTGCCAAATAACAAAATGAATCCACCACAGGTATACATGTGTTCCCCATCCTGAACCCTCCTCCCTCCTCCCTCCCCATACCATCCCTCTGGGTCGTCCCAGTGCACTAGCCCCAAGCATCCAGTATCGTGCATCGAACCTGGACTGGCAACTCGTTTCTTACATGATATTTTACATGTTTCAATGCCATTCTCCCAAATCTTCCCGCCCTCTCCCTCTCCCACAGAGTCCATAAGACTGTTCTATACATCAGAGTCTCTTTTGCTGTCTCGTACACCGGGTTATTGTTACCATCTTTCTAAATTCCATATATATGCATTAGTATACTGTATTTATGTTTTTCCTTCTGGCTTACTTCACTCTGTATAATAGGCTCCAGTTTCATCCACCTCATTAGAACTGACTCAAATGTATTCTTTTTAATGGCTGAGTAATACTCCATTGTGTATATGTACCACAGCTTTCTTATCCATTCATCTGCTGATGGACATCTAGGTTGCTTCCATGTCCTGGCTATTATAAACAGTGCTGCGATGAACATTGGGGTATATGTGTCTCTTTCCCTTCTGGTTTCCTCAGTGTGTATGCCCAGCAGTGGGATTGCTGGATCATAAGGCAGTTCTATTTCCAGTTTTTTAAGGAATCTCCACTGTTCTCCATAGTGGCTGTACTAGTTTGCATTCCCATCAACAGTGTAAGAGGGTTCCCTTTTCTCCACACCCTCTCCAGCATTTATTATTTGTAGACTTTTGGATTGCAGCCATTCTGACTGGTGTGAAATGGTACCTCATAAACATGGTATTTTCTAGAGGTGAGAACTTTGAAGCTGTAAGGCACTTATTGAAGTGACATAATAAGCAAGTGAGGAAGCCAGGAATCCACCCCAGGTCAGTCTAGCTTTGAAGCCTGCTCTTAACCTCAGCATTTCGCTCTCCCCTAGTGTTGAGAGGAAAAAATACATATTTACAATTTGGTATTAGCTGAGAACTAGTAGTGTTCTGAAAGGGAGGTCTCCGATAACAACATAATGCACATAATTTAGAGTCAGCCTTAATTTTCAAAATGTTCCTGAGTAGTCAAAGTAACTTTTATTAAGTCAAATGAAGCAACTGTGAAAAACCAAAATAGTAAGAGGCTACTTGCTGCTGCTAAGTCGCTTCAGTCGTGTCCGATTCTGTGCGACCCCACAGATGGCAGCCCACCAGGCTCCCCCGTCCCTGGGATTCTCCAGGCAAGAACACTGGAGTGGGTTGCCATTTCCTTCTCCAATGCATGCAAGTGAAAAATGAAAGTGAAGGACCTCATAAAAATTAAGGTTTAGGATACATTTTTCACTGTCTTAAAAATATTTTACTTTGGAGGGGAGGAGAAAAATGGGTTGAGAAAGAGTAAGAGATACAAACTTTCAGTTACAAAATAAATGTCACAGGTATGAAATGTACAGTGTGGGAAATATAGTCAATACTATGTAATACCTTTGTATAATGATAGATGACAACTAGATTTATCATGGTGGTCATTTTGAAATGTACAGAAATATCAAATCACTATGATGTACACCAGGAACTAACATAGTGTTGGAGATCAATTATTCTTCAAAAGTAAACAACGGGACAAGCTCATAGAAAAAGAGTGCAGATGTACGGTTACCAGAGGCGGGGGAGGGCGGGATTTGAATGAAGGTGATCAAAAGGTACAGACTCTCAGTTATGAGACAAATGAATACTACAGAAGTCATGCACAACATGAGAAAGATAATTAACACTGTTCTATGTTACAAATAAAAGTTGTAAGAGTAACACCTCTCCCAAGTAACTCCTAAGACTTCTTATCACAAGGGAAAAAAATGTTTTTCCCTTTCTTCAGTCTTTACACTCTCCCAAGTGAGTTATTTTGGCTGCCTTTTTCTTTTCCTTTAATGCTATAGTTATGTGAGATGATGGATGTTCACTTAATCTATTGTGGTCACCATTTCATGCACATATGTCAAATCATTATGTTACACACCTTAAACTTATACAGGGCTGTACATTAATTCTATCTCAATAAAACTGGGAAAATCTATTATCTTGTGGTGAGTATGGAATCTGGCACTAAGGGTAGACTCTAGAAAAGGTTTGCGAGTGGTTATCTTGGAAAGTGTGTTTACGTGGGACCAAATGCAGAATAACACCTAGGAAGTTCACTTCCTCCAGCTCTCTGACCATGTGGCCAAGAGCCCCCGTTGTCATAAATCTGAGGTCAGTCTCTGACTAGAGCCCAGTTATGTCCATCACCGCCCAATTTTAACACTTGAGCTAAGTAAAGCATCCATGGGGACTTTTTGCCTCTTGAATTTTTAATGTTCCTTCTGAATGATGGGGTCTAATCCCCATCTTTGTGAATTGTGCTTATTGTTTATTATTTTACTCTTTGGATTTAGTTCTAGCTTATTTTCCTTAAATAAGGATAACTTGTGCTTCCCCTAACTCAAATTAAGTCTATTTTTTTAAATTGGTCATTTTACCTAAATTCTATGCCCCCTTATTAACAATTGGTGCAATTCCAGGATTCTCAGATCAGCATTTGACATAAAGAGCAGATGGTCTTCAGACAACAATGCCACCACAGGTCACTGCTACAGCGCTTGCCCTACAGTGGCAAGAATAATACGAAATTGTCTGCAGCTTTCATTGACCTTTCCTCAGTCTGGGCCATGGACAAATTGATTTGGCACTGCTACTGCACTTCATGGGCCAGAGTGGGGGGAACAACTTTCCTGGGGGCTGATCCAGGCTGAGTTCTGACACCAGTACTTTTCCACTCATTCAAAAACAAAAACAAAAACCTGATACTATCTTTAGATGAGTTAGTTGCACAGCCCCTTGCGATAAAAAAAGAAAAGGAGGTATTCTTTTTTATTGCGGTGAGATGGCTTTTTTTCCTGGACAAAGAATGGTCTATATATACAACAGTCTTTATTAGTTAAGGACAGAGAAGGGCTACAGATCAAAATCTCTAACCATAAAGTTATTACCTAGGAAGGTATTCCATGTTATTCCCAAGTTCATAAATGAGGAGACAACCACGTTGTTCAAAATTTGATTCCCCAAATTCGCTGTCCCAAACCTCTTTGTGGTTACTGCAAGTCCCTTTTCGACTGTAAAGTGGGAATCTATGTACTTAGTGGGCCAAGAGCTCTCTTACCCCACCGTGGTGAGCTGTGTTAAAACAAAAGTCCTTTGAAAGTCAGAGTCTCAGATCTTACTTAGCCACCAATAAAGAATGGCAGCTAAATTCCAGATACTTGCCAAGTATTGCAATTCCAAGTTCACTGTCACTAAATATTTATTAAAATGTCACCAGAGAAACTTGGAGTTGTTTAAAATCTCTGCAGTCCATCTTCAAATATGACAAAATATGTCCTTCAAATATGACAAAATACATCCCTAGGTAAAAGCAGATTAAAAGACAACTAGGTATCTGAGCTGCACTATATATACTGCCTGCCTCCATTCCCCATTTTCCCAGTAGAATTACTTTTACAACATATTGTGCTTTAGTGAGATGCCATCTTTTATATGAATAACAATGATCCTCTATGTGCTGTTTGGGTTTATTACACAAAGGTTTCTATTATTCACGACATCACACATCCCGTGGCCTATCCACGCGAATGTAAGTGAGCATTTTACTTTTTTGCTGTGTTACTGTATCTACTTTCTTGTATGCTTGTATTCTATATTCCTTTGCCTCTACCTTCAATTTACTTTCCCTTTGTAGTATTTTACATATCCTGGAAAGCCTTTCTACTAGGTTCAGAGTCTAGCATGGGGTTTGGCACTTGGTAGTACTATTTGCTGAAAAGTAGAATACAAAATAATTACATAGAACATAAATTAAATTATAAAAGTGGACTATAAATGACGAAAACATTCATTTCTCCCTAACTTGGGGTCTGTCAATACTCAGGCAAAGAATCGGTGCCCTTTCTGTATACACTGACCAATTACGAAGAAATTTATTTCATGGGAGTATAGTTTCTTAGTGCTTCCCAGGTGGCTCATTAGTAAAGAATCCACCTGCCAGTGAGAAGATGTGGCTTCAATCCCTGAGTGGGAAGATCTCCTGGAGAAGGAAATGGCAACCCACTCCAGTATTCTTGCCTGGGAAATCCCGTGGATGGAGGACCCTGGGGTCCTGTGTCCATGTACATAACAACATAGTTTCTTTAATTTACTCCATTATTTTTCTCCCTGAAGACAGAGTATAACATTTACTTCCTGCGTATTTTTAAGAGGGCGCTGCACACAGTAGATGCTCAATAAGTACAAATTAAATGACCCATCTTTTGGGGAGTGAAACGGTTACTACCCCATAGTCAAGCTGCTGTTATCTGAAGCCAAGAGCGCTTGGTGTTTGCATTTGCGTTCTATTAGCTTGCTCACCTTGGGTCATCATAGTGATGGTGCCCTAGCTTCTCCTTCTAGGCACTTGGTGTAGACGCTGTAGCTTTTTCCTGGCCAGCATCCACTCTTCCCTTAATGGCATCATGATTTTTCTTTGGAGAATGAATGTTCCCCCATTCCCAATGCACCTAGTTCAGATGGGGTATAGATACATGACCCAGGCCAGGCCAATCAGAGCATGCCATCCTCTTGGACACAGTGATTGATTCAAGGATGAAGTCATGACCCTATGACTCAATTCCAGGACTTGTTGGAATTGTTGACCACAGCTTCTCTTTTTCTTGCTGGATTTACCAAGACAATACGAACAAACCTATAGCTGATGGAGTTCCCATACTGGAAAAATCTAATTAAATCAACAAATACTGAGTATATAAGAGCTAAGAGAAGAAAGCAAAATGAGTCTTTGATAACAATGGGCACTGGATTCAGCTGTGCCTGAACACAAGTTTGAATTGAGTTTTCTGTCAGTGCAGTGAAAAGAATTCAAACCAACCCAGGATTCTCTGTCATTATACGGTCTCTTCCAAGGCCATGTTGAAGCTCCAAGGGCTGTATCAGAAGCCTCGTGCTTACAGAGTGACACTGGGACTGGGAACTGAAAGATTTGTGTAAACTTATCCTGAGTCTGCCATGGTTCAATTAAAACAATGTAAAACTCCCGGGCCATTGGAAGGTATAGAACACTAAGCTGGATAAGAGAAGTCCGAGACACAGATGTTTAAGCATGGTGTGCAGGGATGTTAAGAGCTATTCAAGGTGGCAAAGGGATCATTGCTGTAGATGGCATGAACCGTATCTTGATGCAATTGTATTTTGATGTGATTTCTTTTTTTTTAAGGCAAAGGGAGATGAAAAGAGGAGACAGGGGGGTAGATAAGTTAACTACAGAGAATGACTGAGGAATAGCCAAGAAAAATCTTACTTCCCTTAGGTGACATTTCCACTTCTTTCACCTATCAATAATCCATTACTATTCGTCCAACACAAGTAACATCCTATATTCTCACTCAGGCCCAGGAAGAAAAACAGAAATAACCCTTGAGCCACTGTGGGAATTCTGTTTTGGAGGACAGTGAGTTGGGGAAAAGTAATCCTTCCCTAGAAACTGAGCAGAAGAAAATCTGCTAATAAGCCCAAACAGATACATAGGAGCTCTTCAGGCCAAAGCCAGAGGTTGTCTTCTTTAGGTCTGTTCTTTCTTGGGCTTTCCACTCTCCAGGTTTTATCCACAGATGTCTGCCAGCCCTTGCAGCAAGGTTTATTTTGACTAGGTTCCAGTGGTGATGTCACCCTCGTGGAAGGTTTCCATATATGACATCCTCTGCTGCTGTGCCCACGAGCATTCCTAAGGCCCTTTCACTGGTGCTGTCCAAGAATAAGATCTTGGCTGGATTCCCACATTGAAAGGGCAGTGGAGCTTTGGTTTCTGAAAATAGTAGGCATTGTTCTTTCTGTCCAATTATAAAAACAATGCATGTTCTCTGTAGAATATTTGGAGAATTCAAAAAAGTATGGAGGGGAAAAAAGAGAGCGATTATGCCATAATTCTATCACCTACAGAAAAATACTATTAATATTTTGGTGTATTTCTTTCTCATAGTTTTAATGAATGCATTTATCTATGTATATTTTAGGAAGGTGGTATTGCATTGTGGTTGAGTGTGGGTTTGGAAGTTTGACACCACTCATTTGCAGTTCTATGGCTTTTGGCAACTCCAAAAAAGAACTCCCACAGTGGTCCAAGGGTTATTTCTGGTTTTTTCCTGGGTCTGAGTGAGAATATAGGATGTTACTTGTGTTGGACAAAAAAGTAATGGGTTTTAGTGGGTGAAAGAAGTGGAAACATCACCTAGACTAAAGGAAGTAAGACTATTCTTAGATATTTCTCAGTCATTCTCTGTAGTTAGCTTCCCTACTCCTCTGTACCTCATTTCACCTCACTTTGCCTTGGAAAAAAAAAAAAAAAGCATCACAGAAAAAGCCAAATAGCATCATATACCAAAGCACAATTCCATCAAGACACAGTCCATGCCATGCACAGCGTTGTCTTTTCTCTTTAAACAACAAAGTTTGCTATTCTTAATCTAGTCTTCCATCAGTACACTATTATTTTAACTTATGTTTATAATAAGAATTACCTAGTAATAAAATTTCCCCAACATTCACCTTTCAATTAAAAAATGGTTATTCCCTTATTCCAGATTAATTTTAGAGTAATTCTTTCAAGTTAGAAAAGTAAAATTTTTGTAGACTTGCATTTAATTTTATGGATTAAAGAATTAACATCCTTAAAGCATTAAATATTCCCCTCATAGAATATAGAATATTTGTCTTTCCATTTATTTTCTTCATGTCCCTCTGTACAGCTTAGTTTTCTTTATAATAAAGAAAGAAACTGAACATCTCCTGTTCATTTTGTTCCAAGTTATTTCATGTTTTGGTTTCTAAGGTGATTAAGAATCTTTTCCCCAATCACAACTGGCTATTGCCTGTACTAGAAAGAGAGAATTATATACATCTTTTAGTGGACAAATATTGCTACTCTTTTGTGATATTTTACCAAATTAAAAAAGGGCATGGGAATTATCCTTCACTTGAAAGGTTGAGAGAACTCATTCACAAAAGCCTCTGGAGATAATATTGTACACGTTTTCCCATTTCTTCATCGACTATTGGTCTTTTAAGTTCCACTTAAGATAAATTTTAGTTTCATGCATATGTATAATTTTTTTTTACTAGAAAATCATCTGTTTCACTGAAAAGATTATTCAGTGAGAAGCTTAGTTATACACAAGACTTTCTCATGGGCTTCCCTTGTGGCTCAGCTGGTAAAGAATCCACCCGCATTGTGGGAGACCTGGGTTTGATCTCTATATATGCAGTTTTTATTTTTTCATATGCTTTCCTTCTTTTACCTTCTAAGAGGTAACCTTCTATGATTAACCTGTTAATTTTTAAATTGCATAATCTTTAAAGTCATTATTCAAACTGTGTGAACATTTAATGTGCTGCCCCTGAAAAAACCAAAGCTTTCCCATTTATTGGTTGGGTGATTTGGGGTAAGTCTGTGCATGTATTCCTATCTTATCAAGTGTCCGGCACTGTGCTGGGAGCTGAGAATAGAAGAGTGAACAAAAATTGCCGTTTTCAGAGTATACTATATATGTATAGTATATATATTATACATTATTAATTATATATATTATACATTATTATTATATATAACATATACTATATATAAGCTAAAAATAAACAGGGTGATTTTAGCTAATGACAGTGCTATGCAGACAGTAAAGAAGGAGATAGTGTAATGGAGTGGAGGTGATTTATATGGGGTTGTCAGGGAAGACCTCTGCCAGCTGCCAGATCTCATGGACCTTGGGTCCCTTGGTCATTAGCCTGAAAACCTCCCCTGAGCCTTTTGGTGCCACTCACCTCCCCCTTTTCTAAGCTGTTGCTTTCCTTTGTTTCTGCGACAAGGTAGTAATTACTTGTCGCCAGAGTCTCTTCGTTTCCTCCTCCCTCTCTGACATCCCCCTCTGAGCCTTCAGTGTGGGCACATCTTCCCTGTCCAGCTTTCAGGCAGCACAAGCAGCCGTCCTGGCAGCCGGAAGAAGAGCACAGCTGCTGGCAGCTCGTGCCTGTGTTCAGGTCTTTGGCATGAGGTGACACTGGGATGGTAGGACAGGCCCAGGATACACGTCTGAGTCAGGACCTTAACACGGCTTCCCACAGGTGGAGTCAGGGCACAGGTCCAGCTGGCTTTCTAGCACGTGGTCCAACACCAAGGCTGCTATTTCAAGGAAGGGCTCAGCAAAAGAAAGGAAGGAGCTACAAGGACTCAACACAGTGTTAGAAAGCAAACACGACATGAGTTTACATGACAGTTCAGCGACTCGACTCGCAAAAGACAATGAAAAAACACTGCAAAATAGCAAAAAAAATCATGTACCAAACTGTGGATAACAGGCTTAAGTGCCACTGGAGCTCAAAGAAGGAAGCCCTAAGAGTGAATTTACCAGTTCGAGTGGACACTGGAAAAGGCAGAACTTGAATCAAACCCTCAGGGAAGCAGGTTTAATTAACAAGGACAAGAGTCCACGGTTATTTAGTGCGACAGGGCTGGATGCTGGATCTGACAGGCACCATGAATGATACTGCGTGTATCTTAGAAGCGTAAGGTCCACTTCTGACCCCAAGTAGGCAAAGGTTAACCAAAAACTCAACCTTGGACTAAGAAATAAAGACATCTGTGAAGAGGGTCCAAGTTCTCCTCCTATTCTTTCACCTCAAGAAGTAGTTGGAACAACAAAAGTAGGAGGTTCAAACAAAAGTGGGGTGGAAGGAAAAATAAAACTCTGCACATGACATGATCTTATAAACAGAAAACCCTAAAGATGCCACCAGAAAATCACTAGATCTAATCAGTGAATTCAGTAAAATTGCAGGATACAAAATTAATACACAGAAATCTCTTGCATTCCTATACACTAACAACAAAAAAATCTTAAAAGGAAATTAAGGAAATAACCCCATTCATGACTGCCACAAAAAGAATAAAATACCTAGGAATAAACATACCTAAAGAAACCAAAGGTCTATATGCAGAAAACCAAAAGACGCTGATGAAAGAAAATAATGACACAAACAGGCGGAGAGATACATCATGTTCTTGGATTGGAAGAATCAACATTGTGAACACTACCTAAAGCAGATTCAATGCAAATCCTATCAAATTACCAATGGTATTTTCACAGAACTAGAATAAAAAATTTTACAATGTGTATGGAAACACAAAAGACCCCAAATAGACAAAGTAATCTTGAGAAAGAAAAACCGAGCTGGAGGAATCAACTTTCCTGACTTCAGGCTACACTATTAATACAAAGCTATAGTAATCAAGATGGGAGCTTCCCTGGTGACTCAATCGGTAAAGAATCCAACTGCAGTGCAGGAGACCTGGGTTCAATTCCTGGGTCAGGAAGATCCCCTGGAGAAGGGAATGGCTACCCACTCCAGTATTCTTGCCTGGAAAATCCCATGGACAGAGGAGCCTGGTGGGCCACAGTCCATGGGGCAGCAAAGGGTCGGACACAACAGAGCAACTAAAGCACACAGTAATTAAGGCAGTATGGTACCGGCACAAAAAGAAATATAGCTCAGTGGAACAAGATAAAAAGCCCAGAGAAAACCCCACACACCTATGGGCACCTTATCTTTGACAAAGGAGGCAAGAATATGCAGTGGAGAAAAGACAATCTCTTCAATAAGTGGTTCTGGGAAAACAAGACAGCTACATATAAAAGAATGAAATCAGACCACTTTGTAACACTGTAAGACCAGAAACTATAAAACTCTTAGAAGAAAACACAGAACACTCTTTGAAATAAATCACAAGATCCTCTTTGACCTACATCCTAGAGTAATGGAAATAAAAACAAAAATAAACAAATGGGACCTGATTAAATTTAAAAGCTTTTGCACAGCAAAGGAAACTATAAGACGAAAAGACAACACTCAGAATGGAAGAAAATAATTGCAAATGAAACAATGACAAAGGATTAATCTCCAAAATATACAAGCAGCTCATGCAGCTCAATATCAGAAAAACAAACAACCCAAATCAAAAAATGGGTGGAAGACCTAAACAGACATTTCTCCAAAGAAGACATCCAGATGGCCAACAAGCACATGAAAAGACGCTCAACACTGCTTATTATTAAATAAATGCAAATCAAAACTACAATGAAGTGTAACTCACACTGGTCAGAATGGCCATCATCAAAAAATCTACTGACGATAAATGCTGGAGAAAAGGGAACCCTCTTGCACTGTTGGTGGGACTATAAACTGATAGAGCCATTATGGAGAACAGTACGGAGAGTCCCTAAAAAACTAGGAATAAAATGCCATATGACCCAGCAATCCCACTACTGGGCTTACACCCTGAGGAGGCCATAATTCAAAGACACATGTACCCCAGTGTTCACTGCAGCACTGTTTACAATAGCCAGGACACGGAAGCAACCTAAAGGTCCATCAGCAGAGGGATGATAAAGGAGTTGTGGTATATACACATACACACACATGGAATATTACTCAGCTATAAAAAGGAATGAATTTGAGTCAGCTGTAGGGAGGTGGATGACCTAGAGCCTGTTACACGAGTAAGTCAGAAAGAGAAAAACAAGTATCATATATTAATGCATACGTATGGAATCTAGAAAAATGGTACTGATGAATCTATTTACAGAGCAGGAATAAAAATGCAGACAACAGACTTGTGGGTATAGTGGGGGAAGGAGAAGGGGAGATGCACTCAGTAACACTGACACAGATGCAATACCACGTGTGAAACAGAGTTAGCAGGAAGCTGCTGTATAACCCAGGGAGCTCAGCTCAGGGTTCTGTGACGACCCAGAGGGATGGGGTGGTGGGGGAGGTGGGAGGGCGGCTCAAGAGGGAGGGACATATGTATACTTATAGCTGATGCATCTTGTTGTACAGCAGAAACCAACAAAACAAAGCAATTATCCTCCAGTCAAAAATGAGCTTTAAAAAAGAGTGGGGGTGGAAACAAGAGATAAAAGATATGGTGCCATCTTTTAGGTCCTGGCTCTGCTCCGAGTCGTAGGGAAAATGAGTAGAAATTTGGAGTATTTCTTCTGGTTCTTGAGGTTTTCAGTTTTTTCAGTTCAGAACATCGGAGCAGACCAGAAAAGATAATCGGAGCTGAAGCCCAGTTAGTGACAAACAACGTGAATCTGTCTGAGGAGTCCTCTAGCTGGAAGCTGAAGCAGGTAGAGGTCTCACAGGTAGAAGCAAGGGCACCTCAACTCTAAGTCTTCCAGAGATACAAATAGTAAGTACGTTAAGCCTTTACAGCATCTTTACAACTCTCATAGTTACATATGGAGTTCATTTTATCATTTGAGGTAGGTATATTAGACTGATCCCACTTTATAGATTTTAAAGATGTTCGGGAAGTTAGGTGACTTGCTGGTAAGTGAACATCTGGGCCTAGAATCAAAATATCACGTTTAGTCTAGCACTTCCTCCCAAAAGGATAATGTTCCAGTGTTCCAAACAGGTTTTCTCAGTGCCCCAAGCAAAGCTTCTCACAAAAAGAAATGAGCCCTGGGGACTACCCTGGTGGTCCAGTGGTTGAGAATCCACTTGCCAATACAGTGGACATGGGTTTGATCCCTAGTCTAAGAGGATTCCATATGCCACAGAGCAGCTACTCTCCCCAACATGAAAACATTTCTTCCACTGGGGTAACTGAAACCCAGAAGTGAACAGCAATCAAAGGGGATAGGCATTATGATTTTAAATTCTGAGGTGCCAAATGAAAGTTGAAACCCTCCCCTCTCAAGCAACACATATCCATCATGACACCAGCCACACTAGGGAATGCTTCCCACATAAAGTGCCTGGTACCCAAGAGAGCATTATAAGGATTAAGAGGCTTTTTTCTTCCTCTCTGGTTTGGTATTTAATTAGGAGTATGTGAAAGTATGCTTGCTGCTTGGAAGAAAACCTATGACAAATCTAGACAGAATATTAAAAAGAAGAGACATCATTTTGCCAACAAAGGTCTGTATAGTCAAAGCTATGGTTTTTCCAGTAGTCACGTACAGATGTGAGAACTGGACCATAAAGAAGTCTGAGCACCAAAGAATTGATGCTTTCAAATTGTGGTGTTGGAGAAGACTCCTGAGAGTACCTTGGACAGCAAGGAGATCAAACCAGTCAATCCTAAAGGAAATCAACCCTGAATATTCATTGAATGTCTATGATGTACAGAGACTGATGAGAGCTCAAAACTCTTAGGTATAAATGACTAGTACAGTGGTTTTCAACCCTGGCTATACTTGAGAATCCTATCAGCTTAAAAGACAAAAACAAAAACAGTGTCTGAGGTCTCACTCCAGAGATCTGGATCTCATTGGTAGGGTGCGAAGCATGAGTATCAGTACTTTTTAAAAAGCTTCCCAGGTAACTAGTGTGTGGCCAAGGGTAAGAGCTTTATGTGACCATACAGTAAGTCTGGAATGAAGGCTAAATTTAGATGTTAAGCAAGAGAAAGCTACTGTAGGTTTTTGAGTAAGTGAGGAAACATGAGGATGGCTGTAATGTGGGAAACTTCTTCTGACTGTATTGGGCAGAACAGACTAGAGTCAAGAAACACTAATAAGACTTCCTGGTGGTACAGGGGCCAAGAATCCCCTTGCCAGTGCAGGGGACACAGGTTCCATCCCTGCTCCAGGAAGATTCCACACGCCATGGAGCAACTAGCCTGTGTGCCACAACTACTGAGTTCATGTGCTGGAACCACTGAAGCCCGCGTGCCTAGAGCTCCTCAGGAAGAGAAGCCACCGCAGTGAGAAGCCCGCACACCACAGCGAAGAGCAGCCCCCCGTCTGCAGCAACTAGAGAAAGCCTGTGCACAGTGACAAAGAAACAGTGCACCAAAAAATAAAAAAGCAACACTAAAAACAGTCTGGTAAGAAGTCTATTGAAATAGTTCAAGTAAGGGGTAATAAGATCATAAACTAAACAGCAGCCTTGAGAATGCAAAGGAGGCGGGCACTGCCTAGAAAATACAGAGCCAGGCAAGTGTGGGGCTGTAAGGACAGGGCAGACCAGGCTGCCTGTGGGGCTGCAGCAGGGAAAGGAGGGCACCGGCCAGAGAGATACTCTCCCTTGCCCAGACCCGCCTAGCCCCACATTCCCACCTACTCTGAAACTGCAGAAAAGAGAACTTCCAGTATCTTTGGAGTTAAGAACCTATGAGAACATGAATATAGACATTTGTCTCTTTCAGGGGAAAAGTTCAAGGACCACAAACCTAAGTAATAAAGAATGAATATATTCAGGACACAAAATTTTTAAATGAAACAAAACTTCATACAGTTGTAAATTTTTTTTTCCCCACAGAATTTTGATACAAAAATAAATCATTCTCCTATCCAAAGTATTTATTCTTCTGCCCTCTGAGGGGACACAAACAATACCATTAATTTCTAGGACACCTTAGAACATTAGGCTCAGCTCATAGGAAAAATACAGAATCAGCTACAGCTTCAAACATCTCCCTAGATGTTGCTTGAATCAGAAAGGAATAACCAACACAATAAAGCCAGTAGGGTGTGTTAGCATGGGAATATAATCATTTATTTGGAGTGTAACCTGGTACTCCAAATAAAGGCACTATTACCCTCAGCTGAAAGATTTCAGGGCACAAGGAGGAAGTGAATGGATGACCTACTTGAGACAGCACCAAAAGAACAAAGATGACTTCACACCTCTGGAAGATGGCAAGAGGCAGAATGAAAGGACTGAACAATTTAACGTGAACTGGGGCACACCTGCAATGTTGGCACATCTCAAAGTTCTATTTTTCCCTCACCTTTCCCCAAATAACCAGACCTTTTAGTTAACATTTAGTAAGCACTGTCTGTCTAGACAATGCTTGATCCAACAGATCGTCCTAGAGCACATGTACACACACACAACATATATATATATATATATATAAGTTAATTGTTATTTTATTGTAGAAGAAAAAATATCCTGAAATATTTGTTAAATAACAATAATTTCTGACAAAATCATTCTTTAGGGTTATTGAGCCTCACCATCTGGTCAGACATAGCAAGCTGACCTTCAGCCTTATAATAAGCTTCATTAATCTTGCCATAAACCACAGAAAAACCCAAAGATTTTTTAAATGGCTTCCAAACTTCTGCATAGATGCTCTTCATTAGTCCAAAGGTAAACAATAAACAAGTTGGCAAAGAAATTAGAAGGATACATGACAGGGAAAAAATGTTAACAATTGGTGAATCTTGAACAAAGCACATGTGAGTCTTCATTACACAGTTTTTCAACTTAATTTTTTAGTTACAGGCACACTGAAAAGTTGCTTTAGCATGACCATGCTATTTTCCAGATGTGCCTAAAAAACATACTTGATTATTTCTTTTCAAACCAGAAATAGAAAATCAGTTCTCCCCTGGGTGATACTTCCTATTGTTTTAAAAAGCTTCCAGAGCTTTCTGGAAAGTTTAAATTAAGGGGCTACAGTACACTGATATGGTTTTACAATTCTTGGGAGGCGTCTGAGTCAAACTCTCATCGAAGGTCTGTGACGGTCACAGCTCTGTCCACAACAGTCACATGGCTGCAGCTCTGCAAGAGCGAAACAGAAAGAAAGGGGAAGTCCTGGAAAATTCAGAAAAATCATCTTTTAAATGCTTATATACTTAAAATGCTCATTCTGGCTAGTGGTTCCCAGGCTGGCAGCCAGACTGTTACTTAAGTGGCAATTATGGTAAGGGGTCTGGGAATTATTATTTCTACCAATCCAGAATCAATAGCCTGTAGTCTGAATCAATATGGACCTATATATTTCCATTTATTCTTCAAATGTATGTGTATTCTAGAATCATTTATAAAATATACATTTATTTTAAATAACTGCTGAATTAATTGCAGTATGCTGGGTCATTATGTCAACCAGATGATAAAGTACACCTATTCTCACAAGGGGAATACTCCCTCTTCGCATGCGCAAGGGGTCATCCTAACTGAAAGCCTAGGCCTTTCTGGGGGATTGTGCAGTCTCTGTTTCAACATCCTGGTACCTAGCCACTTATTACATTCCAAGGCAGACTTCCCTATTTGTGAGCAAATCTGTCAGAAATTTCTTTCTCGTACTCAGCTGAAAACTGGCACTTTCACAGGGTCTTAAGTTTTGGTTCTGGGAGTCATATGAAATATCTGGGACCTTTTTATACAACAGCTCTTCTAACACTCACAGTCAGTTCTCAGATGCTCCCTGGGGTTCTCTCCTAAACATCCCTAGTCTCTTTTACGTGACAAGGCTCTGGAGTCCCTTTTCCACATTGGTTTCTTTTCAGTGAACCCAAAAGAAATAATAATACTCCATGGCCAGCATGGAGTGAGGCAGTACTATCTCATTAGATTTGAGGAGAATACTGCAACATACTTATCAGCAACTACAGCTTTTTATCCACAGCTTTTTACCACTGTGAATTTACCAAAAACCCACAACATTTACCACTTGGGGGAAAAACTTTCTAAGAAGGTCATAAAAATCTCTATTACCTAAAATCAAATTAAAAGCAAAATTCCAAAATTAAATATACTTTACCTATCTTAAATGGCTTTTTTCTTTTGAATTCAAATCTCTTATTAAAATGCATGCTTAGCAACTGATGATGATGAAGGGAAAAACCTAATGTTTAATAAGCAAGCTACTGCACTTGGTACTTTCATTTAATCCTGTCAACAACCTGTAAAAGTATATATTATTATTATCATCATCATCATCTCCATGTATAGGTGAGAAAGCTGAGGCCCAGGAAGGTTAAATAACTTGATCACAACCCTGAAGTAGCGGAGCTAAGACTCAAACCCCTTCCTGTTCCACACTGCTTCCCACACATGTCTTTGTAGGAAGATTCAGAAAAATTAGTGACAAGGCTGATCTTCTGTGTGGGCCGTGAAGGACACTGTGTCGCATCAGCTCTGACTGTGCTCCCTGGTTAAAGCGTAGCTGCAGCTTCCTCCACAGGGATACATACACAGAAGAGGGGTGGGTCCTTGCTGTGGGGATGAAATCCTTTCTGGCGACAGGAAGAAATCTCCTCTAGTCCATGGTCAGTGAGTCTAAAGAATCCAGTTCTGAAATAAGAAAAAGCAGGTCCAGAATCCAACAAAGGTGTCCCCTCAATCACACACACACTGGGCAGGGCAGAGCTCATTCTGAGACACCTTCAAACGTCTGCTGGCCCACAGATCTCTTCTCTGGTGAATGAATCAGACAGTGATTCATCACTGCCACCACATCAGTTTTACTGGGAGAATTCATAGTAAATAACAGGGTTTAAAATGAAAAAGTTAATTTTCAGAGATAATCTGTTGGATACTGAAATTCTCTAATCTGACATCAATCTCTTGAAATTCCTACTGCTTCAAGTCAAACACTTCAAATTTCTTACATCCTTTTCTTATAAAAGCACCTACATTATTGCTTGGATACTTTTGTAAACAAGCAGAGTAGGTTTATCAGGCTACAGGACTTAAAAGGAAGACCTTTAGAAAAGCCAATCAAATATCACAATCTATATATTAGATAGAGAACAAGGTCTTAAGAATGCAGAACATTTCCTCTGAGGCTTTTCCCCTGAACACCCTATGTACTTACTCCTGGAATTTGGGGGAACAAACAATGGCTATCGACTCTGGCAACATCATCTGGTACGAGCAGTGAGTGTGTAGGTCAACACTGGAGAGGAAGGCTGTCTGCGTGGGATGAGTCTGAGAAGAGGGAAAAAAAGCCTCTGAGAATACACAGGCAAGCCCAGCCCATGAAGAAAGTGAAATGTTAGCTGCTCAGTCACGTCCAACTCTTTGCAACCCCATGGACTGCAGCCTGCCAGGCTCCTCTGTCCATGGAATGCTCCAGGCAAGAATACTGGAGTGGGTTGCCATGCCCTTATCCAAGGGATCTTCCTCACCCTGGGATCGAACGTGGATCTCCCACATTGTAGGCAGATTCTTACCATCTGAGCCACCAGGGAAGCCCCCCCATGAAGGAAGGCAGAGCCAAATAATTCTCAATAACTTCCCATGATCTCCTAAAGTTTAAGGTCATTAGCAGCCATGAGGAATATGCCTGAAGTTCCTAATAAGGAATGAACTTCCTTCCCTGCATTGTAAACAAATGTAATTTAACATGAGTATGTGCAGACTCATAATTTCTATTTGACCATCAAGATCTATCTGGCTCCTCACAAGCTCTCTCGACACGATGGAAAGTCACCCATACTGGAATAGACGGTATGTGCTACCCAATACTTCAACCTGGTAGGCGTCAAGGACTTAACAAGCCACAGATGAATGATTCTTCTTCCTGAAAAAGGGGTTTAAAAGTCAGGCACAAGTCAGGGGCTCCATAGGCAAAAGTGGCAAAAGCTGTCCTGTGGGTAAAGCATATCATTCAAGGATATGAGAGGCAGAGGGTGACTGGGATTTCAGAGGGTGGTTAATCACAAGGACCCTGTCTTATCTGAGAAAAAGACCACGATGTCGAAATTTGAAAGCAATCAGTTAAAGCACCATTTAAATTTCATTCAGTTTATCTCACTTGTTTTCAGTTTTTTAATTTTGTTTCTTTGGCCGTGCTGCATGGCTTGTGGGATTTTAGTTCCTCAACTAGGGAGGGAATCTGGGCCATGGCACTGAAAGCACCAAGTCCTAACCACTGAAATTCCCCAGTTATTTAATGTTTTATTGAACACTGTCTTTGTATACAAATGAACACTATATAAAGACTTACCTCAGAGGGGGTATGATGTTAGATAATAAGGATGGAAAAAGGAAAGACCAAATATGACTCAAAAAGAACACCAATCTTTACTGACTTAAAAGCACAGAAAATAAATATGCACACTTGACCAGTGTTTTTAACTCTGTTGTGCAAAAATGAAGCTCCCAAGGGAACTTGTCAAAAGCACAAGTTCCTGCACCCCACCCTGGAAATATCCACCCTGAGAAGGAAAAAAATATTTTTTTAAAGCTCATTAAATAATTCTTATGCGTAGCCTCATCCGAGAAGCATGACTGCACAAAACGCTGTGACCAGCTCACTGTGGAAGAAGTCTACAACACAGGAACAAGTTAGCCGAGTGCTGACAGCAAATCCACACACACGCCTGCACAGGGCAGGAAAGGGCTTCGATGACCACAAGGGAGGAACAGTTTCTACCAATAAGAATACGATCCCATAGGCTTTTAGGAACATGTGGCCTGTGTCAACACCTTTCATCCCATGTTAGAGCTTGAAATTTTAACTGAGAACAAACAAGGTCTACACAAGTTGATGAAGGTCTCCAATCTAAAGTTGGGTTAGCTAGAAAGACGACATAAAGACATATAGCAGGGCCTCAATAAATAACTGAAAACCAAAAAATCTTGTTTGAGGCTCTGCTCCCCTCTAACTACTATGCCTTCACTCCTTCCCGTCACAGTTGAGTTTCTTGAAAAAAAGTTATGCCTACTGTGCTCACATGCTGGAGATAGAGGAAGGCATTTTTATGAAAAAAAAAAAAAATACACCAAAGGAACAGAAATGAGTGAGAAAAGTGAATGCTGAGGGCAGCCTGGGTGTTCAGATGAGCAGAGTGTCCACAAAGAACAATGCCAGCTAAGGTAGGGCTGAGACAAGGTGAAGGAGTGCCTTGAATACTGAGTTGGGGGTTACACGATAGTTGGCGATAAACATGACCATACAAAGTTTCTGACGAGGGGGGCTTCCTGGTGGCTCAATGGTAAAGAATCTGCCTGCCAATGTAGAAGTAGTGGGTTCAATCTCTGTTTTGGGAAAATCCCACATGCAATTAAGCGCATGCACCAAAACTACTGAGCCTGTGCTGTAGGGCCTGGCAGCCGAAACTGCTAAGCCCGCGTGCTGCAACTACAAGAGACGCCGCCGCGGGAGAAGCCCACGTGCTGCAATCAGCCCGCGGGAGAAGCCACGCGCTGCAACCAGTGGGTAGCCCCTGCTTGCCTCATCTAGAGAAGAGCCTGCACGGCAACGAAGACCCAGCACAGCCAGAAAAAATTCAAAGATTTTGACCAGGAACCTGATTCATAGCTGGCACGGTACAGAAGGAAGAATGGACCTTTTGCATTCTCCTCTTGCCAACTTTAAGATCTGAGCAAACATTACCGTCTGTTTTGGTTTGCTTTTAATCCCAAGTTAGGAAGAAATGGTACAGGAACATCATGGGGGAAAAAAAGCTGGAATACTATCAATTTAAGTTCTAAATTTCTTCCTAGCTAGGCCCTCACTGATATTAAAAATACTTTTACTCACTTGTGGCTAAGATGTACCTAAAGTCTAAACAGTAATTATTTCCAACTTTGCCTCATCTTGTCCAGTTCTTAAACTCTCCTGCCTCCTCCCGCTGGGCAATGGACCTAGATTTCAACCTCATTGAAAGATCGCCTAAAATGAGTTCCCTCAACATCTCCAATTATAACCTTGAAAATCTCTCTGTAACTTTCTTCCTTCAATTCTGTTGTAGAGGAGTGTTTTCTCCCTAATATGAAGATGACACCCTCTTTGTACTTTTGACTTAATTCCTTCCTACCCCCAGATTATCTTGTCTCTCCTGTCCTTTTACATCTCATTCACAGGTTCCACTATAGTTCACCCACTCACTGGGCTTAAAAACATGCTCAGACAACTATACACAAGAATGCAGATGAACCTTAAAGACACTGAGCAAAAGAAGCTGAATACAAAAGAATACATATTATATAATTCTATTTAAGTAAAGTTCAAAAGGGCTTCCCTGGTGGTGCATAGGTTCAGGAAGATCTCTGGAGGAGGAAATAGCAAACCACTCCAGTATTCTTGCTAGGTGAAGCCCATGGACAGAAGAGCCTGGCGGGTTACAGCCCATGGGGTCACCAAGAACTGGACGTGGCTGAGCACACACGCGCGCATGTGAAGTTCAAACCCAGGAAAAAGCAAACTATTGAGTTTAGGGACACACAGTAAGGTGGCAAAGCTATAAAGAAAGCAAAGAATTTCAAAAGAAATCAAGAGAGGGATTACCTGTACCAGAGAGGAAGGGTGACTGGGCAGGAGCATGGGGTAGGAGTATGTTTCTGGCAATGCTCTATTTCTTAACCTAGGTAATGTGTACACATATATTTTTGTTTAATGATTCATTAAAGTGTACATTTAGTTTATATAATACTTTCTTATATATATTTCAAATATAAAGGTTTCAAGAAAATCAAAATAAAAACAACACATTTTCACACACTAAACCATAAATCAAGCAAACTTTCTCTCAACCTGGCTATTCCTTAAGCCGCTATTCAATCTCTTTCCTTTCCTTTAGTTAGTGCTAAGCTCTTCAAAAAATTAGTGTACATTTCACTATCACCACAACCTCAATACCCATTACTTCTTAAACCTTTTAAATCTATTCCCACCATTGCCTAAAACCCACTAAAGTGATGTCATCAATGACTCAGCAAGTCCAATCAGCTCATACAAGTACTCATCATCCTGGAGCTCTCCGCAGCATGTGACACAGTGAACATCCTGAAGTTTCTCTCTGAGACATTCCTCCTCCTCTGGTACCTATGCCTCAACACTACCTCACCTTTCTCTGACATCTCTGTGCTGCATGACTAACTACTCCCTATGCTCCCCTAGGTGGCCTAGCCTTCAGCTGCAAGTTAATTTCTTCTTGTTCTCCACCTTCCCCCAGCTCCAAAGCCTCCAAGGTCAGCTTGACATAGAGGTCTCCTGGTTCTCTTTCCCACCTTGACCTTGTTTCCAAGTTCAAATTCCTGATAACTACCTCTACTGATATAATGTCTGGAAAAAGAAAAAAATCAAAGTCAGTTGTGTCCGACTCTTTGTGACCCCATGGATGTAGCCCTCCAGGCTCCTCTGTCCATGGGATTCTCCTGGCAAGAATACAGGAGTGGGTTGCCATTCCCTTCTCCAGGGGACCTTTCCGACTCAGGGATCAAACCCAGGTCTCCCACACTGCAGGCAGATTCTTTACCACCTGAGCCACCAGGGAAGCCCAATGTCTTACCAGTATCTTAAATTCAACATACTCAGAACTGAAGACAACATTTGCCCCACTTCCAAGTAAGTTCTCTTGCTGGAACCTCTGTTTCTCCTTATGAGATGACTGATCACTGCCACTTCCATGAGTCAGGCCTGAAATTTCTAAGTCATCACATTTACTCATCATCCTCTCTGACTCATTCCCCACATCCTCTGAAATCCTACATTTGTCTCTTTTTTTCCCAAATGCACTGCCATCACCCTGGCTCTCTTCATTATTACATTTTAATCATCACATTAACCTCTTAAATGAGCTCCCTGTCTCATCCTACTCACTAAAATGCAGAACTATCCTGCCTGTCCACCCAAAATACTACTCCTAATGTATTATGTGAAAACTTATCTATCACTGTTTCCTGATATGAACTCTAAGCCCCAGAAAACTGGACCACTCAACGCCCCAGGATTCCAGTCTGCCTATTTCACTGTTGTCCCCTGTTGTCCCACTGTTGTCCATATGCAACCCTCCCTTGGCCCCCCCCCCCCCCCCACAAATCTAGTACATCACCCCAGCTGTGATCCTTCCCTCCTCTAAATTCTACAGGGCATCTCTTAAAGCGCCAGGCACATTCTGCTTCACATAAGGAGTTAACGACTTGTCTATATGTCAATCTCCTCTATTAGACTAAAATCAAACCTTACTCAAATTGTATCCCCTGGTGGATAAGACACAGGTTTTCTATCCCCCATGTATCTATAATGGGGGATACACAATAGCAAGTATTTACAAAAGGACAGAGGCACACAGGACTGCCTCACAAGTCAGTGCTTCCCCAGTGCCAATATACAGTATGTGCAATCTTCCCAAATCCAGAAATAAGCTGCCTTGTTTGTGTGGGACCCTGTCACACAATGTAAAAACAGCTTGGTCTATGAGAATGAGGGGTTGAAAAAGAATAAAAAGAAAAATTAAAATGTAATCTTTAGGGATGGAATTATATTTTACCTGAGTATTACTAGAAGACTTAGGATATGCAGATACTTAAAAATTTTCTATTTTGATAGCCCTTCGGATTTACATAAAGGTTTACATATAGGTTGTTTTGGGCTTCCCTGGAGGCTCAAATGGTAAAGAATCTGTCTGCAATGCAGGAGACCTGGGTTCGATCCCTGGGTCGGGAAGATCCCCCGGAGAAGGGAACAGCTACCCACTCCACTATTTGCACCTGAAGAATTCCATGGACAGAGGAACCTGGCAGGCTGCAGTCCGTGGGGTTGCAAAGAGTCAGACACGACTGAGCAACTAACATTTTCACTTTCTTTCATAGGTTGTTTTAAGAAAGATGAAATGCAAGTATCTGAATTAACTTCCTTGGTTCATTTTAAATACTTTGATTTGTATACCTTTCAGGAACATCATTTGTATGAAGTAAGGCATAAACCTCTTTGGTCAAGGCTCACATACACTCTCAGCTAGCATCCTATCAACATTCGTGCTCACAGGGAAATTGGGACTTTGGAGGAAGAATTTCATTTCTATTAAAAAATTATTTTGATTAAAAAGTCCTGGGCTTCCCTGGTGGTGCAGTGGAAGAATCTGCCTGCCGATGCAGGGGAGATGGGTTCGATCCCAGATCTGGGAAGACCTGCAAGGCAACTAATCCTGTGTGCCACAACTACTGAGCTTGAGTGCTGCTACTACTGAAGCCCAGGTGCCCAGTGCCCAGGCTCCGCAAGAGAAGCCACCACAGTGAGAAGTCCATGCACCATAACTAAAGAAAGCCTGTGTGCAGCGATGAAGACCCAGCACAGTCAAAATAAATATATACATCTCTTAAAATATAATAAATCATAACATCTTTTAGAAATGAAAAGCCCCAGAAATCAACACTGGAGTGCAAGCAGGTAAGTATGCTAAGGAAGTCAAGTCTGTACCCAACAGAGGGGAATACAACCATCTAAACAGCCTGGATACAATTCACTCTGCTTCAAGAAAAGAACAAGCAGTGCGTCTGTAACATCATGTGAGATGAACCCCCGGAGGGCTCAGAACTGCTTACATGAATCCAGCCCAGTGTGATGAGACCCTGCTGATCCTGTATGAGGAAAAGCTCTTCTTCATTCTCGGTGTTGCAATAATCAGACCCAGCACTCTGCTTGGGGATGAGAACGTGGGTAATGGTAAATTCGTTCCTCATCTGTCAAATTAGAAAACAGCTCGTCACGATTCCGTGGTACGTAGGCAACCCTCTCTGTCACAGCAGTGGAAAGTTAAACTTCCATACAAGCAAAGGCCCTTCTCCCAGCATGAGTCTCCTCCATGAGATGAGTCCCTCAGGTCAGTCTTGCTCACAACTCTTACTGCCCAAGTACACCACCTGGGGCCCTCTGCAAGGCCAAGATGCCCAGAGCCCTGTGCGAATTTCCTGCTGCAGCCAAACAGGTCTGCTCATGAGTCTTAAGAAGCTCTGGGTATGGTACTGTTTCTCTTCCTTTATTCATGTCTAGAGGAGTTTCCTTTTACTATTTCTCTAAGCCCTTCCCAACCTTTAAGGCTCAGTTTAAGTCTATTCCACTTTACTCATTTATCTATTCAGCAGTTAGTAATGAGTTCTTTAAGCACCTCCATTTAATGATCCTTCTTTCCCCATAATTCCTAGTGCTTTTATTGTACGTGCTAGTCAGCAAACTATCTTTTGGTGTATATCTCCCATCTCTCTAAAGCGTCTGGGTACCTTTTGTGGACAGATGCTATCTGCCTTACATATTTATATTCTGATGATCTACCATAAAGCAGGTGTTCAAAAGCTGAACAAGGGATCTTCCTACCAAGTTTAGAATTAAGCATTTCTTATCACCAGCATTAAAATACTCAGTTAAATTCAATTAATTAATTGATTAATCAAAATTAACCAAATCCAGGGCTACTAAATTCAAGGTGACACTGCATTTTGCTGCCATGGCTCCTTCAGCAGAGGGATCTGTACAAAGAGTAACTGACCCTGGATATCTCTCTGAAAGTCAAAGGAGGCCAAGGGTGAAGAAACAGTCTAGGCTCTAGAAAGCATTTTTTTTTTTTTTTTACCAGTTTTCCACAGAGAATTCCACATGTCTCCACTCCCCGGGTAGTGTTGGCACCGGCCAACTGGAGAAACTGTGGGCAGAGCTTCCCGGGCACCACCACGTGGCGCAATCCATCGATTGTAGGAGCTGTAAAGGAGAGACAAAAAAAATCTAAGACCTCCCCAAGCAGACCTCAGAGTTGGCAGCCCTAGGAGAGCAATGCCAAATCACTGGGGTCCCCCCAACTGCAGGCAGTAAGTGGGCATCTCATCCTAATGGCAGAAGAGAAAGGGCTGCAAAGGCTCTTCTCCAACCTCTGACCACAGCCACTGGGAGTAGGTTGTTTCAAGAAAAGAGAAGAGGCTTTAATCATTCAAGTGAAGACAAAGAGAAACTACTACTTAAGTTTCTGAGCTATTCAGGAATAATAGTGAGAGGCAACCCTGCCAAATACATGGGGAGAAATCCTGAAAGCTTCAGAGTCTAACACCTCTTGCCCACTCTTACCTTGTCCTTTTAAGTAGATCTTCTACAAAGCTGAATTCCTTACATGACTACTTGAAAGACAATTCCTAACAAAAAGATCTATTCTAATCATCAAGGCATACTCATCATTTTGCTGCTACTGTTATTTTCTTGGGTAACTATTCATTGGTGAGAGAAGGAAAGACTCAATAGTTTTTATGGCTAGACTGAATTACCACTAAGGCAATGGCACCCCACTCCAGTACTCTTGCCTGGAGAATCCCATGGACGGAGGAGCCTGGTGGGCTGCAGTCCATGGGGTCGCTGAGAGTTGGACACGACTGAGCGACTTCACTTTCACTTTTCACTTTCACGCATTGGAGAAGGAAATGGCAACCCACTCCAGTGTTCTTGCCTGGAGAATCCCAGGGACAGGGGAGCCTGGTGGGCTGCCGTCTATGGGGTGGCACAGGGTCGGACACGACTGAAGCGATTTAGCAGTAGCAGCACACAGAATAGTTACCTTGACTAAGCTCCTTACCAATTAGGAATATTTGCAAGGCAAACACAGTTCAGTAGCTTTTATTTTTAAGTCAGTTGTTGAATTTTAAAGTGTTACTATAAATCTCAAATTTCCTTTACAAAAGGTTAACAGTGGTCTCTAGTTCACTGAACATGTCAAATCTCTATATAACCCTTAAAAGCTGAGAGTGAGTCTGACTTTCAAGGATTTTATTAGCGCTTCAGAAAATCAACCTAGCCCAGGTAAATTATATGGCTTAAGCAAAGGCCACTTTATAATACAGCTGTCATAGAACACAGTATGATAATATTGATCGAATGGATTTCTGTGACCAGAGCCTAATGAGCGGGATCACGGAGGTAGTCGTCCGCTGAATCCCTTGGAATGACGCCCTTTTTGGCTGCAGCTGAGATGGAAGAGGATTCGAGCGAATGAATTCACTACCTTCCAAGTTGTTCAGTGCTCCAGGTTTCAAGGATCTGTCCACCACCGGTGGCTTGGCAAGCCTCACAGCTGCATTACAGTCTGAAGGCTGTGTGGGTATAGCAGGCACCGTGGGGAACACATCTAGGGAGGGCGTCTCCAGGTCAGGCACCAGTGGGCCCCCCAAGCCAGGGTCCACCTTCCCAAACTCCTGCACAATCTTCAGTCGTTCCTTTTCTAGCTCCTGGTTCCGGATCATCTCCTCGAAGGCATGGAACTGCTCCTGCTCCAACTGCTGCTGCTTCTGCTGGGCCACCCTCTGTCTTTCCTTTTCCAGCTCTTCCTGCATGGCTACATTTCGGGCAAATTCTTCTGCTTCCTTCTTCTACAAAGCACAAATAGGAGTTAACAATAACACTTTACACTCAAGTAACTTCACACCTTAGGAGGACAAAGCTTTTTAGCAGGGAGACTGCCCCCAAATGTTCTGGCCTGATTTCCAAACACAGAATCCAGGCTTCCCTCAGTGCCTCTACACCCATAGGACAGTTACCCCTAATGGATCTAACCACCGTACCCCTATTCCTCAAGGACAGTTAAAGTCCTAATCCTCTCAGTACCCTTTCCCAGTAACTCTAACTAATGCATTTTCTTCTTTACCAAAATCTCAATGCAGCATATTGCCCGTACATGCATATCATACACAATTTTAGTCTCTAAGTGTGCCACGTATACATTCTGTATCCCAAGTAGGGCTGCGAAAAGGAACCAGATCCCAACTTACAAACGCCATGTAGGGGTCTGTATTGAATTTTAACCCTGAATGAAGCCTCTGAAATTCTTCTGGTGATTAGTAAAATACAGAGTGACATTTTAAACTATTAAGAATCATCAAGTAATAGCTTCCTTCATGAAGATTTTCACTCACTAGGTACCTTAGAAATATACAGCTGTTTTCCTCTCAGCTGATTTTCAACATTAGAGTCCAGAATAGAGTTCAGGAGAGTGTACAAAAGAATGCAAAATGCTTGCAGTGTGTGTTCCCGGCTGACAGACCAGTGACACTGCCTCAGAGCTTCTCACGTGTTTTAACTGACTCTTCCTAACAAGAAGTCATTGAAAATATTAACAGCTTGAAAAAATTTGATTATTATAAACAGGTATAATCTGTTTTGGATATAATCAAATGTGAATCAAATCCCCAAATTCTCTGATCTAAAAACCCTATACTTTAGTGAGAACTTTCTTTGTTCTTAGGTTCTAGCTCTAGATGTAACAGGCAAGCAATAGATTTTCTGTCCCTCAAGTCATCCTCTTAGTTAAAGGGGTTAATCTGTATTAGAATCCTCAGCCTCAACACTTTTTTCTGGATTTTGCCAAAAATATAAAATATCACAATGAAATTAAAAGATCCGCTGAAATACCTACTAGATTCCTAGAACACAGCCTAAGAAGCCAAAATAATTTCCTATTTTTGCTAATACATACTCACTTTTTCTTCATTATATTCTAAATATTCTTTGGTATATCGTTTTAACAGTTCTGCCTTCAGTTCTTCTGCTTTGGGAAATGCAATCTCCTTTAATTTCTGGGATACAAAATCAAAATCTGAGAGTTAGGACAATGGTCGCCAATTAAGTAGAAAAGTAAAAAGACTTAAGTCAAGTTGGCAATGGCAACACCACTTCTAAAAACATTTAAATAATGTAATTTAAATTACCCCTGCCATACTGTACCTGGTATTTTGTAACTGATCTACTGAAATGGCCTTATCTCCTATTTGCAGGATTTGACATTCAGATGCAGACTCTGCTTCTTATGTCTGGAAGTTAGTCTGTGCCTCTTTGAAGCTTTTAGATGGGCAAGAGTGAAAGTGAAGACCCACCTTTACCGTGTCTTTCTTTTCAGGAATGACAGCTGATTTGTAATCTCGATGCTTTGGTAGTTTCTCAATAAAGAGCCTAAGGGGACAGAACAGATTGATGGTGATGCAAAGAAGACATGCAAATGCCCAGAAGACTCTGAAGCAGTGCAACTCCCTTACCCTGTAGGGGCTATCCGACAGGTTTCCAGGTACGCACAGGTAACAGGCCCCCTCCCCCACTCACCCTCAGCCCCATAAAGAGCCACAGAATTGCTCTTCTCCCAACTCAGGCATTCAGCAGCACGAGACGCCCACAACAAAAACTATGGAGGGGAGAAAATCCTAGCCTGTGCCCAAAAATACGCCTCCAAAGAAATTCTTTTCTGGTTGTGACAGTAACAGGCTTCCAAAGGAAAAGCCCTCTGTCACAAAGCATTCTTCAGTGAACAGTCTGGCAGCCAAAGGCAGGAGGCTAAGAGAAAACCCACGTTCTATTACTACTCCTAGCTCTGTGTGATCTTTGCTGTTGGCTTATTTTCTTTGGGATTCATGTTCCTTTGTAGAATCATCCTTGCACCAGATTAAGCACTGGGATGCTCAGAGAGTATATGTGTTATATGTGAACATTACATGTGTAATGTGTAATATGTGCACATGTGCATTATGTTTGATATGTGCATTATGGTCTCCGATGAAAACTGCTTAGAGAAACATAAGTGCTAGATTTCCTCTTTCAGTTCTTGTCCTTGACTGTAAAGCTCAGTGGGAAAAATAAACTGAATCAATTCATGAGCTCTAACATTTATGATGTCTACTTAGGAATGGTGAAAACAAACAGAAGTTCAGTAACTTGTCACAGCCAGAAGTGGAGGGCTCAGAATGCCAGATTCCAGATTCTGCTTATAAGTATATATAGTAACACAGGAAGTATATACAGAAGCTAACAAAAGGAGAGGGCAGGGGAAATAGAGTGCATGAGGCAGGAGTGGGAGTGAAAAATCTATATACCTTTTTTTAAAAAATTATTTTCATTTTGAACCATGTAATGAAAACTAGTTCATGAAGGATTTCCCTGGTGGTAGTTAGGAATCCGCCTGCCAATGCAGGGGACATGGGTTTGATCCCTGGTCTAAGATCCCACATGCTGTGGAGCTACTAAGCCTATGAACCACAATTACTGAGCTTGTACTTTCCAACAAGAGAAACCACTGCAGTGAGAAAACTGCACCGCAACCAGAGAGTAGCCTGTGCACAGCAATGAAGACCCAGCACAGCCAAAATAAATAAATAAATAAAATGAGTTTATAAAACTTCCAGACCTGAACATGAACACCTTTCTTGTGTTTCAGTAACTGTAGTCAATTTTCTGAATGGGGACATATGGGCAGAAGGGTCTCCTGAAAACAGAATGAGTAACACAACCCACTGCCCACACTGGAGGCAAGAAAGCTTAATGGTTAGGAGGGCAGGCTCTGGAGCCACCCTGCTTAGGTTCAAATCTTGGTTTTAGCCACTTATCTACCAGCTGTGTGGCCTCCAGCACCATCCCTCAGTTGCTCTCTCTCTATAAATTATACACACAGAGACAAACTAGTACTACCTGAAACGGTTGCTATGATACCAAACAGAGTTTAAAAATAAATAAAGTGCTGAGCACAGTGCCTAGCGCATAGCCAACATCTGCTATATATACGATTGTTTTTACTATCATAATAAATAAAGATGTGAGCAAGAAAAAGAGAGGAAGATGTTAACACCAGGGTTAGAAGTTTTCCAGGCAGAGAATAGCTGTGGCCCAGAGGTATACTGTTCTCTGGGTTGTATCTGGTTGCAGTTCAGAGAGAGGAGCTGTACAAAAGCAAACAAAGATGCACTGGAAAAACACAAACAAAACAATCCAAAAGAACAAAAGGAAAAAATATGCATAAAAGTAAATAAAAGAGGGAAATAATTAAGTAAAATGGTACTCAATTTTACTTATAAATGAAAGAAATTCAAATTAAGATGAGCTATCATTTCTCATCTATCAGATTGGCAAAGGCTAAAACTGGATTGCAATCAGTGTAGGTAAAGGCACAGAGAAATAGGTGTCCTTTCACACTCCTAGCAGGACAGGAATTTGATAATACCTTTTTCCTTAGGGGAGGAAGGGGTGTAGGAGACAAGTATTCAAAATTTAAAATGTGTATACCATTTAAGCTCACAATTCCATCTCTGTGAATTTATCCTACAATAGTACAAAAATATATGAATAAGATTATTCAATTAGCATTGTTCATAAAAGAAAGACAAACTGAAAACCTAAATGGCCATCAGTAGGGGATTACTTCATAAATTATGGTAGACCCAAATGTGGAAAAACAATATAATCATTCGCTCTTTCATTCAAAAAACATTTATTGAGCATCTGCGATGGGGTCAGGCATTATTATAAAGGCTGGGGACTTGGCAGTGAATGTCACAAATTCCTCCCCACCAGAGTATACATGACAGGGGGTAAGAGACAATAAACCAAACAAAGAGTACGCAGATAATCAGTGCTGGGAAAGGCACTAACAGGGAAGGGGAATAAGTGACATGGAAGGGATGGAGATTTTAGGTAGCGCAGCTAAGGAAGGCATCACCGAGAAGGCAACATTTAAGTAAGGACTGGAAGAGCGAGCCATGAAGATATCTAGGATAAGACTGCTCCAGGTAGAAGAAACACCCCTAAAGCAGAATGAGATGATGGATCAGTGTCCTGATATGTAAAGATACAACTGTTAAGAAAGCAAGCTGTAGAGAAGACGATGTTGTATGATCTCATTCAGGTACCAAGGAAAAAGGATAAAGACATGAGCCCAGGTGCTTGCATGGGGATATTTTCTTAATAAACACACAAGAAATAGAACATGATTACCTCTGGTGGATGGGCATTTTCTTTTCACTTTAATATTTCCCTTGCTGTATGGTTTGAAAACAAACTGTTTTAATCATGAAAACATATTAATTTTGTGTAAAAATAATTTAAAAAGTCAAAAAGAAATTCTATAACGTGGATGCATTAAGGGCTCTAATTTCTTCCAATCTGAAAAGTTAGTGAGCAAAGCGAGCATGATCACAGAGGAAAACCCTCTTCAGTCCATAAGCCCCAATCCTGGGGGGAAACATTTTCAACGCAGGTGACAGACCATTTTCAGAAAGCAGGTTTGTGTTGTAAGAGGCTCACACAGCAGACAGGATTGCCTAAGGCCTCTGTAACTCTTTTCGATGTAGCCTAGTCAATGACCATAAAAAGATGTGAAAGAATCCACTGCCTGGATTACTGTCTGTGCTCACCATGAAAATATGTACTGATTTAATATGTTGAGGATCCTTCTTCTATACTGGGGTCTGCAAAAGGAAAAGCATTCCTACAGTAAGGAAAACCTCTGAGGAGGGAAATGTGCTTGAGATCATTAAGATGCCTAAACTGATTGAGGGAAAAAAATATACCCTTTAAAATCTTGAATTAAAGTATCCACAAAAGGTCTAGAACAATGACTCAGTAGTGGGGGGGCGAAGCAGAGGAGTGGTGAAATAGAGGCCTACCCTCCTCTCTCCTCCTCAGTGTAATAATTGCCAAAGTGAGCTCTTGTTAACTGACAGGAACATACCAAGTAAAGTGTGGTAGAAAAACAGAGCAAGAATACTGAGCTAGAAGGTTTTTTTTGCAACTCCTAGGACTTGTCAGCTCACAGAATCAAGAGTTAGGGTCTTAAAGATATCTGCAAGAAAAATAAATGTAGCTGTATTTGTTGATTCAGGTCAAGCCAATCCAACAACGTCCCAAATTAAAACCCAAATCTAACAAGTTAAGTAATACATTTTCCCCTCCTCTCACTTGACTCTCCTCCAGGCCAAGTTCATCACGTTAAATGGTCCTATAAGCAGAACACCACATATAGGGACAGGCTCCCTTTACCAGTCTTGTTAACACTGATATTCATATCACTCAATGTAATAACAAGGCACAGAAAAAAAATCAACTGAAGTTTCTGTGTACTATTAATCCTACTCCTACTCCCTCTGGCCTATTTAGGAGTTTATTTCTATGCTCAATCTCTTTTCTGTACCATTAGCCTCTCCTACTCCACAGTATCCTTTCCAAAAAATATGCTCTAGCATCTCCCACCTGAAAACAGACACAAACACATTCATGTACTCTTTGTCCCTCTTCAGTTATTTCAATTTTCCACTTTACTTCTGGTCCAACTTCTCCAAAGAGCTGTCTATGCTAGGGCTTGGCAAACTATGGCCAGTGGGGCAAATCTAGCTTGCCATCTGTTTTTGTAAATGAAGTTTCATTGGAACACAGCCTCACTCATTCATTCATGTATTATCTATGACTTGCTTTCACACTATAAAGCAGAGGTTGTGACAGAGACCAACTTGCCTGTGAAGCCAAAAATATCTACCATCAGGTCCTTTTACAGGAAAAGTTTGCCAGTCTCGGAACTATACTCATCGCCCATTCCTCTTTTGACCCACTTCAGTGAAACTGCTTACCAAGATTACCAATCACATCATGACATCAAATCCCTGCCCACCTGACACAGTGCCCATTGTCCTGCAGTTACTTACTTCTTTTGGCTCCCATGACAAAGTGATGGATTTCCTCCTATCTCTCAAAACTTCCTTCCAAGTTTCCTCTACTGGCCTTCCCTTCACTAACCAACCTTGGGGCTCTCTCCTAAGTTCCTTTTCTTCTCATTCTACAGTCTCATAATCAAAGTCTCTTTTCCTTTAATACACCACGGATCCTTCCGGCCTCTAATGAAGCCTATGGACTCTTCTCGAAATAATTTTTTAAAGATGTAATATAAATAATGAAAGATTACAAAAAGCCCCATTCTACTCTAACAGTTTTCAAAATATTAAAAAATGATGAAATGTGCTTACTTAATGATGCATTGTTAATGCATTAAAAAACAAGATCTAATTGTGGGTTTAAGAACTGTACTATAATTCTGAAGTAGTGATAAGTATAAATGTTATTTTGAGACCTACTGGACAATCATAATATGAAAATATCTTGATTTCTGTTGGTGACAAAACTACAAATATTAATAATACTGTGGTTTGAGCCTATATCCAAAATTAAAGGAACTGCTAAATTTCAGCTACACATTCGTAAAAATAAGAAAAGTTTTTCCCAACCAAGTTCATGGACACTGAATTCTATCAACAAATCCCTGTGGGTTCCTGGACCCTAGATTAAGAACCAGTGCACTAGATGGTCTCAGCATCCTTATGGCTTCAGGACCAACTATATGTTGAGGACTCCTGAGCTTGTTGCTCCAACAGAGACCTCTCCTCTGAGTTCAGACTGCTACACTCAACCTCTTACTGGACATCACTACTTGGATATCTCATAGATAACTTAAACTTAACACCTTAACATGAACTTTTTGTCTTCCCACTACCCAACAACCCCCTTTGACACCACTCTCCCCCATCTCAATAAATGGACTGGCAAATCCTAAGTTACTCAAGGCAAAATAAGGTCAACTTTGATACCATCTTCTTTCCAAAATTATGAGTAAGTCTCATGGACTCTATCTCCAGAAAACAAAATCCATCTACTCTTTTCCAGGCTACCATGTTCTTTCAAGCCACCAGCCTTTCTCTTGAACTGCTGTTAAGAGTTTCCTAACTAATCTCACTGCCTTCTCTTAACACTCCCTCCACCAGCTACCGTATGGCAGCCAAAATTTATATTTCTAAAACATAAATAAGATTAGGTCACAGCCTCACTTAAAACTTTTCAGTGGCTTTCTATTACTCTCAAGATAAAATGTAAACTCTTTACTGTGGCTGATAAGATCCTCCATGATTTGGCCCCGTCTACCTCTCCAACTTCATCTGAGGTCATTCTCTCTCTTCATTTGCTACACTCCGAACACAATGATCTTTAATCCTCAGAACACACTAAGGTCTTTCCTACCTGAGACCTTCTGAATACACAGTACTATCTGTTTTAAACGCTCTGCTTTATGCTTTTGGAATGACCAACTCTATGGCACCCTTCAAGTCTCAGTTTAAATCTTACATTCTCAGATAGATGTTACTCTATTTAATTAGATATCCATGGTTATTTTCTATCACAGCACTTTCTCTGCTGCTCCCCTATTTTGTTACCATATATTTCTTTGTTTACCTGTATGCTGTCTTCTCCCATAATGAGAATAAGGGCAAGGGCCATTTTATTTACTATGTATGTAGGACTTACTGCAGTGTCAAGTAGATAGAAGATATACACAATATATATTTGCTGAATGAATACAATCCTCACCCTTCAAGCACTTTCTATGTGGAACAACAAGACCCAGAAGGCCCTCAGAAAACACCTGGTAGAGTGATTCCATGATTCTCCTGCACTTACTCAACTATAATTTCCCAAAGGAACTGTGCCCCTCATTCTGAGAGAGCTATCTACAAGATTACTGGAAATATACTAGTTCCACCAGCAGCAGAGTAAATGAAGAGGAGGACAATAGCCAAAGAAATATCTCGGGAAAATAAATTTTGTGCCCATTGTGCCTAGGAATGAGAAATTCCTAATAGCAAAGAGAGGGAGAAATGTAATTATGATTCTATGAACTTTATGAAACCACAGCACTCCCTTTGTTCCATTCTAAAATTACAATATGAATTCTAGGCAATCCACTCTTACACCTTCTTTAGAGTACTGGCTCTCAACTGGGGCAGTTTTCCCTCTCAGAAAGCATTAGTGATATCTGGAGACATTCTGGGTTGTCACAACTTGGAGATAAGGGGTTCTACTGGCATCTAGTGAGTAGAAAGACCAAAGATGCTGCTAAACACACCACAATGCACAGGCCACTCCTGTGCAACAAAGTATTGTTCAACCCAAAATGTCACTAACACCAAAGTTGACAAACACTGCTTTACAGCAGTATGTGATCAAAAACTTAATATAATTAATATGCATCCATCACCTCTAGAAGAACATATAAGAAACTAGTAGGGGTGCCAGCCTCTGGGGAGGGGAACTAAAGGTTTGGGGGAAAAGAGGAGTGGTAGGGAAATTTAGTTTTTAAATATATATACCCTTTCGTGCCTTCTGAATTCTGCACTACATGCACGTTACCCATTCAAAAAACAATAAAAAATAAGCCCAAATTAGTGTGTCCCCAGACTGTAATCTCAAAAGACTACCTTCAATTCAAGAAACAGCACCAAAAAGAAAACAAAAAGAACAGGCCTTATGCTGTAGAATGAATCCTGAATTAAGAGCTGGAAAATCCAGGTTTTGCCACTGCAAATTGTGGAATAAAGCCTACCACTGAACCTGGAGGGTGTTTCCTCATATGCAGAATGGAAGGATGATGTGCCCTACACAGTGCACACAGAACCGTAAAGATCAAATGACATAAATGCAGGTGAAATGTTCTATGAACTATTTAAGAGCTATACAAATACACTGAAATTATTATTACCTTAAGGTCCTACTATTATGAAAGGACAAGACTAGAAATTACAAATGAGATCTTTTAACATTATTATTCCCTTCCTAAATTACACATCTTTTCCAAAGTCACTGGGACTTTAGCAATTGTTCCTGTTAACTGAAATCTTCAATTCATGCTGCAAGAGGCTAAGCACCTCAAGGGAAAGGTCTTATGATGAGCTATACAAACTGTAGGTGGTCGGTACTTATTTAATGATTTACACGATTATGATAAAGGTTAAGAAAAAACTCTTTCCCGAGACACTCAATTTGCTACAAAATAAGTAGAGGTGAGGAATTTTGGCTCTGCTAAACCTCAACAATAACCCTCTGACTGGCTGCCTTAATAGAGAGGGGACAGGAAAAATCCTTCATCAATACAAAACATGTATAGTTTAAACACCAACTATCTTGCCTAACAGCTGGGCCATGTGGGCACAGCCCAAAGAGCTAGGTCTCTTACTCATGAAATTACTGAGTCATGAAAACAACATTTTCAGTACCCAGTACCCATGTCTTTGAATGTCAAGAACAGCTAATATGTAGGAGCTGCCAGCAAAAATGATTAATGATAATGATGTTGTAAAGTTCTCTGGTTTTAGCAATTCTGAGCAGAAATAAATGAGCACAAGAGCACCATGAGTGGGGTATCAGTCACCAGAAAAGAAAAAGGAAACCGGAGGTGTCTTACGTGATATACTTGTTATAGAGGATGAAAGCATATTCGATGTTGCCTTCCTCACAGTAAACAGACGCCATCCGGATAATCTCCACTCCGGAGCGGAAGTACCGGCGGGGTGGAATGTCTTCATTTATCTCCACGGCGCTGCCCCTGTGGGACAGGGCCCTCACCCGGTCTTCGGGTGGGAGGCTCACATCTCCATGGTCAGACATGAGGACCAAGAAGTCCTGAAACAAACAAAAGATGGCATCAATACCAAGGCCCCCGTCACTTTGGCACAGGTGTACATCTCAACAAACCTCTTCCTTACAAAGAAATTGAGAAAAACACCACATGCTGTTGCTCATATTAACTAAGGTCTCTTTCCCACGAGAAGCCTGAGACCCTCAAGGAAGCCCATTTCACAAGGATGAAAGGACTGCCAGACTCAGAAACCCACAATGCCTGTGGCATGATTAGGTGCTACAAAGGGTATAACAATAATGAGCCACAAGGGGTTCAGTTCTCTTTTCATGCTAATCATCCCCTGTCATTAGGAGGCCCTGACCTCGGCACCATAAAAAGAGGGACAGTATCTTGTATTTTTTCCATTATCTCTCCTCCCAGCTACCCACTTCCACCCACCCCAGTATCTGACAGAGAACACTCAATGACATTTCCTGATGATTGTTAACTGACTTTAAGTTGATCATTTAACCTGAGAGTAACAGACTTTGTCTACAACTTTTCAAACTTTAGCACAAGGTTAGTGAGGGGAAATGGTGTGGGGATGAATATTTATAATCCTGACTCTGCTCATAAAATCACTAGTCCAGTCAATGTACAACATCATCATTTCAGGGTAAGGAATTCAGATCTAGAAAACAGTTTACTCAAATCTATCTTCGAAGACTAAGTACTCCTTGAATAACAGAAGGACATGAAGGTAACTTGAAAGGCAAAACCCAAACCAACAATAACAACAAAAACAACCCGGGAGTCTCCCCTCCCTGGGTCTCAGATTGCAGTCATTCTACAATCTTGATACTGCTGCTGTTAGAATCAGATTCTTTCTTCCAGTCAGATATCACTCTACATCACTTCCAAAAAGATTCTGGGTATTTGATGCATACTGAATTACAGCACACCCCCTACCCCAGTATTCTTGCCTGGAGAATCCCATGAACAAAAGGAGCCTGGTGGGCTGTAGTCTACAGGGTCACAAAGTGGGACATGACTGAAGCGACACAGCACAGCCAGCATGCTGTAGAACATACAAGCTACAGCAGATTTTGGAATTCAAGGCCCTGTGTCAACTGGCCCCATTTGGTCCTTTTAAACCTTACTCATTTGTCCTTTTAAACCTCACTCATTGCCAACAGAGACCTTTTGCTTCAGTCAGGATTCTTATCTGCCCAGAAATCCTCATATTTGTTTCATTTGTCTACCCACTGTTGTTTTCCATTCCAAGCACTCCCTCAAAGATGATTTTCTCCAGGTCAACTCTATCACTCGGTCACACTTCCTCCACCAAGCTTTTTCTCAAACACCCTGCTGCTGCTGCTGCTGCTGCTGCTGCTGCTGCTAAGTCGCTTCAGTCGTGTCCGACTCTGTGCGGTCCCATAGATGGCAGCCCACCAGGCTCCCCCATCCCTGGGATTCTCTAGGCAAGAGTACTGGAGTGGGTTGCCATTTCCTTCTCCAATGCGTGAAAGTGAAAAGTGAAAGTGAAGTCGCTCAGCCGTGTTCGACTCTTGACAACCCCATGGACTGCAGCCTACCAGGCTCCTCCACCTATGGGATTCCCCAGGCAAGAGTACTGGAGTGGGGTGCCATTGCCTTCTCCGTCAAACACCCTAAGGGTACAAAAATTGTGGGGACTACCAGGGATGTAGAGGCATTCCACCTTCTGTGGGAGTCTTTTCAGGGGCTCAAGAAGCCACTAGCAAATCTAAAACCTCCCCAAGTTAACTAATTAGTAAACTCAGCGCAGAGCCCAGCAAAGCTAACTGAGGCAGGAGAAGCTTGTTGCTCTTTATCACCTCTCGGGAGAGGATTTTTTGGTCGAGAATGGAACCCCTTCCCAAGGCCAGCAAGTGCTGCCCCACACAAGGCTGAGCAACACTCCAAAGAGGAGATGTAGCGTCGGCAAATAAGAGGGGAAAGTGGCGGAAAAAACCGAGGCGGGGGAAGATGACTGGGAGGCGAAAGGAAGTACCAGGAATGAGCGAAGGGGGCGTTTACAGCGGAGAAGGATCCACTGACAACTGCTTGAGGCCTTCTCGAAGGCACTCAAGCCCAAGTTGTCAACACCGGGCAAAATTATTCAAGGCTTTCGCGTCTATCGCGTGCGGTAGGAGGGGACGCGCTGGGCTAGGCTGGGGACCGGAGCCGTCAGGGGCCGCGCGCGCGACAGGCCGGGCAGGGGGCGCAGGGAGGAGAAGGCTGCAGGCCCCACACTCACGGTGGCCGCTCCCCGTCAGACTCCGATCACGCTCAGCGGCAGGGCCCCACCACACTGCTGGGACCCTTGCCCACCTGTCCCCCGCGGACGACTCTCGGCGCTTCCGAAAACGTCACGTCCGGCATCCGCCCCGCCCCGCCCCCTCCCTTTGGTCTGTGAGTTAAATTCTCAAGAATTTAGGACCCGAGCGGTGACTGGTGGGCGGAGCTAGAGCTGCCACCTGCGGGGGAAGAAAACACCAATGAGGAGAGAGCGGGGCCATTTTGGTAAAGGAAAATCAACCAGCAAAGAAGAGAAAACGAGCAAAGGACCCAATGACCGAGCTAACTTTTCTCTTAGGTTAGTACAGACACGGTGAAAGGCTACACAAGTTGTAATACAACATCCCTTGGAAAAGCTTAAGAAGTATGAAATCAGATAAAGTCTGTTGCATAAATCATACATGTATTTAAATTAGACTGGTAACCTTCATGCTCACCCCATGCCTTTATGTCCTCCACATTTGTGCAGATGAGTTATATGTTTGTGCGTGCCTGCTAAGTCGTTTCAGTCCTGTCCAACTCTGCAACCCTATGGACTGGAGCCTGCCAGGCTCCTGTGTCGTTGGGATTCTCCAGGCAAGAATACTGGAGTGGGTTGCCATGCCCTCCTTCAGTGAATCTTCTGACTTAGGGATCAAACCTGCATTATGTCTCTTGCATTGGCAGGCAGGTTCTTTACTACTAGCGCCACCTGGGAAGCACGTGTTATATATTTATGTCAGTCCTAAAAACTAGGGTATCCCAGTTTTCTGCAGAAAATTCTATGAGCTTTATCAAGATTGATTGCATGTTGAAACCTACCCCACCAGATTATTAATACCCTGTTTATATTACGAAGTCACTGAAAAACCAGATGAGCTATGTCTTTAATGTTTTTATGCTAAATACACATCCTTGGGTTTTCTCTATGTGGAAATTTGCTTTCCCTGAATTTCCACTCACTTATTTTTTTAGAAATTACTCAAATCTTAGCTCTTCATTTCACCTTAATTTTGTTTATTGCCACATTCAGAAAGGTCATGTTGAGTTCTGTTTTAAACCTTTGTGGCCAGAAAGATAGGCCACGTTGGACTCATTGGCTGTTAGTGTCCATCCTGGTCAGTGACAAGATTTTCAGAGGAAGAGTGTTTGGGGAACTGAGCAGTCATTCTAGTGGTTTCCACTAGTAGGATCTAAAAATAAACTTCATTTTGCAAACTTTAGCACACCACTTAAGCCCTTCGAGTTCTTTTTTGCATACTGGTTAAGCCATTAAAATTTGGGGGGATTAACTTTTCTTTTTTTTTTCCCTAGCCATGCAGCACAGCCTGTGGGATACCAGTTGAACACATGCTCCCTGCTTGGAAGCATGGACTCTTAACCACTGGTCCACCAGGGAAGTCCCTAATTTTTTTTTTTTTTTAGCATATATTACAATAAAATTTTATCTGTAAATTTGAAAAACGTTTATTTTGTAACCATTTCCTTTTCAGACTGTAGGACTTTCAAAGCTTTGTTAAGAAAAGACTTCTTCAGCATTTCACTAGAAATTTCTAGGTTTTCATAGGTTACCTGACTCTGTTGTGATCATAAAATTTGCAGTTACCATTGCAAAAAACAGGTGTACATTTGTTTTAGATTGGCAATATTAGATCTTGGCTGTCGTAGTTTTAATGTTTAAAGCTGTTTCAATATCCCATCTGAATTTTGTTAAAAATGACATTTGAATTTATCTCTTGCTTCAAGGTATAGTATTCAGCTTTATAAACTTTTAAAAATATTAGTAGACTAATTCTTGTTCATGTATGGCAGAAACCAACACAATATTGTAAAGCAATTATCCTTCAATTAAAAATAAATTTTAAAATTATGTTAGTAGACTAAAGCCCAATGTGTTTAATATTTGATTATCTAGAAATATTATATCAATATGTATTTGTTCTTTACCATTATATTGTTGTTGTTTAGTTGCTCAGTCATGTCCAATTCTTTGTGACCCCATGGGCTGCAGCATGCCAGGCTGCTGTGTCCTTCACTGTCTCCTGGAGTTTGCCCAAACTCGTGTCAGTTGGGTTGTTGATGACCACTATATAATATCGATGAATCTGCTTGCTTTGACCACCGCAAAATTGTCAAGAACTCTCCTATTTATCTACACGTACTATTTCATAAATGGGTGTGCTTAACAAGGACTAAACTATTTAAAACTGAAATAGAAACCTATTTGCTTTGGAGTCTGATTGTATTACCCAGTAATTGAATGATTTTGTTCTATTGCTATCTGGAAGAGTACCCACAACTTCTTTAAATTCTAAAAATAGTTGCTATAATAAAAAACATCTTTTGCCTCATTATCTCATTAACTTACAATTTTGAATCTTATGAAAGAACTACTATTTTCATTTTGAGTAGGGTTTTCCTGCCAGATAGATACTCTAACACACTGACATTAATCCAGTATTCAAAGAGGGATTGCTGATCTGAAAACCTGGCTAAACTTACCAGGTTTTCTAAATCAGAGAAAAGAAACTCCTGAAAATTTCCATTTGTTTGTTACATTCTAGACAAAATTGTTGGCCTGAAGTATTAGACAATTGTTTTTTGCCTAGAAGACTAACTTTTTAATGTCACAACACCAAAAATATGTATTGAAAATGAGTGTTTAATCTCTAAGGGTCACTGTGCAAAGCAATGGGGACACAAATATCTGTATGACACAGTTCCTACCCTACGACCAGGGCATGGTGTTTATTTACACCAAATACAGAGTGACACATTCTATTTGTGGATGTGTATATGTATGAATGTATGCACAGCCTCTTTCCAAAAAGTTCTGCAAGCCTACTAGTCATTCTGTTTCAGGAGACTGTTTATCGCCACTCTGAAACTTTATGCTGTGGTTTAAAAGTTTAGCTCTTGATTGTCATACTGAGTGAAGTAGGTCAGACAGAGGAGGAGAAATATCATGTGACATCCCTTATGTGTGGAATCTAAAAAGAAATTATACAAATGAACTTATTTACAAAACAGAAATAGACTCGCAGACTTTGAGAATGAATATACGGTTGCCAAGGAGGAAGAACTGGGGAAGGGACAGTTAGGGAGTTTGGGGATTGACAGGTACACACTTCTGTATTTAAAGTGGGTAACCAACAAGGACCACCGTATAGCACAGGGAGCTCTACTCAGTGTTATGTGGCGGCCTGGATGGGAGGGGAATTTCAGGGAGACTAGATACGTGTGCAAGTGTGGCTGAGTCCCTTTGCTAGCCACCTGAGACTACCACCACATTGTTAATTGGCTGTGCGCCAATATAAAATAAAAGGTTAAACTCTCTATACATACTTTAAACCCGAAATTTTGAAAGACTGTCTGTAAGCTTGTTAGTGTGATGACATGACACTGCAAGGCCTAGCTTAAAGCCCCTGCACAGGTATTGCCTCCTCCACTAGGCCAGCATCCAGATCTCTAATTTCTCCCATTCTCTGTTATGTATAATTTTCTTAAATTTCCCTGGAGTGATTCTGCACAGGCATTGGCTTTTTAGACTTACGGCTGAAATCGCTTATCAGATTTTTTCCCTTCACAACCATAAATATGCAAGTCGGTGCTAGGATTCCCCTGGAGGTGGGGAGGGGTGGGGCGGGTGGTGTTGAAAACCTCTTTTGACATACTCACAGCTCTATTCCTAGTGCCCAGGACAGCTTGGGACCCCAGATGATATTCAATGAAGATCATTGGATGCTCAAATGTTGTTGAAATAAATGCTGTCTAACTGTCCCAAAAAAGAATTACTGGGATGGGTAATAATCATGGTGATAACTGAGATGAACAATGAAAATAGTGGCCATTATGTTCTTGGGACCAAATCTTCTCTATAAGGCAGTTAGAACCAAGAGCAGAAAGTCTCCAAGGCTATATGCCTTCATTTATTGAGCAAAATTTTATTAAGTACCTATCATACTCATAGATCAGTGTCAGGCCATGGGTTTACAATAATGAAAAAGAAAAATTCAGCTCTTATTCTTTTAAGGCCCTCATAGATGAGAGCTGAGAGCCATCAGAAGGAAAACAAAAATGAGTAAGTTTCTCAAGTGGTTGCTAGGTGATTTCCATGCATTGAGACACTGAAACAGTTGAAACAGTTTATCTTTAAAATTGCTAGGGAAAGGAGATGCTCAGAAAGCAGAAATGGAATGTGTACTTAAGACAAATTATTCACATTGTTGAAACTTTTTCTGTGAACCCATTGGGAATATAAAATCACAAATTTGAATTCGAAAAGCAAGGATTTGAGAAGAAAAGATGTGGAAAGAGCTGTTTACAAGAAGGGAATTACAACAAGTACACTGGGATCTTTTACATTTGTATACTACGTGTGCATGGAAATTATGTTCTTTTTGAGCTGGAGTTTGGAAATACATTGAGAAGGTTCGTTGAGAAGCCTACAGAAAAACCAGTAACATAAAGATGAACCTGAGGTTTGGGGCTCCACCTATTGTTAGTTTTGAAGAATGGTATCTCCTGTCGTCAAGAAAAATATCTAGTCAGGAAAATGAGTTTTTATGCATGCTTGTAAGGTTTTAAGTGTGTGTATATTATTACAACTAAATTTGCACGTATGCGGTCAATTTTATTTGGCATATTTTCTTCGTTTGTTACCTGCTAGTTAGCCATGAGTTATATGATTTATTTCCTAATAACTCAGAGCCTTTTGTTTTAAGTAAAAGTGTCATTCTATTCTCAAAGAGATAGGGCTCCTCTGGTGGCTCAGAGGTTAAAGCACCTGCCTAGAATGTAGGAGACCTGGGTTTGATCCCTGGGTTGGGAAGATCCCCTGGAGAAGAAAATGGCAACCCACTCCAGTACTTTTGCCTGGAGAATCCCATGGAGGGAGGAGCCTGGTAGGCTACAGTCCATGAGCGACTTCACTTTCACTTTTCACTTAAAAGAGATAAGAAGTTTTAGGACTATGTGAGTTGTACAATTTGGGCTGAGGGATTTTATCATTTTATATTTTATTTACATATTTATTTGCAAAAATATTGGCACATGACCAACCACTATAACTTTGGATGCAAGATAAAGAATTGCATGCCAATGTACTTGTACTCCTTGAAAAACATTCATTTATTGAATGAACAACTGTTTACTGACTACCTACTATGTGTCAAACACTATTCAAGGGATTGGACATATATTAGCAAACAAGCAGGCAAAAAATAAAACAATACTGCCCTCAAGGATCGGAGAAGGCAATGGCACCCCAATCCAGTACTCTTGCCTGGAAAATCCCATGGATGGAGGAGCCTGGTGGGCTGAAGTCCATGGGGTCGCTAAGAGTCGAACATGACTGAAGCAACTTAGCAGCAGCAGCAGCGGCCCTCAAAGATCTTATATTCTAGTGATGGGTGAGGAAGTGATGGATTACGAACAAGTAAGTTACATGTTGCTGCTGCTGCTAAGTCGCTTTGGTCGTGTCCGACTCTGTGAGACCCCATAGACGGCAGCCTATGAGGCTCCCCCGTCCCTGGGATTCTCCAGGCAAGAACACTGGAGTGGGTTGCCATTTCCTTCTCCAATGCATGAAAGTGAAAAGTGAAAGTGAAGTCGCTCAGTTGTGCCCAACTCTTAGCGACCCCATGGACTGCAGCCTACCAGGCTCCTCCATCCATGGGATTTTCCAGGCAAGAGTACTGGAGTGGGGTGCTAGAAGATTCTAAATACAATGGGAAAAATGGGTCTGGGTGAAAGGAATCAGATTAAAGGAAAGAAGAACTGCAGGGGGTGCAATTGCAGTTCCAGACAGTGTGCGTAGTCAGGTAAACCCACATTGGAAAGATTTGACTAAAGACTTGGAAGGAACAGCAAGTACAAAGGCCCTGAGCCAGGAGGTGGCTGGTGTATTTAAGGACCGGCAATGGCTGAGTGTGTTGGAAGTGGAATGAGTGACAGGGAACATAGCAGTAGATCATGTACTGCAGGGGTCAGCAAGCTACCTGTTTTGTAAAGGAAGTTTTACTGGAACACAGCCATGCCCATTCATTTACATGGTTTCTATGACTGCTTTCATGCTACCACTGCAGAGTTGAATAGCAGAGACAAAGACAATCTGGCCCATAAAGACTAATATATTTACTGTCTGGCTCTTTATTTGCTGACTCCTGATGTAGGTAGGGCCTCATAGGCCATTGCAGGGCCATTGGCCTTGACTCTGACAAAAATGAGAACATGGGAGGGTTCAAACAGGACAGGGTCTAGTGTTTTTCAAGAATCATTATGGTGACTGAGTTGACAAACTTTAGGCAGAAAAGGGTGGGAAGAGAGAAGTGAGTCAGTATTGTGGTTCTCAACATACACTGGGGTCCTCCCAGGACACCATACAAATTCACCAGGTTATAGCAGGATATTTAAAATTTTTGGAGGATTCACAGCAATATTTGACATCTGTTAGAGACCATGTGTGGAGAAGGCAATGGCACCCCACTCCAGTACTTTCGCCTGGAACATCCCATGGACGGAGGAGCCTGGAAGGCTGCAGTCCATGGGGTCGCTGAGGGTTGGACACGACTGAGCAACTTCACTTTCACTCTTCACTTTCCTGCACTGGAGAAGGAAATGACAACCCACTCCAGTGTTCTTGCCTGGAGAATCCCAGGGACGGGGGAGCCTGGTGGGCTGCCATCTATGGGGTCGCAAAGAGTCAGACATGACTGAAGTGACTTAGTAGTAGTAGTAGAGACCACGTGACTTCTATCTGGTAAGTAGTTCACAGTTTCAACATTAGGTTGTGCCATATTCCTTTCAATGCTGACATATAAACCTGGGATTCTGGCAGTAGCTGTAACAAAAGACAAGTACTATTTGAAAATCAGTGTGGAGCAGGACATGAGACTGGCAGCATTCAATTTGATTCCAGAGTTTGAGATGTTGCATAGTGCCCAACAGTCCCCCACATTCCATTACAAATAACTGGTTATTTCAGAGTAAAAAAATATATATTTTTTTAATTTTAATTTATCTGTATTGTTTTTCAAATGTCTGCCTAGTTATTGGAGCATTGTATTATTATACAATGGAACAGTTTTCCTGTGACTTCTCTAAGAAATCACTACAATTATTGGCTTAAAAAAGCAGAAACTTAATAGTTCTGGAGGCCAGAAGTCTGAAATCAGTACCACTGGGACAAAATTAAGGTGTCTCTTGAGGGAGATTTCATTCCTGCTTCTGCCACCCTCTGGTGGCTGCTGGCATTGCTTGGCTGGTGCCTGCAAAACTCCAGTCTTTGCCTCCATGGTCACATTGCCTTTTCATCTTCTGTCTCTATCAAATCTCTTTCTGCCCCCATTTTGTAAGGACACATAATGACTGTATTTAGGGCCTACCCTGATAATCCAGGAAAACTTCCCCATCTCTGGATCCTTAATCTGACCACATATATAAAGATCTTTTTCTAAATAAGGTGATAATATTTATAGGCTTGAGAAATTAGGACCTAATCTCTTTGGGTGGCCATTTTCCAGCCTACTACAAACATAAATACTTATTAATTGTTGCCACCCAGCTACTTAATAATTGAGATCGTTAAGTATTTCTTTGAGCCTATAGGTGAGATAGCAAGGGCTCTGTGAATCTAGAAAGTTTGGGAAGCTTCTGAGTTAAATGTCTCTCCCAGTAATCCAGGCAGCAAGGAGAGAGGTTAGAAGTGGACAAGTTCTAGATACAATTTGAAGGTAAAGCAGACAGAATTTTCTGATGTGCAGTTGGGAACAAAAAAGAGGAGTCAAGCGGTTCTGAAGGCCTCTGGCCTGTGCAACTGGAGAAGTGACATTACCATGAACTGTGATGAAGAAACCTGTCCATGGACCAATATTTTTGCTTGGTAAGAGGGCAGGTTGCAGATTCCATTTTGTAAATGTTTAGAAAAGTCAGTAAGAGAGAAGGAAAAGAGGGAAGGGGGAAGAAAAGATACACACTCCTGACCAGGACCTGGCTCCAGACTCTCCCCCGTCCCCAGTTCATTCTTCCTTTCATGGTGGCCAAATGTCCCCCAACCCATGAGCCGTTTAGGTTGTTGTGTTTTGACTTCCTACTCAAAACATGGGCTGAGCAAATATTGAGATGAAACTTAGACAGAGAAGACTCAGAAAGCTTCACCTGACCCAGAGTCCTAATGTAGAGCAAATAAGTCTCTGCTTGGGGAACTGAAAATTATAGGATCCCCAAATTTCAAATAATTGTGTCAAATGATGGAGCAGAACTTCAGAAAGATGGAGGCTGTGGTGTAGCTTTTGAATCTCATCAAACCCTCCCATCTGGGAAGCAGATCTGCCAGATTGGATGTAGTCAAACAGGAGATGGCAAGAGTGAACAAGGACATTTTAGGAATCAGTGAACTAAAATGGATGGGAATGGGTGAATTTAATTCAGATGACCAATATATCTACTACTGTGGGCAAGAATCCCTGAGAAGGAATGGAGTAGCCCTCATAGTGAAAAAAGAGTCTGAAGTGCAGTACTTGGTTGCAATCTCAAAAATGACAGAATGATCTCATTTCACGAAGGCAAACCATTCAACATCACAATAATCCAAGTCTATGAAGACCTACAAGACCACCTGGAACTAACACCAAAAAAAAATATGTCCTTTTCATCATAGGGGACTGGAATGCAAAAGTAGGAAGTCAAGAGATACCTGGAGTAAAAGGTAAGTTTGGCCTTGGAGTACAAAATGAAGCAGGGCAAAGGCTAAAGTGTTTGGCCAAGAGAATGCACTGGTCATAGCAAATACCCTGTTCCAACAATACAAGAGATGACTCTACACATAGACATCACCAGATGGTCAATACTGAAATCAGATTGATTATATTTTTTGCAGCCTAAGATGGAGAAGCTCTATACAGTCAGCAAAACACAAGACCTGAAGCTCACTGTGGCTCAGGTCATGAACTCCTTATTGCAAAATTCAGGCTCAAATTGAAGAAAGTAGGGACCACACTAGGCCATTCAGGTATAACCTAAATCAAATCCCTTATGATTACACAGTGTGGATCTCAAGTAGATTCAAGTGACTGGATCTGGTAGTCAGAGTGCGTGAGGAACTATGGATGGAAGTTTATAACATTGTATGGGAGATGATGACCAAAACGATCCCCAAGAAAAAGAAATTCAGGAAAGCAAAGTGGTGTCTCAAGAGGTCTTACGAATAGCTGAAAAAATAAAGAAGGAAAAAAATACAGAAATAATAAAGAGAAGGGAAAGGCAAAGGAGAAGGGGAAAGATATACCCATCTGAATGCAGAGTTCCAGAGAATATCAAAGAGAAATAAGAAAGCCTTCTTAAGTGAACAATGCAGAGAAATAGAGGAAAACAATAGAATGGGAAAGACTAGATATCTCTTTATGAAAATTGTAGATACCAAGGGAATATTTCATGCAAACATAAGCAAAAATAAAGGAGAAAAATGGCAAGGACCTTACAGAAGCAGAAGAGATTAAGAAGAGTGGCAAGAATACACAGAAGAACTATACAAAAAAGATCTTCCTGACCCAGATAATCACTAAAGGCAATGCCAAAGAATGCTCAAACCACCGCACAATTGCACTCATCTCACACGCTAGTAATGCTCAAAAATTTCCAAGCCAGGTTTCAGCAATACGTGAACCGTGAACTTCCAGATGTTCAAGCTGGCTTTAGAAAAGGCAGAGGAACCAGAGATGAAATTTCCAACATCTGCTGGATCATGGAAAAAGCAAGAGAGTTCCAGAAAAACATCTATCTCTGCTTTATTGACTATGCCAAAGCCTTTGACTGTGTGGCTCACAATAAACTGTGGAAAAATTCTGAAAGAGATGGGAATACTAGACCACCTGACCTGCCTCTTGAGAAATCTGTATGCAGGTCAGGAAGAAACAGTTAGAACTGGACATGGAACAACAGACTGGTTCCAAATAGGAAAAGGAGTACGTCAAGGCTGTCTATTGTCACCCTGCTTATTTAACTTATATGCAGAGTACATCATGAGAAACGCTGGGCTGGAAGAAGCACAAGCTGGAATCAAGACTGCCAGGAGAAATATCAATCATCTCAGATATGCAGATGACACCACCCTTATGGCAGAAAGTGAAGAGGAACTAAAAAGCCTCTTGATGAAAGTGAAAGAAGAGAGTGAAAAAGTTGGCTTAAAGCTCAACATTCAGAAAACGAAGATCATGGCATCTGGTCCCATCACTTCATGGGAAATAGACGGGGAAACAGTGGAAACAGTGTCAGACTTTATTTTTTGGGGCTCCAAAATCACTGCAGATGGTGACTTGCAGCCAATTAAAAGACGCTTACTCCTTGGAAGAAAAGTTATGACCAACCTAGATAGCATATTGAAAAGCAGAGACATTACTTTGCCAATAAAGGTCCGTCTAGTCAAGGCTATGGTTTTTCCAGTGGTCATGTATGGATGTGAGAGTTGGACTGTGAAGAAGGCTGAGCGCCAAAGAACTGATGCTTTTGAACTGTGGTGTTGGAGGAGACTCTTGAGAGTCCCTTGGATTGCAAGGAGATCCAACCAGTCCATTCTGAAGGAGATCTGCCCTGGGATTTCTTTGGAAGGAATGATGCTAAAGCTGAAACTCCAGTACTTTGGCCACCTCATGTGAAGAGTTGACTCACTGAAAAGACTCTGATGCTGGGAGGGATTGGGGGCAGGAGGAGAAGGGGACGACAGAGGATGAGATGGCTGGATGGCATCACTGACTCGATGGACGTGAGTCTGAGTGAACTCTGGGAGTTGGTGATGGACAGGGAGGCCTGGCGTGCTGCGATTCATGGGGTCGCAAAGAGTTGGACATGACTGAGCGACTGAACTGAACTGAACTGAACTGTGGTCACTAACCTAAAGCCAGACATCCTGGAATGTGAAGTCAAGCAGGCCTTACAAAGCATTACTATAAACAAAGCTAGTGGAGGTGATGGAATTCCACTGAGCTATTTCAAATCCTAAAAGATGATGCTGTTAAAGCGCTGCATGCAATATGCCAGCAAATTTGGAAAACTCAGCAGTGGCCACAGGACTGGAAAAGGTCAGTTTTCATTCCAGTCCCAAAGAAAGGTAATGGCAAAGAATGTTCAAATTACCATACGAATGCACTCATTTCACATGCTAGCAAGATTATGCTCAAAATCCTTCAAGCTAGGCTTCAGCAGCACATGAACTGAGAATTTCCAGATGTACAAGATGGATTTAGAAAAGGCAGATGAACCAGAGATCAAATTGCCAACATCTGTCTGCTGGATCATAGAAAAAGCAAGGGAATTCCCCAAAAATACCTACTTCTGCTTCATTGACTACACTGAAGCCTTTGTGTGGATCACAACAAACTGTGGAATATTCTTAAAGAGATGGGAATACAAGACCACCTTACCTGCCTCCTGTATGCAGGATAAGAAGCAAGTTAGAATTGGACATGAAACAATGGACTGGTTCATAATTGGGAAAGGAGTACATAAAGGCTGCATATTGTCACCCTGCTTATTTAAATTCTATGCAGAGTACATCATGCAAAATGCTGGGCTGGATGATTCACAAGCTGGAATCAAGATTGCCAGGAGAAATATCAACAGCCTGAGACATGAAGCTGATACCACTTTAATGACAGAAAGTGAAGAAATAAAAAGCCTCTTGAAGAAGGTGAAAGAGGAGAGTGAAAAAGCTAGCTTAAAACTCAACATTCAAAATCATGGCATCCAGTCCCATCACTTCTTGGCAAATAGATGGGGAAATAGTGGGAACAGTGTCAGATTTCATTTTCTTGGGCTCCACAATCACTGTGGATGGTGACTGCAGCCACGAAATTAAAAGACGCTTGCTCCTTGGAAGAAAAGCTATGACAAACCTAGACGGCATATTAAAAAGCAGAGACATCACTTTGCCAGCAAAGGTCTGTATAAGTCAAAGCTATGGCTTCTCCACTAGCCACGGATGGATGTGAGAATTGGACCATCAGGAAGGTTGAGCACCGAAGACTTGATGCTTTCAAACTGTGGTGCTTGAGAAGACTCTTGAGAGTCCCTTGGACAGCAAGAAGATCAAACCAATCAATTTTAAAGGAAATCAACCCTGAATATTCATTGCAAGGACTGGTGCTGAAGCTGAAGCTCCAATACCTTGGCCACCTTATGCAGAGAGCTGACTCATTGGAAAAGACCCTGATGCTGAGAAAGATTGAAGGCAAGAGGAGAAGGGGGTGACAGAGGATAAGATGGTTGAATGACATCACTGACTCAATGGACATGAGTTTGAGCAAACTCCAGGAGATAGTGAAGGACAGGGAAGCCTGGAGTGCTGCAGTTCAGGGGTCACAAAGAGTCGGACATGACCTAGTGAGTGAGCAGCAACAACAAAACCTTCTCATGGAAATAGAGCAGCCAAAACCACATGCCCATGGGTAGCAGTTATTGAGAAACTAGAAACCCCCTCAGTCTCTGGTAAGACTGAGTCTTTCACAAAAATTACCAGGCTGTGGTGAAAGGAGAACAAAAATAAACCAGGTTCCTGCTGATGGGCAAGAAGCCAAAATGAAGAAGAATATTGGGTATCAGGGCAGTGTGATTAGGCCCACAGATACTATGTCTTCTGATAGTAGTTATGAATAGAAACCAAATAATAATTGCTAATAACATGTAGGTGACCAACCCTTGAGAGCTAAGGCAGAGAGAAGGAAGGATGCCATTACACCTTGTCTCTGGTTCACTGAGTTTCCTGGGGCTGGTGTGTGATCATCTTGGGTAAAATCATTTAACTAAACCATTTTTGCTAAGCTTTCATGGAGTCCTTCTCTGAATGGTATCTAATGATAAAGCCCACTGGTTTATGCCTCCTGCAAAAGTTATTGTTATTCCAGAAATGAATAGGTGAAATATTGATGGAACTGCCATGAAGAACCTATTTCCAGGTGGCCTCACATCTCCCTTTCAAAGTGTTTTAAAACTGCTTTCACCTAAAAGCAAATAGCAGAAATGAATTGGGATTAAATCCCATACAAAAGCAGTGTAAGGAAACAGAACAAGGAGCAGAATGTCATCTCTTCAGACAGTAAAAGCAAGTTGGAAAAGACAGGCCCACAAAACAGATCAAAAGTGTAGCCTATCATTTCAAAATGGGTGAAAAGACAGTAGGAAAAATGATGCAAAAAATGAAAGAACATGGATCAAAAGGGAATGGGAAGTTACTATTTAATGGTTACAAGTTTCTGTTGAGGATGGTGAAAAAGTTCCGGAAATAGTAAATGCTGATAAATGCCACCCGCGGGTATTTGGTGGCTCTATTTCCATGAAAGGGTTTGGGGAGATTCAAAAACTATTCTGCTGGGCCCATCTTTCTGAGGTCCTGCTCAATGTTTTGATATAATTATTTTGAATTTGGATAGTGGTGATGGTTACACAACATCCTGAATGCATTTAATGTCATTGAATTGTATACTTAAAAATGGTTGAAATAATCAATTTTATGTATGTTTTACCATAATAAAAGATGAAAAAGCAGTATAAGTTAGAATTAGGTAAGATAACAGAATTTAGGACAGAATTCAAAATAAAAGAAATAAATTCATAAATGAAGTCTGTTTAAAATAATACAATATAATGTCTTAATAGAAACACGAAAAGGAGAAAAATTTTATAATTTGATTTATTTATTGTTGCTGCACGAGCTATTCTTTGGTTGTGGTAAGCAGGGTCTAACTTTTTGTTGCAGGGTGCAGGCTTCTCACTGTGGCGGCTTCTCTTGTTGTGGAGTACGGGCTCAATAGTTATGGCACATGGGCTTAGCTGCTTCATAGCATGAGGGATCCTCCTGGACCAAGGATTGAACCCATGTCTCCTGCATTGGCAGGCATATTCTTTACCCCTGAGTCACCAAGAAACCCCAAAAAGGAGAAAATTTTAAAAAATAAGATGCAAAGAATTCTAGAGAAATGGGAAATATAAAAAAAAGATAGGCAAAAAAAGAGGACAATCTATAAAGAGTAATATAAATACGTAGAAGCATCTATTTTACCATAAAGGTGACATCTCAAATCTGTGAGACAGGTTAGTCAATAAATTGTGATATACACATGTTGGGGTATAAATATTTCTCTGGAAGCAAATCTCTGAGGAGGGAATGTGTGGCTGCAGAACTTAGGGAATAGGGTGAATTTCTGTTGAATATGCTTGTGTACCTTTTCAAACGTTTTGTCGTGTGAAGTTTGCCTGAGTTCTAACCCCAGCTCCCCTAGTTGCTAGCTCTTAATCTTGGGCAAATTCTTCCCACTCTCCAAACCTCTGTGTCTGTAAAGTAGGGTCAGTAACTTAGCCTGGTGCTGCCTGGCACAAGATAAACTCTCGATAAATGGAAATACTTAGTGGAAACCACCCAAATGTTCACCGATGGATGAAAGGATTTTTATATTGGATTACACAGTCATAAAAAGGAATGACGCACTAACACAAGCTTCAACATGGATGAACTTGAAAACATGACGCTGAGAGAAGCCAGACACATTGGTCACGTTTACATTATTCCATATACATGCAGGGTCCAGAAAAGGGCAAAACCATAGAGACACAAAGTAAATTGATGATTGCAGGGGCTGAAGGAGGAGGGGATGAGGAGGGCCTGCTGATGGTCATGGGGGTTTCTTTTGGGGGTGATGAAAATGTGATGGGTTACATACTGGTGATGATTGCATGCATAGGCTCGTGAATGTTCTAAATGGCACTGAAGTTGGAGTTTCAAAAGGCGAAGATATGTGAATCATATCTCAATAAAATAATTTACAAACGAAAACTGCCAATTTTCCTATAGTCACTATCCTCTGTTTCCATCTCTCCCTCCTTTTCAGGCCCACTCTTTGCCACTGCCCCCAACCCCTGGCCCGCATTAACCCCAGCCCCGACTCTGCCACCCCCCACCCCCGCCCACTACTCACCCCCAACCCTTGCCACCCCTACCACCCCAGCCACCGCACCTCCTCATCTTCACTCCCTTGAGCTGCCTCCCAAGGAGGCTCTGGACTGCAGGATACCTGCAACCTGTGCTGCGGAAGCAGCCACCTACTGTGCAAGCAGCCACCTACTGCGCATGTGCCTACCGCTCTCACCCTTGAAAATGGACACTTGCGGAGGATTTTTCTCGTGCGCTTCAGTTGATGGTGATGTTTTGATGGCGTTATTTAGAGAAGGCAGCACGCGCACGGGTCAATGGAGGAAGCCCCTCAAGTTAACGTTTCGGCCCCTGCAGAAGTTTGATCTCTTCCGCCAGAAACCTTCGGATGCTGTGCTCTAAAAGCCAGGTTGGCGGCCTACCGGAACTTGCAAATACTGAGGACTTTGCGGGGCCTTTGGGCCTCAGATTGAGGCCTTGTACCTCCGCATGCGATGTGACCTCAGCCTATTGCTGAAGCTCACTGAATGCAGAGGCAGAGGAATACTGGCCCTGCCTGTTGTTACCAGGGTTCACTCAACAGTGTATTGCTGCCCTGGTGCCTAGGTGTTGAGTAAATGGTGCTTTCTATCCGAGGCCCTGTTCCTGAGCCTCCTGCTGCAGCAGTTCACTTGGCCCTCGCCCTCTTGTCAGCTGCCAAGATAACACTGAGCCCTTGCCACTCACCTGGTAGACTTCCCAGTTCCCCTCTGTCATCACACTTAGGTAACTCAGACCTTTCGGAGGGGTGTCCTGAACCTCTTGAAATACATATCTGGTGCTGGTGAGACATAAGGCCAATCTCAAAGAGACACTTTTTCTGTTTCTCCTTGTCAAACTAGACTCATCTTCTGTCATTTTCAACTCTACTCACATTGTTCTTTCAACCCTAACCTCACCATAACCTCATTTTACTTCTACCATTTCCCCCACTCCTGCTTCCTTTTATAAATCCATAAAATCTCTTGGCCTTCCTAGCCCTGGGCCAAGTTCCTTCCTCTTTCCTCAGGTTTTACACCTTTTCCCTCCTTCTCTCATCCAACATTCAGTCCTTCCTTTCTTGTGCAGACTTTGATTCCTGCCCCAACCAAAAAAAAAAAAAAAAAGGCACAATTAACATCATCTCAAATTCAAAAGTCTTCTTTATTATTTGTCTATTAACTCTATTATATTTGTTCAGTTTTAAGTTTTAAAATATATCAGAATAAATAGAGAAATTTATATCTATCTATCTATGGAAAAACAACTGGTACCCCAGGTGGCACCAACAATCCTAGCAGCTCTCACATGGCATACCCATAGTATCGAGCAATTTCCATCTCTTTTTCCCTCTCAATGAAATATTGCACTTTCCCCAAAGAGGTATATTTAGCAGCATTCTCACGCTCTAGTTGAGCCTTCCTCTTCATGGCCTCCCGCTCTGGCCGCTGCTCTTTTGTGATGGGCTTTGACATTACTGGCTCAGGAACATTGGGTTTCCTCCAAGGAATTGGTTGGAAGCAGAAGTCTTGGAGTAGAAACTGGGTTTGAGGCTTGGGTGGGGACTGGTGCTTGGTCACAGCAGGGGGAACAGACTCCCGCTGGAGAGAAGTGCAGGATGAAGTTCTGTAGGGCACAGGCCGAGGAGCAGCAGACTGAGGGACGCTAGGCCGGGTAGGTTTGGTCAAACCCGGTCGGGTTGGATTGGTCACAGTTGTCTGAGCTGGTTTGGCAGGACCTGGCAAAGATGCAGGAGCTGGCCGGGATGCATTGACTGCAGCAGGTTGAGCTGAGTTAGTAGAACCAGGCCAGGCAGGATAAGCCACAGCAGGCCGATATGAGGCCAGAGACTGTGGCCTCCGAGGAACAGGTCGAGCCTGAGGCTTGTCCAGGGTAGGAAAAGGCAAAGGTACTAACTTGACCTTCCCAGGAGGAGGCAGCTCATACTGCGATGGAGGTAGACACTCTTTTTCAGCACTGTCGTCTGGTTTCTGGGCTTTGACTGGAGTTTTCTCAGGACCTTTACCCTCACATGGGGTACTGAGCCATGACTTGATAGCAGGGGATGGCTGGGGGTCTTTAGGGTTGCTTGAATTTCCCAGGACCCGAGAGGAATTGAGTCCAGTTTTCTGATCGCTCTTCTTCCCCAGTGCGTGAAACACCTGCACAGACTCCAGCATGTGCATGCCTAGGCAGCTCCGAGGCTTTTTAAAGTTCTCTTGGCTAAAGTCAGGTTGGTTTTTCTTTCGCTTCATCTTGGGAACGCTTGGCTTTTCCTCTGCCTTGACTTTGTTCCCTGATGGCTTATTCTCTTCCGCCTTCTTGTTTTCTCTGGTTCTCTTGGTCTTTTCCTGCCCATGGCTCTTGGTTTTGTTGGTTCTGCTGGTTGCCGTGTTCTGAGTTTTGCTGTTCGGCTGTTTGGCTGTGTTCACGGGAGCCTTGTCACCGACTGCAGCATTGCATATAATCACTTCTCCCCCGAACGGGCACTCTGGGTCCTTTGGCTGGATTTTGGCCTTGGGAGCATCACTGACAGACTCAGAGGCTTTATGTTTGTTCTTCCTGGGTTGATCAGAGGGCGCCTTTATGACATTTGGCTTTTCCTGCACCTGATTCACCTTAACAATGCTGGTATCTTTGGCTGTGATCAGCTTTGGAGCTTCGGCTTGATCAAGGTCTTTCAAAGAATGAAAGAACTGGGGAAGGTGAATATCCTCCACCAGTGTAGCAATGTCTGCAAAGCCACTGCTAGATTCAAACCCATTTTCAAGTGTCCCCAAGTCCTCAAAACTCAAGCTATTCTTTCCCAGATTCACATTTTCAGAAACAAGTTGCTCCTCTTGGCTGAGGGGATCAATGCTGGCCAAGAGCTCGTGAATATCAGAGATTTCTAAAGGGACTAGTGGAGGATCTTGGTTTTCTATTGGGATCTGGTAAGCATCATCCAGAGGCTTTGAAAACTTAGTTTTCATATCATCCAAATTCTTATTCTCTGTTTGTTCCTGGCTTGGAGCTGGAGGCAGTGCCAGGAGATTACTGGCACTCTGGACTGGAGCTATCCTTGAAACGTCCCCAAGTTCAAGTGGTGGATTACTCTCAAGTATCTGGATATTTCTGCTAATGCAGGACCTGGGGAGTTCTGAAGTTTCTGACAGACAAAATGTCTGGCTTGGAGGTTGCAATCCCAGGGAATTTTCCATCCTCAGGGAAGTCTCCATCACTACAGAGGAATCAAGGAAGAAGTCAGTCCCTGGTGAGTGAGATGCTCCCTCCACCCTCAGACACCAGCACAGTAATCATGTACCTTTCAGTGCTGGGCAAGGCATTTCTACTACCTAGTCTTAAGGGCGGTGGACACTGTCTTATGCTAGGAGCTAAGAGGTGACTGTTCTAATTCTTACTGGTGATCATTTGATGTCACTGATTTTTGGCTTTCTTTGTATTCCATAGGGATCTTATAAGCCAAATTAAAATGAGTCATATTTTTAAAATATAACATGTCTTACAAAGCCTAGGATTCTCGTGTAGAGTCCTTTCAATTCTCCCCGCTTTCCTGAGAGACTAAACACACTTCACACCATGAACTATGAGAGGGAGTAGAGCTCTTCCTGATAAAATATATAAACAAAGAATCTTCAGCCTGCCTGCTCCGGACAGGATCTCAGACCACAGGGTCTTAAATCTTGGTGTAAAGTAAGTAAATGAGGGACAGTTAAACTGGCACTATCATAATAAGAGTTCTGAAACACCTCCCAAGAAGACTACAGCAATAGATCAGGGAAGGGAGTGACACAGCGTGGTAGTACGGGGGGACTGATCAACTAGAGCAGTGGAAAACGTGGTACCTTTTGGTACGCACTTGTGGTGTTGGAGAAGACTCTTGAGAGTCCCTTGAACTGCAAAGATCCAACCAGTCCATCCTAAAGGAAATCAATCCTGAATATTCATTGGAAGGACTAATGTTGAAGCAGAAACTCCAATACTTTGGCCACCTGATGCAAAGAGCTGACCCATTTGAAAAGAGAGCATCTTTCCTGATGCTGGGAAAGACTGAAGGTGGGAGGAGAAGGGGACGACAGAGGATGAGATGGTTGGATGGCATCAGCGACTCAATGGGCGTGAGTTTGATGACCTCTGCCCAACCAGAAATGGTCATGGTACTAAAGGAGATTCAGCCCACAAATATCCTCCAGGAGCTGGTGATGCACAGGGAGGCCTGGTGTGCTGCAGTCCATGGTGTCGCAGAGAGTCGGACACGACTGAGCGACTGAACTGCGCTGTGGTTCTCTTACATGTAGCATAAATGACCTTCACAGTGCGCAGCCTTCCACCTGCATCAGGTGTTCTCACATACAGTCTAAAAACAGAGAGCACCGAGCAAAGGTTGTGGTTATTCAAGTCCCAGGATCTAAATTCTGTCTATACGCCACTTCCCAGCTGTAGATTTGACCCCATTTTTTGAATGCCAAGCTCATTCTACTTTCTTGCTGTTGTACTCACCTTGAAAACCTGTGTCTGTGATGGGCTGAGCAGACACAGAGTAGTAGACTCCAGAGGTAGAAGCTGGTGGTAGGATATTTGTGGGCTGAATCTCCTTTAGTACCATGACCATTTCTGGCTGGGCAGAGGTCCTGCTTCCTGCATACGACACAGAGCCATAGGACTGCAGGCGGGGGCCGAGTTCTTCAGATAGTAAAGGCCCCAGTGTGCCTTGGTGATAGTAATATACCTGGCTTCCTCCCTGGTGGGGAAGTGACAGGCTGTGTCCCTGATTTGGAATCTGAGATGGTGTTCCCTGAACAAGGCTGGCAGAAAGAGATGGATATAGAGGGACCATGCTATTGATGTCTGATGTTTTGTCATACTGGGCTGCCATAGACATGGAGGAAACAGCTGTGTCTTGGTCAATGACTGTCACAGTGAAGTCTCCAAGTGAAGAAGACTTCCTTTCAGTGCTTCCTGTGATGTTCCACTCAAAAACACCTGGATAGGAAGCAGCTGAGGTGGAGAGCTGGCTCTGGCCAGTGACTCCAGATAACATAGTTGTGCTGGAATGTTGGTAAAGGTAGGCACTATTCATGAGTGGCTGGAAAGAGGTGTCGGAGCCCGCTGGCAATAGCCATGCTGAACTGAGGGCTGGAGCAGAGACCCTGGAGAAGGTGCAGACACTTTCTGTGAGGGAAGCTGCGTTGCTCACCGCAGGAAGAGACAGCTGCAGAGAATTCTGGGTTCCAAGTGCAGATGGATTTTGGAAATTTTCTGTAAGAACAAGAGGGTAAGAAAAAGATGAGTGAGGTTGATAAATTTCCACTGTGTTTGAGGAACAGCATTATCTTAAGGTTCTTGCTATCTGCTGCTGCTGCTGCTAAGTTGCTTCAGTCGTGTCCGACTCTGTGCGACCCCATAGACGGCAGCCCACCAGGCTCCCCCGTCCCTGGGGTTCTCCAGGCAAGAACACTGGAGTGGGTTGCCATTTCCTTCTCCAATGCATGAAAGTGAAAAGTGAAAGGGAAGTTGCTCAGTCGTGTCTGGTTCTTGCTATCAGACGCCTCTAATATCAATACTTCCTGAGAAACCAAAAATCAGGCAGTTATGACGGCTGTAAGGGTTGGAGCAGTTTGACACTTCCTTATGTTGACTACCTGTGCCCCTGTCTTGGACATACATTGTGCAGAAGACCCAAGTGATGTGATTCAGACATTGTTCTCCAGGCAGGAAATATCCTTCTTCCTGCCCTATCTTTCCCTTAAGCCTGCACTAGTATTGACTTGCATGCTGTTTCCTAGAATTGAAGCATTTTAGAACTAGGAGGTCCTTAGAGAACTTCTGTTCTCATAATTTCATTTCATGAGGAAGGAAACTGAGGCTAAGAGAGTTCAGATTGACTTGTTCAAGTTCTCTCATTATATTAGTATCATTATCAGGTTTCAGAATCTAAGTATCCTGACTTTCTTGCCAGGAGGCCGATCTGAGCATGATACGGCCAGAAACCAGGAGAAATTCAACTTATAATGTAGGCATTTTTTTGTCCATTTGAAAACAGTATAGCTATTACTATTGTAATCTTTAGTGTCTCACTTTCCCTCACTGTTACCTAGAGTCCAGTGATAAATTTAAAGAGTCATCTTTACCCTCTTCAAGCCTGACTTCTCATCCCACCTCAAAATGATTATCTGAAAGTGAATTTCTGAAATGCCTTTTGAATGAAAAAAGCTATTTAACTCTCTGAGTTTCAGACTACTTATCTATAGAGTGGTTATCACAACAAAAATAATAATAGCAGTAATAAGTAAATATGAATAATTAATATATTACATAATAAATAATAATACATGAGTAAATGATATATTACATATGATTTATATGGAGGAAGATTTAACAAATTCTAGAAAGACATAGAAAAATGATGAAAAGCGAATTATTTTATACATTATATATATAGTTAATGTATATATACATGTATAATATAGATATGAAAACTTCAGCATGTGGCAAGTGTTAAAGCATAGTAAGTTTCATGATAAATGAAGTTCTGTATCATATATACAATATTATGAGTGAATATTGCTCACTTTATCTTGGTTAATACTATTAATGAAAAGACACAATAGAAGGTGATTTTAAATTAATTCCTGCTGCTGCTGCTAAGTCGCTTGTCATGTCCGACTCTGTGCGACCCCATGGACTGCAGCCTACCAGCCTCCTCCGTCCATGGGATTTTCCAGGCAAGAGTACTGGAGTGGGGTGCCATTGCCTTCTCTGAAATGAATTCCTAGCCAATACATACCGACAGAGAAGATGTATCTGTAAAACATGCATAGCAAGCAACAGAAGGCAATAAATGGGATTGTATAGGTAGCCCAATATATGTAGACAATTATTTCAGTAAAAAAAAGGTACAAAGTAGACAGCCAAATAATGTATAAAGGAATTTCATTATTGGGCTCATTCATATTTTTATGCAGCAAGTAACAGGTACTAAGTCTAGTAAAAATATATATTTCAATGAATGTAACTATGTCACAAGCAGAAAGGAAAACTTAAAAAGTATCAAGACGGTTTTCATATTTATCCTAGAACTTAGATTATAATCATCTTCAACATCCAGAAGGATGATATTCCAAAACCTGAGAGAACCATCTTCACTAGAATCCAGTTTAAAAAGATTTTTAAATGTAGGAAAATCCAAAGGACTCCACAACAATATTTTAGATAAATGCAGATTTTTTTCCTAGCAGCACTGTGCAGTCTGGCAGTGAAAGCACCAAGTCCTAACTACACTGGACAACCAGGGAATTCCCTATATGTGGAATTAGAGATACAGGGTTTGCCTTTTTATTTTCCTTCCTAGGTAGCTAAGCTCTAAAAATGGATGATGGCTGTTGGTCAATGTGCTCTCTGTGTTAGGAAGGAAATAATTGTAAAGATGAAAAGCAACCTTGACTTAGAACCTACTATCACACAAAAGAATGAGTCTTTCTGATTTAAGTTAAAAATATCATTTTAAAATGTTATTTTTAATTGGTAAAATGTCTAATAGTTTCAAAGTCAGAATGAATGAAAATCAGCCCCCTGATTTTCATCACTTTTGTTTCTTGTTTATAGGAACTATCATTTCTAAAACATATTTCTAAAATATTTATATTCAAAATTGTCAAGTGCCATCTGTGTTGAGAGAGGCAATAAAAGAAAAACACTGAGTATGACTTTTCTGATAAGCTGTTTTTCCTGGTGATACCTTATTCTGGCCTTACTTTCCTTCCGAGTCTATTAACAGAAGCATTTGTGAAAATCAACGGTATTTTGCCCTGCTCTAAGCAGATTGTTCTCTGTGCTCTTTCTGCTTTAATTTAAAATCTCTGGATCCTGTCAGCATTCCATCCCAAACTACCTTTTTCCTGAGAACTCCTCCTTGCTCTCTCTCCTCATTCTTGTATTTTCTCCATCCTCTTGGTTCCCATCGGCCTCTGCTGATGAGGACAGTCCTAAACTTCCTTGTGTTTGACTACACGCCTCCTGTTAGCCCAGAGTTCTCCATCCTCTCTCCCTGTTTTCTCTTTTCAACTCATTTAGGTAGAAAACTCCAAAAACAAGTGAATATTACTTCTTGAGCAGCACTAAATTTAAAATACTAAAACTGAAATATTAACTGAGGGTGACCATTATGGGTGAAACAACTCAGTAAATATTGCTAATTTTCTACACCACCTGGCTTTTCTCTGTTTCTGTTGAAACACTCTTGAGAAGTCTCTGATTTCATGTTCTACATGGGTCCCCTTTGAGATTCAATATTGAAAAGAAAAGGACCAGAGAGATAGACCAATGTAGCATCCTAATGTAACATTAGATGTAACATTAGATGAGGAAAAAACAGACCTTGTGAGACTTGTCCAAAGTGTCCAAAGTCACAGAGATAGTAAATGTCCAAGTCAAAACTGAAATTAGGTCTCCAGATTTCTAGTTCAATACTTTCCTTCATTATTAATTTTGAATCTACTACTAAATTTATGGGCAGAAAAAGAAATCTAATGAAAAACTTTTCAAAGTTTCTTTCCATACCTGACATGGTCAGAGAAGTAGAGGAAAAACTAACTGTAGGATACAAGGGAGGAGGAGATGATACGAGAGGATGTCTGGAATGACTGCAGCCAAGTGAACATGTGGCCAGTACAAAGGTCACTGGTCACTGGTCACTTGCGATGATCCAAATTTATTTACAGACAACTCCATGGAAACCCCAAGATTCTACCAGGTGGTAGTAGATTTGGTGGGAGAATGATGTCACAAAGCGGGCAGTTTAAAGGTATGATATAGCCAATAGGGAGGTCAGATCGCCAATAAGAAGACAGGATTGGATGCAGAAGAAAGGTGTAGGAAACACCTAAATGTTTGAGCTCTGGGGAGGCGAAATCCTCCAAGACAGATTTACTTTCCTCAAGCTCTTCCATGAAGGAAATCATTGCAACATTTCTTATAGATGCTCATTAATACAATTAACATAGTTACTTATATTCTACATAGCATTATATTTTATGTGTTATGCACTTACAGTTACGTATGTCTTGGTTAATTAATAACCTTAGAGAAGAAGGAAAGAGCCATCCAGTTTGAACTATTATAGTTGTTCTGAAGTCCTATCAGTCTATTAAATTAAGTGAACTTGCAGTAGCTTTTAAGGAGCAAAGGAAGGGATTAAGAAGCTCTTTTTGTAACTTCGTTAAAAAGTAGGGCGAAGTTGGTTGAATGCACCTTGTGGAGAATGATGTGGTCCAATGGTCCAAGGCTCTTCTCTTTTAGTTTCGTCTCCTTGACTCCTCCTTTTCTTGGGCTGGGCCAGGTTGGACTTGCATTTCTCTTCTGCCCTCCATTTTTGTTGTTGTTGTTGTTCTAGGCATTGTTTCTGGGACAACTCTTGATCTTGAATTCTTACCGTCTTGCTTGTTACTTACTTCTTGTCAACTTCCAGCATCAGGAGTCTTCTTTTCAGTGCTTGATGCTTCACAAAATAGACTCTGCCCAATGGAAGCAAATACCAGAGAGCTAGGACACACAGCTGGTTGCAGACGTTTTCTCTTGCAGCCTTTGGTTGCAATTCTTTTGACCATGGTTTGCTACCTCTGGTTCCTTGGGCCACACAGGCATCCTGCCATCCAGCTCTTTTATATATGAGAGGCATTCTGGATACTGTCCCTTTTCCTTCCCACATTAAGTATATCCAGGGTGGCAGTTGCTGTAGCCTCCTCCCCCTTGCAAACAGCCACTCTAGAATCTTGGGCCTCTGGGATTCTCTCTTGCATGCTTGGGTGCAAGGCCAGACAAAATGAACAGGAGAATTAGAGATAGAAGAGGACATTTGTGGAAAATATGCTGGGGAGGGGGCTGGTGCTGGTAAGGTGAAAGGGCACAGGTTAAAAGAGAGTCATGTAGATTTTTCAATTTCTGTGAGAAGCAAGTGGACACACTTTGACCTCACTTTGTATTAACAGAACCAACAATTTTAGATACAGATATATTTATGTAGCTAGATAGTGCAGCAACTGCCATGAAGTCTGTACACTAAAAAGAATAATCTTACATATATTTTTCATTTTATGTCATATTACCTTGTTTAATCATTCACTGATGTGTTTATAGAATACAGACTGTTTTTAAATGCTCAGGTTTTGCCTACAGAGCATTTCTTTCTTTGTCATATTTTGTAAGGAATCCAGCGTTGTAAGGCATACTGCATGTTTATTTTGAAGCATCATGAACTAACTTGACCTGATGGATCTTGTGGAAAAACTTTAAAAAGCGTCTGTGAAAAAGGCATTTTGTTGAGTTGCACTGTGCACCCAAGTGGAAGGAGCAGCTATCTGCTGTCAGCCCGACTTGGCCTGGAGTGCCTCTGCTTTCCCCCCCTGGTTAGTGCTTTTGTCACTAACCACTCTTGTGATTTTGATAATGTGAGTTATGGCTGAGTTGCTAATGACTTATATGTGGGGTAAACTGATTTGAAGGAGGGAATCTATGGTTCTATTCATTTTCCTTGGTAGTAAGCTTTCAGGGGTTCAAAGAGCAATCTATCTGGGGACTTTGCTAATACCAAGAAGGTTTCTCACAGATGGGATCTCTGAAGACACATATTTAATTTATATGCTTGTTTTCCCTATTATGAAATATATGGGGGATGATACTTAGCTGACAAGAAATTGTGAAAGATGTGGTGTACAGATGCGGCTTAGGCTTTTAAGTGCATATCAAGGTTTTTTCCCCCTAAACTTCATACTTCAGATGGCCTATTTCCATGATTCTAGTATGTGATGTGAGGCTAACAATATATACTAAATACCTGCAAGCCAAACAAGTCTCTCTTTCTCTATATTCCCATGGATATCAAGGGACTCATGACTACTGCAGGTTTGGGTGGATGGTGTGAGATAGAGGGAAATGCATTAAGACCAATTTTAGTAGCAATAAAGTGTTTACATATTAAAATGTTCAGTTCCAATATTCAATTCTACTTAGGGAAACTATGAGTTAGACTTTTCCTGATTCCACCAAACCTAAGTAACTTATTTGGTTTCCCTAGTTCCAATCATTTAACTTTAGCTTGCAATCTCAGCATCATCTTATCCTCTAAGAGAATCTTACATGTAGGAAGAAGAAATTAAAGAGTTCAACACTTTGGAAGATCAACCCTTCCCTGACCTTAGGTCTTATTTTTTTATTTTTAAAATTTATTTATTTTTAATTGGAATATGATTAATTTACAATGTTGTGATGGTTTCTGAAATACATCAACATGGGTCAGCCATAGCTATACATATGTCCCCTCCCTCTTGAACCTCCCTTCCACCTTCCATTCCATGTCACCCCTCTAGATTGTCACACAGCACAGGGTCAAGCTCCCTGCATCTGGCTATCTATGTCAACTTTGGTAATGTACATGTTTCAATGCTATGCTCTTAATTCACCCCACCCTCTCCTTCACCCACTGTGTCCACAAGTCTGTTCTGTACATCTGAGCCTGTATTACTGCCCTACAAAGATGTTGATCAGTACTACTTTTCTAGATTCCATATGTATATGTTAGTCCATGATAGTTGTTTTTCTCCTTCTGACTTACTTCACTTGTATAATAGGCACTAGGTTCATGCACCCCATGAGAACTGACAAATCATTCTTTTTTATGGTTGAGTAATATTCCATTATATAGGTATACCACAACTTCATTATCCATTCATCTGTTGATGAACATCTAGGTCGCTTCCATGTCCTGGCTATTGTAAATAGTACTGCTAAGAACATTGGGGTACATGTGTCTTTTAGAATTGTGGTTTGCTCAAGGTATATTCCCAGTAGTGGGATTTCTGGGTCATATGATGGTTTTATTTCTGTTTTTTAAAGAAATCTCCTTACTGTTCTCCCCAGTGGCTATATCAACTTACATTCCCACCAACAGTGCAAGAGGGTTCCTTTTTCTCAACATCCTCTCCAGCATTTATTGTTTGTAGATTTTTTGGTGATGTCAATTCTGACAGTAATAAGGTAATACTTCATTTTAGTTTTGATTTGCACTTATCTAATAATGAGCAATGTTGGGCATTTTTCATGTGTTTATTAGTGATCTGTATGTCCTCTTTAGAGACATGCATGTTTAGATCTTCTGCCCATTTTTTATTGGGCTATTTGTTTGTCTGATATTGAGCTGCCTGAGCTGTGTGTACATTTTGGAGATTAATCCTTTGTCAGTTGTTTCATTTGCAATTATTTTCTCCCATTCTGAGGTTTGTTTTTTAATCTTGCTTATGGTTTCCTTTGCTATGAAAAAACTTTTAGGTTTAATCAGGTCCCATTTGTTTATTTTTGTTTTTATTTCCATTACTCTAGGAGGTGGGTCATCGAGGATCTTGCTGTGATTTATGTCAAAGAGTATTCTACTTATGTTTTCCTCTAAGGGTTTTATAGTTTCTGGTCTTACATTTAAGTGTTTAATTCATTTTGAGTTTATCTTTGTGTATGGTGTTAGAAAGTGTTCTAATTTCACTCTTTTACATGTAGCTGTCCAGTTTTCCCAGCAGCACTTATTGAAGAGACTATCTTTTTTTTCCATTGTATATTCATGCCTCCTTTGTCAAAGATAAGGGGCTCATAGGTGTGTGGGTTTACCTCTGGGCTTTCTGTCTTTTTCCACTGGTCTATATTTCTGTTTTTGTGCCAGTACCATACTGTCTTGGAGAAGGAAATGGCAACCCACTCCAGTCTTCTTGCCTGGAAAATTGCATGGATGGAGGAGCCTGGTAGGCCACAGTCCATGGGGTTGCAAAGAATCGGACACGACTGAGTGACTTCACTTTCACTTTCACCATACTGTCTTGAAGGCTGTAGCTTTTACCACTGTTATTTAGCATACTTTTGGAAGTCCTAGCCATGGCATCAGAGAAGATAAAAAATAAAAGGAACCCATATTAGAAAGAATTAAAACTGTTACTGTTTGCAGATGATGTGACACTATACATAGAAAGTCCTAAAGACACTATCAGAACTAGAGCTAGTCAGTGAATTTTGTAGAATTGCAGGACACAAAACAATACAGATATTACTTCCATTCCTATACACTAACATTGAAAAATCAGAAAGAGAAATTAAGATGTCAATCTCATTCACCATTACAACAAAAATAATAAAATATCTAGGAATAAACCTACCTAGGGAGACAAAAGTGTTGTATACACATAACTATATGACACTGATGAAAGAAATCAAAGATGACATAAACAGATGGAGAGATCTATTATGTTCCTGAACTGGAAGAATCAGTATTGTGAACATAACTATACTACCCAAAGCAATCTACAGATTCAATGCAATCCCTATCAAATTACCAATGGCATTTTTCACAAAACTAAAACAAAAAATTTCACAATTTGTATGGTAACACAAAAGACCCTGAATAATCAAAGAAATCTTGAGCAGAATGGAGCTAGAGAAATCACCCTTCCTGACTTCAGACTATACTACAAAGCTTTATTTTTATAGTTAGGGTGTTGTCTGGTCCCATAGACTCACTTCCTGCATTTTGAAACCATTAGGTTAACTGAGATGTCTTGGTGTAACATATCCAGTTCATCTACCCACCAAGGCTCTTCTTCAGTTCAGTTCAGTTCAGTCACTCAGTTGTGTCCGACTCTTTGCGACCCCATGAACTGCAGCACACCAGGACTCCCTGTCCATCACCAACTCCCAGAGTTCACCCAAACTCTTGTCCATCGAGTCGGTGATGCCATCCAGCCATCTCATCCTCTGTCATCCCCTTCTCCTGCCCCCAATCCCTCCCGGCATCAGAGTCTTTTCCAATGAGTTAACTCTTCACATGAGGTGGCCAAAGTATTGGAGTTTCAGCTTTAGCATCAGTCCTTCCAATGAACACCCAGGACTGATCTCCTTTAGAATGGATTGGTTGGATCTCCTTGCAGTCCAAGGGACTCTCAAGAGTCTTCTCCAACACCACAGTTCAAAAGCATCAATTCTTCGGTGCTCAGCTTTCTTCACAGTCCAACTTTCACATCTATACATTACCACTGGAAAAAACCATAGCCTTGACTAGACGGACCTTTGTTGGCAAAGTAATGTCTCTGCTTTTCAATATGCTATCTAGGTTGGTCATAACTTTCCTTCCAAGGAGCAAGCGTCTTTTAATTTCATGGCTGCAATCACCATCTGCAGTGATTTTGGAGCCCCCAAAAATAAAGTCTGACACTGTTTCCACTGTTTCCCCATCTATTTCCCATGAAGTGATGGGACCAGATGCCATGATCTTCGTTTTCTGAATGTTGAGCTTTAAGCCAACCTTTTCACTCTCTTCTTTCACTTAAATCAAGAGGCTTTTGAGTTCCTCTTCACTTTCTGCCATAAGGGTGATGTCATCTGCATATCTGAGGTTATTGATATTTCTCCTGGCAATCTTAATTCCAGCTTGTGTTTCTTCCAGCCCAGCATTTCTCATGATGTACTCTGCATATAAGTTAAATAAGCAGGGTGACAATATACAGCCTTGACGTACTCCTTTTCCTATTTGGAACAAGTCTGTTGTTCTGTGTCCAGTTCTAACTGTTGCTTCCTGACCTGCATATAGGTTTCTCAAGAGGCAGGTCAGGTGGTCTGGTATTCCCATCTCTTGAAGAATTTTCCACAGTTTATTGTGATCCACACAGTCAAAGGCTTTGGCATAGTCAATAAAGCAGAAATAGATGTTTTTCTGGAACTCTCTTGCTTTTTCCGCGAGCCAGTGGATGTTGGCAATTTGATCTCTGGTTCCTGTGCCTTTTCTAAAACCAGCTTGAACATCTGGAAGTTCACGGTTTGCATATTGCTGAAGCCTGGCTTGGAGAATTTTGAGCATTCCTTTACTAGCGTGTGAGATGAGTGCAATTGTGCAGTAGTTCGAGCATTCTTTGGGATTGCCTTTCTTTGGGATTGGAATGAAAAATGACTTTTCCAGTCCTGTTGTCACATTTGGATTTAATTAAACACTGAAATCCCTCAAACCCTTGCATGGCCTTACCAGATAATGTTATAGTTTGTTAGTGTCAAATACTTAGATGTCTGGTGCTCCAAATATCCTGGGGTCCTTTATTTTCCATTCCTGTATATTACATTCAATCTTTCCCAGCATCAGGGTCTTTTCCAATGAATTGGCTGTTAGCATCAGGTGCCCAAAATATTGAAGCTTCAGTTTCAGCATCAGTCCTTCCAATGAGTAGTCAGGGTTGATTGTCTTTACGATTGACTAGTTTGATCGCCTAGCTGTCCAAGGGACTCTCAAGAATCTTCTCCAGCACCACAGCTCAAAAACATCAATTCTTTGGTGCTCTGCCTCCTTCATGGTCCAGCACTCACATCCGTACATGACTACTGGAAAGACCAGAGCCTTGACTATATGGACCTTTGTCAGCAAGGCGTTGCCTTTGCTTTTTATTACACTGTCTAGGTTTCTCATAGCTTTCCTGCCAAGAAGCAATCCTCTTCTAATTTCATGGCTGCAGTCACCATGTGCAGTGATTTTAGAGCCCAAGAAGAAATCTGTCACTGCTTTCACCTTTTCCCTTCTATTTGCCATTAAGTGATGGGACTGTTAAGCAAGCTTTTTCACTCTCCTCTTTCACCCTCGTCAAGAGGCTCTTTAGTTCCTTTTCGCTATCTGCCATTAAAGTGGTATCATGGGCTTATCTGAGCCATTAGGCACAAATACTTATACACAAGTGTGAATGTAAGCACTTGGAAAATAGCTGAAAGTGCCACACAAAGCACTGGGAGAGTGGGAATACTCTCCATGTCCCGCACTATTGGAATTCTGAAGGGTGCACACACGAATTCATGGACCTGTGCAACCCGCCTCCGGATAAGGAGGCCATTGCAGCCCCAGACTCTTGTTTACTGATCAAGTCTCTCAGTCAGCCGTCGTGATGACGTCATCGCGGCAGGCGGTGGCGCATGCGCAATAGAAGGAGATCCTGGCGCTGCGTGGGTAGCTTCTTAGGCGTTTCCGGTTCGGGGTAGTGCAGGCACCCGGGTCTCTGGGCTGGCAGCTTTTGCACTCTTGGCGTTGCGTTCGCGGCATCTTGGGGGTCACATGAGCCAGTGGCATCATGTCGGTGGTCACTGGGGCCAGGATCGCGTCTTTTCTGGATATTCGTCAGCCAAGAAGAAGGGCGGAAACCACATCCCCGACAGGTAATACACGCCTTGGTCCTTGGGAGTCGCCCTTTCAGCTCAGAGCCCCTGGGCCTGGTCTTCATCTCTTGTGCTCTCCGCCTGTCGTGTTTACCCCGGCCGGCTTGGATCTTCCGCCTTGTGCTAGTCGGCTTTGACCCTCTCACGGCTGCGTTCAGAGTAGCAGAAAGGGACGGTGTGTGATGTTCTGATTTCTCTCCATTGTTTCAAAAGCGAGGCTCTAGTCATTGCTTTTCAGGTAAAATGCCAAAGGACTGCTTTTTTAAGGTGAGACTGTCGGTGTTGGGGATACAACGTAATTACCAAAATAGAATCCCCTTCAATTCCTCAGGTCTTCCCTGGTGGCTCAGACGCGTTAAAGAATCCGCCTGCAATGCAGGAGTCCCGAGTTCGATCTCTTAGAAGATACCCTTGGAGAAGGGAATGGCAACCCACTCCTGTATTTTTGCCTGGAGAATGCCATGGACAGAGGAGCCTGGCGGGCTACAGTCCATGGAGTCACAGAGTCGGACACAACTAAGCGACTGGCACTTTCAGTTTTCACTTCCAGTTCCTGAATCTGTGTTGTTTTTGGCACAGAAAATGTAATAGAAACTGAGTTTCAGTGGGAAAACAAAACAAAACAACATACCAATACCGCCGAATTTTCCAAAGAAACAGTTCTGTGTTATTTGTGTTGTCTCCGGGAATCATAAAGGGCATAGTCTTGCTTCAGAACCGGTGTCATTTGAGAGAGCTACCGCTGTACGTTCAAATTAATTTTGAGACTTCACTCATATGTACAGTAAACCCATTTATTCCCTGAGACTTTCGTTTCTTCCGCTGCATATCCTAGTAAATCAACTCCGTTTTATCTCCTGAATTTCTCTTGAATCTGTCACGTCATCTTCATCCTAATACTGAACTTTTGTGCTCACTTTCTGTGCTTCTGAGTTAACCTTAGTTCCAACTCATCCTACAGAAATCAGTTCAAATACTTTTCACTGTGATTCCTAGCATTTTGTGACCTTCACACTCCTTTTATTATCAAGTTTTCTTTTAAAATACGGATTTGAAGTTCCCTACTGAATTTGATGGCCTCAGTTAAATGAGGACTAAGAATAAACTGGGAGGTTAAAGTATTGTGTTTAAACTATTTCAGGCAACCTCGTATTAATGATACCTTAATACTCAACACCACTCATTGGAAAAGACTCTGATGCTGGGAGGGATTGGGGGCAGGAGGAGAAGGGAACAACAGAGGATGAGGTGGCTGGATGGCATGCCGACTCGATGGACGTGAGTCTGAGTGAACTCCAGGAGTTGGTGATGGACAGGGAGGCCTGGCGTGCTACGATTCATGGGGTGGCAAAGAGTCAGACACGACTGAGCGACTGAACTAACTAACTAATAACTCAACACCAGGCCATTTTTATTAGGGAGTCGGAAGTTCTGGCCATCTCTGGTTTTAGATAGACTTTGTTAAGGCCTTGGCACTGTTTTGTTGCTTTTTATCTGTGTTCACGATCGGAAAACTGGAACTAGGGAAGTAAAGGTTATTATTAGGTGGATGTGAATAAAATGCAAAGCTGAAAGAAGAGGAATCTACTGTAGAGGACTTTCATTTCCATTTTGAATGTGCATTCATCCTATGCTGGGAGACAGACTAATATAAAATTTGCCTAACAAAAAATGTATTAATAGGTGGAAAGACTACCTCCCAGTTGGACAGAGGATGCCTGGGACTCGTTTCATTGCTTTCAAAGTTCCTTTGAAAAAGGTACGCAAAAGTTGATATAGTATTTTTTCAAAATCTGTATTCACCAGATAGAACCCTAGTTCTCAACCCTGTTGTACTCCGTTTTCCTTTTTGATACTTTTTTTTTTCTTTTTATACTTTTTACTACCCCCTTTACTATCCTGAAATGAATTCATAGATAAATACAACCTAATTTCATAGGGAAAAATCAATGTAATGCTTTAACTATAAGTAAAGAGTAAATAAAGTAATCTATAATAAAGTAATATGTACCTTGGGATTTCCCTGGGGACTCAGTGGTAAAGAATCTGCCTGCCAAGCAAGAGACACAAGTTTGATCCCTGGGTTGGAAAGATCCCTGGAGAAGGAAATGGCAACCCACTCCAGTATTCTTACTTTGGAAATCCCAGGGGCAGAGGAGCCTGGCAGGCTACAGTCCATTGGGTTGCAAAAGAGTCAGACATGACTTAACCAACTCAACAACAACAACAATGATATGTATCTCAGTATGTATATATTTGGGCATGACTGTAACAGAAATAAAAAAATAGTTCCTTGGGCCATGAATGCAAAAAACTGTGGACTTTGGTAATGGTGTGTCAGTGTTGGTTCATGAATTCTAAGAAATGAAGCACACTAGTATGGAATGTTGATCACGGAGAAGGCTGTATGGGATGAAGGATAGAAGGTATAAATGGGAACTCTGTACTTTCTGCTCAGTTTTGCTCTGAATCTAAAACTGCTGTAAAACTAGTCTAGTAATATATTTCGAAGAAAATGTGTTGCTGGGACTAGAATAACCAAACAGATCAACGGGAAAGAGTAGGTGAATAAGCCAAGTGCATACAAGAATATTTAGCAATGAAAGCCATCCTTCATATATGTATTCAAGAAGTATTTATTTATAAATATCTATTTACAGGCACTCTGCTTGGAGTTGGCAGTACAGTGGGAGGCAAAACTGATGTGGTCCCTGCCTTCTGGGAGTTTACAGTCTGGTTAGGAGACCAGCATGAAAGAAACAAATATAGAAATAAATATGTAGAAATGCTTCCCTCTAATCTCTCTGGAAGAAAGGATTGTAATATAGCTTGTAAATTCCAGAGGAGCAAACTTGGCTTTGAATCTGATGTTAGCATCACAGGGCTTGAGTAAATGAATAATATAAGAATGGATTTTAAGCACATGTTTTTTAAAATTTCATTCTCTCTGACAGAGTTTTGAAAAGCATCTTGCCCCAGAAGAATGTTTTTCCCCCTTGGATCTTTTTAACAAAATCCAAGAACAGAATGAAGAACTTGGACTGATTATTGACTTAACATATACTCGCCGCTATTATAAGCCAGAGGTAAATGGAACTTGCAGTTGAAAAGGACCTTCTTTCTGGTACTGTAATAATTTGTAGTAATTCGATGTTTACCATCTTATACTAAGGTGAATCCTGGCCTTCTTTCATGAGTAATAGTTCAAAAAGGAAAATTGGTAGTTTCCTTAAGTACATATTTCTGATTTCTCTCTGCAGTGAGATTAAGAAAATGAGATTGAAGACATGAATTGAACTATACCATTTGGCAATAGGCTCTGGATCTGCTTAAGAATTCTATAAGCTTCCCTGTTGTATAGTTTGAAAATGAAGTAAACTCTTAGTAAGAATAGTAAGCTTGAAAGGAAAGAATGTATATCCATTATATCTTTATGTGTTTAAGCAGTCGCTTAAACATGTTTAAGCATCACAGTAAAAGGCAATTGTTCTCTAAGGTTTATGCTTTCTTTTCCTAATATCTTTTGATATAATACAGAAACCTGTATATTCTCTTGGCCCTCGTAGGACACATCAGTGCAAAAGAATTATTTTTCTTCTGATCTGTTCCATGGCCTTGGGAAACTATAACACCTCATGTTTGTTAGCACTTTATAGCATTTTGCCATTTAAAAAGTTCTTTCATATCCATTCCTCACAACAACCCTTTGCTGTTGAAGTGGTGGTAGTACTAACATCTTCTACTGCACTTCCTCTGCACTTAGCTCAGAGGATAGACAATTACACTTACTAGTTTTACATTAATGAAACTGAGATTCAGAAAAGGAAGAGTTGAAATTTGAACTTAGTTGTTCCTCTTTTTTTATTGTGGTAAAATATACATAAATAATATTTATTTTAGCCATTTATAAGTATACAATTCAGTGGCATTAAATACAGTCACAGTGTTATGTAGCCGTCACCAGTGTCTATACTCAAAATGTTTCATCATCCTCAACAGAAACTCTGTAATCGTTAACCACCACCATCATCGTTAAAACCACCCATTTTCCCTCCCAGCAGCCCTTAGTAACCTCTATTCTACTTTCTGTCTCTGTGAATTTGCCTCTTCGCTGTACCTCGTGTAAGTGGCATCTACAATATCTGTCCTACATCTGGCCTATTTCACGAAGCATAATATTTTCAGGGTTTATCATTGTTATAGCATGTGATGAAATGCCATTCCTTTTTAAGACCTCTTAAATCCTATTGTGTGTATATACCGTATTTTGTTATTCTTCTGTTGACTGACACTTGGCTTGTTTGCACATTGTAGCAATTGGGAACCATGCTGCTGTGAACATTGGTGTACATACATTTGTTCAAATTGCAGCTCTCCATCCTTTCGGATGTGCAGTGTAGGTCAGAGCAGAGTTGCTGGATTGTATGTTAGTTCTGTGTTTAACCTTCGAGAAACTGTCAAACTGTTTCCTACAGTGTCATAAACAATTATTGCAAATTTAAACATATACGGAAGTATACAAAATCCTGAGTGTTCTTTGTATGTTGAGGATTCCATGAAATCATCTCCCTATAATATTTATCAACTGATGTCTATCATGCTTCATTTATACCTCTGCCTGTTTCACTCTGTTTCATTGTGTAGCAGATCCTAGATAACATTGAATTACACATAAATGTTTTTTGTTATATATATATTTAAAATGTAGGACTTTTATTCCTTAGTATCATTCTTTAATATTATTAAATATCCAGTCAGTGCTGAAATTTGCAGTTGTCTTGTAAATGTCATAAAAAGCTGTTTTTAAGAATTCTGAATTGGATCCAAATATGGTCCACATGTTACTTGGTGTGGTCTTATTGTTGGGTCTCTAATTTTATTTTTATTTATTTTTTTGAAGGTTCTTCTTCCATGTCTCTCTCACTTTTTTTTCTCCTTGAATTTTATTTTTTAAAAAAACTGGTTTAATTGTCCCATCTAGATTTTGACGATCTCATTTGTTAATGTGTTGTTGAACATATTCTTCAATCCTTTTATTTCCTGTGAATTGGTAGTTGGACCTAGAGGCTTGATCTGAATGAAGCTTGAATGTTTTCTTTTGGTAAAGCAGTTTCATAGGTGAGAATGAACAGGTGTTTATCATCAGAAGTGGTGATGAATATAGGTCTTCTTCCGTGGAGACATATGGTTATCTCTTTCTGTGATGTTAACAGTCACTGATGATTGATTCCTACATCCATTAACTCAGTTGGAGTTTCAAAAAATGGTGAATTCTATAGTTCCTTTTTCATTTATTAGCTGGGTGTTTCTATCAGAAGATTCCTTGCATAAGCTATTTGGTTGCCCAGCTATAGAGGCATGATTTCCTCCTTTTACTTAAAAGTGTTCAAAATAATGAGTTGATTCACAAATATCCTCCAGTGGTGACCAACTTTATTTATTTGTATCACTATGGACTGCATTGGGCTTCCCCGGTGGCTTAGTGGTAAAGAATCCACCTGCCAATGCAGGAGACTCGGGTTAAATTCCTGGGTTGGGAACATCCCCTGGAGAAGGCAGTGGCAACCCACTCTAGTATTCTTGCCTGGGAAATCCCACGGACAGAGGAGCCTGGCAGGCTACAGTCCATGGGGTCACAAAGAGTCAGACACAACTTAGTAACTAAACAAGAACAGTGGACTCCATTACAGTTGTTCTAACTGAGGGCCTGTCTTTGACCAGTGGAGCTTCTCAGTGATTCTTGCATCCTTTTGACATGACATCAGTTGTTCCTAGGCTTTTTCAGTGGTTCGAGATAGGAAATGTGTTTGTTTGTTTTTAATATAAAATATATCCTGGGTTCAAGGCTTTCCAGGTGGTGTTAGTGGTAAAGAACCCCTCCTGCTGATGCAGAAGACATAAGAGATGAGGGTTCAATCCCTGGGTCGGGAAGATCTGGTGGAGGAGGGCATGGCAGCCCACTCCAGTATTCTTGCCTGGAGAATCCCACAGACAGAGGAGCCTGGCAGGGACAGTCCATGGGGTCGCAAAGAGTCAGACACGACTGAAGCGACTTAGCACGCCACACGCATATCATAGGTTCATACTGCTACTTTCCATATAAGTTCTGAACTACAGAATTTTCACTTAGTCTATTCTGTCATTTATTGATAATCTACTTTCTCCCACCCCAAGAATACCAGTTCTCAACAGTGCATGAAATTTGCTCTGTTTTCCAGTTCTACGTTCTTTTGACTCTACTATACTATTCTACTTCAATCAATCACAGCTGCTTTATGCTTTTGAAATGTAAGATACTAGGTAGAACTATTTCTTAGCATTTTGAGTTATACGTGCCTTCATTCATATTGATTTGCTTTTGCATCCCTAGTAACTGTCCTTTCTGTAGTTTAATGAGAATCATGTGATACTTCCTGCTTAAAGCAGCTTTGGAAAAAAAAAGTCCCTTATCAGAGTGACTGACATGCTTAGATTAATATAATGTCTTTGTTTATATTTTGCTTTCTCTAATTAATCTTTTGTTCTTTCCCTACAAATGAAATAATATCCATTCCATGGTTTTGCCTTCTAGGAATTACCAGAAAATTTTCCTTATTTAAAAATTTATACAGTTGGGCATCAGGTTCCTGATGATGACACTATTTTTAAATTCAAAAATGCTGTTAATGGGTTTTTGAGAGAAAATAAAGATAATGGTGAGTGTCTTTTTTTGTTGTTGTTCTTTTCTCTTTACCTGAATTTTGGTATGCATTTCAAGTGGGGTTGGAGAATTTTAATATTTTTAATAGTTCTGACATTAGGCCTCTTTGTTTGATAACATTAAGGTGGTGCTAACAGAGGTGTTTTTCCTTTTTATGGTCGCAAGCAATTTAGTTTTGGGGTTTTTTTTGAGGGGCTCAATTTAGTTTGGAAGGTGATTGTTGTGAGAAGTACGAACTGAACTAGCTTACTTACCTCTTTTTAAAAACTTTGAATGGGAAATATATAATAAAAATGTTCTTTTGTCCTGTTTATTGGTAGAAGGGTATCAAAGGGAACGTGGTGTTTACCATGTTTTAAGACTGAGTAATCTCTTGTCTTTGGAATGCCGCTGACCCAGATGACAGCATGCGGCCCCTCTGTGGGTCTCTGCCAGCAGTGGGCTAACTTCACCGTGCTCTCTGACGTCTGGATCTTGCTTGTGATCCCTTCTGGTTTCCTCTGCTATAAATCCCTCCCACAGATGCCAGGCTCACTGATAAAGAGGGAGAGGCTACACTCTCCACTCCCTCAAATTGGTAGAGACTCAGAAAATAAATTGGTTTAGTAAACTGAGAGCCTATTAGGTTTGTTGTTAGGGCATGGGGAAACAGAGGTGACTAGCTGTCTTTGTTCAGCAGAGACTTAATAGTTATCTAGGAAGATAAGCATGTAGTAACTATAAGATAGTGGGTTAATTATAATAAAAGAACCAAGTGCAGGGACTTCCCCAGCCATCAGTGGTTAATACTCCATGCTTCCCGTGCAGGGGTCGCAGGTTCGATCCCTGGTCCAGAAGTGACCAAAAACAAAAGAATCAGGTGCCACAGGAGAAACCGAGGAGACCATCTGAGCTGGGCTTGGGGGAAGAGGATCTTGCCTGAATGAGGAAAGGACAGACCAGGTATTGGGAACAGGTGCAAAAGGCACAGGACTTGAACTTGTGCAGTGGGGGGCAGCGTCGGGTGTGACCTGAGGCAGTATGAAAGGACAGAGAGTTCATACGTTCATTTTCAACAAAAATATTGTATAACATCTGAGTTGAAGGCACTGTTCTAGCAAGTAGGAACAGAAGAGGTCTTGCCCTTGCGCACTTTACATTCTAGTTGGGGGGAGAGAGAAATAAGTAAACATACGGAGTGTCAGGCAGTGGGTGGTAAGTGCTCCGGAAAATAACAAAATAAGATAAAGAAGTGAGGGAGTGTGGAAGGTGACCAGGGAAGCCCTCTCTATTAAGGTGTCAGTTGATCAGAGCCTTACGGGAAGCAAGGAACAAGCCATTGGATATCTGAGGGAGTGGGGATGGGGTGGGAGGGAGTGTTCTAAAGCAGAGGGAATAGTAGGTACAAATTCCCTGGGGCACAGCTATGCTTGGCAGGTGTAAGGAATAGTAAGGCCAGTGTGGCTGGACAGGGGCGGGGAGTGAAGTCAGAGAAGTAGAAAGTGGGGTCAGAGAGGCTGGCAGGGGACAGGAGGGAGGTGGATGGCAGAGGTCAAAGTTTGAACTTACAATTCAGTTGGAGAAGCAAATTGATAGTTTGAATTTATAATTCAGTTGGAGAGACAAATTGATAGTTTGAATTTATAATTCAGTTGGAGAGACAAATTGATAGTTTGAATTTATAATTCAGTTGGAGAGACAAATTGATAGTTTGAATTTATAATTCAGTTGGAGAGACAGATTGATACTTGTTTATAAAGAGTTCTAAATTCTTTGCTAAAAATTTGGGCTTTATACTATGCTAAATGAAGACTTTTAATTAACAGAGCAATCCAGCCAGGTTTATATTTTAGAAAATAACATCTTCCATGTGGCGGGTCAGTTGAAACAGAAGGGGTTAGAAGTTGGGTATTAGTAATCCAGGCCAGAGATGATGACTGTCACACACCGCCTAGTCACAGACGTGCCTTTTGCAGAGATCAAACGTGTTGTTTTGTATTTACTTTGTCATATATATATATATATATATTTTTTTTTTTTTTAAGTGCTGAACTAAGAGATACTGTGGCATAGTTGGAAAAATATGAGACTCGATTCTAGTCTTTGTTCTGTTTGCCTGCTGAGCCGCTGCTGCTCCTGCTAAGTCGCTTCAGTCATGTCTGACTCTATGCAACCCCATAGACAGCAGCCCACCAGGCTCCCCGTCCCTGGGATTCTCCAGGCAAGAACACTGGAGTGGGTTGCCATTTCCTTCTCCAATGCATGAAAGTGAGAAGTGAAAGTGAAGTCGCTCAGTCGTGTCCGACTCTTAGCGACCCTGTGGACTGCAGCCCACCAGGCTCTTCGGTTCATGGGATTTTCCAGGCAAGAGTACTGGAGTGGGGTGCCATTGCCTGCTGTGCAGCTCGGGCTTAACATCTCAAGCCTTACTTTTTCGTTGTGATACAAGAACAGTGCTATGTTCCCGAGAACTCCACAGGCATATAGACCCATGGTGTGTGTGGAGCAGCAAACGAGAGTAGAAACAACAGCACTTTGGGAACCCAAGAAAGTGTTCTTTTCATAAATACTATTGAGCCTTAATAGTGAAGGCTTTCCATTTGTTTCACCCAAAAACAGATTTCATTCTTTTGGTAGCCTGTTTTGTTTTGTTTTTTCCCCACTCCCTTTTTCTATAGTCAAATCAGCTCATGATGGGCATGCTCCAGTCCGTACTATTGCATATGATTGGATGCTATGCAAAATTTTCCAGAGGCAATGAATTTTGACTATATTAATTCTTTATAGTATGTTCCTGCTAAAACATATTTTTCTTCAGAGTTTTTCCATTTTAGGATAGTGGTGGTATTGTAGTAACCAGTAAATGCTACTCTTCAGAAAATTGTATAACCTGTCTTCAGGTAGCTACTTCATTTATTTAATTCCATATGCCCTGTTTTATAGACAGACTTATTGGTGTCCACTGTACCCATGGTGTAAACAGGACTGGCTACCTCATCTGCAGGTGAGTTGCCAACCCCAAGAGGCAGACCATGTTTAAATTTTTTGTTCACAATAGTAATGTAAGCTGAATGCAGAAAATGAAGTCAGTTAAAGAATGTATGAAGTAGAAGCAGTCTTGCCCTCGACTTAAGAGATTACCACCAGTAATAATTTAGCACATATTTTTTTTTACTTAAAAAACACAAATAGAAGCACATATAATCATCCCTTGATATCTGCAAGGGATTGGTTTCAGACTATCCCATGGATACCAAAATCCTCAGATGCTCAGGTCCCCTGTGTAAACTGGTGTAGGATAGTCAGCCCTCCATATCCACAGGAATGAAACCCATGGATACAGAGGACTGATTCTATATGTGATTTCATGGTATAATATTTAGATGTTCTGGTTTATAATTTAATGTATGGTAGACATCTTCCTATGAAAATATTTGGAGACTTTGTTCTTTTTTAAAGACTGCATTGTTCCTTTGCTTACTGATGAAGAGAAAGTCAGAAGTTTTTGACATTGTAAAACATTGAAGTAATGAATATTCCTCTGTGAATGTCTTTGACTATATATGGTTTGTCTCAGATAACTTCACTCAGAATGGGACTTCTGAATTAAAGAGTTTATGCCCTTATGCTTTTTGTGACTGTACCAATTTTTGTTTGTTCATTCAGAAAATATTTAAAATATTGAGCATCTGTTGTGTTTAAGCACTGTGCTGGGTACTAGCAAAAAGCCTTGGGAAATTGTGTGAGCAAAGAGACTTTACCTACCCTTTGTGAATTCTGACAGTCCAGAGAGAATAGAGATTCAAGAATTACACTCTGCACGTACAGTTACAACTCTGACAAATGCCAAGGAAAGGGACATGGTACCACAAGAACATAGTTTAGGGAGGATTTGACCTCATCATGCAGATTAGAAGTTTCTTCCTGCCCCCACCCCCTTTTGGGCTTTTATTGAGGTTATTATTACATAGGCATGATCGATTAAAACATTGGATGTTGGCAATGGACTCAACTTCCAGCCCATCTCCAGCCCATAAAAGTTCCAGCCTTCATACAATATTTCTCCTTCGAGAAAGTTTCTTTAGGGATGTTTGAGCTGATATCTGATGAAGAAGTAGGTGTTAACCAGATAAAGACATTGGGAGAGATTTCTAAGTATAAGAAATAAGAAAGACCCTGTAAGAGGAAAGCATATGCTCTGTTGGAGGAACTGGCCAGGAAGGCAGGGGTGTGGGGGAAGCGTGTCATTAAAATGGAGCTGGAATTGTGGGTAGGAGCTCAGTCATTCAGGTTTGTGTTTAAGGTTTTAGACGTTAAGAGTATTAGAAAATCGTTGCACTGTTTTTGTTGAAGGTGAGTGTAATTAAGTTTGTATTTTCAGCCTCTCATTTGGCTACTGAGTGGAGAATACACTGCAGAGATAAAGAGCAAGGAAACAAGTTAGGAGACATTAGTAGAAACTGGGCATAATGGTGGCTTGGACCAGGATTTGGTGGTCATTTTGGTGGAAAGATGTGAACATATTCTAGAGATCTTTAGGCGATATCATTGTTTAGGCCTTGGTAGTGGGTTGAGGATGAAGGTGAGGACGAAGTAACTGTCAGTGAAGGTGATTCCTCAGTTTCTGGGTCCTACAGTTGGTTAATAGTGTGTTTTTTTAGATATAATGTTAATATTTTTCCTAATTTGTCTGTTACTTATTGGTTCCTGGTGAATACTCTGTCATATTAGGTCTCCTGTTTTCAGTGTACAAAGCATTCTGATCAAAACTGACTGTTGTATCTTAGATACCTGTTTAATATTTGCCAGTTTGATCCTGTAGTTTATTCTCTTTCATTTATTAATTGTTGTATTAATGTAAGTAAATACATTAATAGATTTTCTAAAGCTAGGTCATTGTTGCATCCTTGGAATAAAGCCTTTTCGTATATCATTCTTTAATAATTACTGATTAGATGTGCTGATATTTTCTTAGGATTTTTATATCTATATTTGTAAAGTGAAATTGGACCTTTTTTTTTTTTTTGCAAAAATGATTTTTTTTTTCCTTTTTATTTACAAATGACTTGAATTTTGTTGTCTGTTAGGTATTTGATTGATGTAGAAGGCATGAGGCCAGATGATGCAATTGAATGTAAGTATGAGAGCTGTCACTGTTTTCCCTTTTTTTAAAAATTTGAAAGTAGAAATGTAGGTGAATTTCTCAAATTTTGGTAAAAGAGAAAAGTTTGTGATTCATTTGTTCTGACATAAGATAACCTTTTAGCGAAAGTTCATAAAGGGATGTATCTGGAAATAATGAGCTATGACAGCCTGTATAATCAGTAAGTGGACTTCCTCTTTGATCCGCTTTCTCTGGGAAAGATTCGCTTTTTGCACACTTATTTCTAACAGTTCATCCTCTTCTCAGTATTCAGTAGGTGCCGTGGGCATTGCTTAGAAAGGCAAAACTACATTGATGACCTTCGGAACGGTCCCATCAGAAAGTAAGCTGCATTTTATACCTGATATTTGTGGGGAGAAAGATGTGTTTTTGTATCATTTAAACTGCACCTATCCATTCTTCTTGTAGCTCATGAACTTGCTGTAGGAAACCTAAACAAATAGGATTGTGGGGGTCAGGTGGGATTGTTTTTTTCATGGGCCAAAATATAGTCACTGAACTGATACCAAATTGGACACCAATAATATTTTGTGGAAACATTCTGTTTGAGGAATTGGGATTCCAGTATATCTAGAACAAGAGGTTTTGAAGATTCAACACATATGATGGAGCCAGTTTTCACAGCTACTAAGCCTGTTAACCGAAGACCTAAGCATAACATACATCAGACCCAAGGTTACCCAGAACCTCGGCATTTCCATACCTGGACTCAAGATTTACAGCAGTCAGAAAGGTATCTCTGCTTTCCCTTTGTCTAGAATTGAAATAGAAACTAGTATTATAAATTAGTGCAAACACAGTATGATAATATGAAGAAGTTGTATTTTCTTGCTGGTCAGTGTCAACCAGGAGGTATTGTTTTCTCCATATTTTGCATTTAGGGCTGGAAAATCAAGTATGGGATGGGGAATAGGTGATTTTTCAGAGGCAGTTGGGATAAGGTCTTGAAAGTTTTCATTGATCCTTCAGATCAGATCAGATCAGATCAGTCGCTCAGTTGTGTCCGACTCTTTGCGACCCCATGAATCGCAGCACGCCAGGCCTCATTGATCCTTAAACTTAGTTTAAGGCAGTAAATTGATGTGCGTGCCAAAAAGGATCTTGCAAACTTGTCTGTGTGTGTTAGTCACTCAGTCACGTCCCACTCTTTGTGACCCCATGGACTGTAGCCTGCCAGGCTCCTCTGTCATGGGATTCTCCAGGCAAGAGTATTGGAGTGGGTTCCCATTTCCCAGTCATATCTCACTCTTTGTGACCCCATGGACTGTAGCCCGCCAGGCTCCTCTGTCATGGGATTCTCTAGGCAAGAGTATTGGAGTGGGTTCCCATTTCCTCCTCCAGAGGATCTTCCGGACCCAGGGATCGAACCCATGTCTTCCGCATTAGTATGTGGATTCTTTACCACTGTGCCATCTGGGAAGTCTCCTTGCATTCTTAGGCTCCGTTAATAGTGGTACAGTTTTCAGAATAAGGAAGGTTGTTTTATTTAAGAGTAAACAGAAATTAGGGCTTCCCCCGTGGCACTAGTGGTAAAGAATCCACCTGCAGTGCAGGAGACAAAAGAGACTTGAGTTTGATCCCTGGGTTGGGAAGATCCCCTGGAGAAGCAGACAGCAACCCACTCCAGTATTCTTGCCTGGAGAATCCCATGGACGGAGGAACCTGGGGCTATGTTCCATAGGCACCAAGAGTCAGACACTACTGAATTGATTTAGCACAGCGTAATGAACACAAATTACACGGAAAATAGTCCAACGCCAGTAGAGAAATCTGCAGAGGAATTGAAGCATAAATCACACACACATTTTTTTACTTGAGAAACAGGAAAAACCTCAGAACAATTAAAATAGCACAGTATTATTCTTTGCCTATTAATTTGGCAACAGTTTTTGACAAGGTGGTCCAGGGTGGTGACTGTCAGGCTGGGCCTGGGTTTGCAGCCTAGCTCTGCTGTTCACTCTCTGTATGATCTCAGTAAGATCTCTAAATTCCTGTTCTCTTATCTGTTGGATGGAAATTTTAATAATATTATAAATAAAGCTTTTATAATACATACCTTGGGATTGTGATTATTACATAAGTTAATTAAGTATTTTAGCACATTGTAAACTTTCCACTTTCAAAAGATGTTGACATTTTTAGAAGATGTAAACATTTCAATGATTATTGCTTGTGTTGCCAGGGACTCTGAAAAGAGGTATAGCCCTTTTGAAACATAACTGTAATAGCCATAAAAATGCTCATACCTGCTAACCTTGAAACTACAGAAAAACTTCAAAATATGGAGAAATCTATATGCATTTAATCATTCAACACTTTTCTCTAAACTTCCTACTGTGCATCAGACTCTGAACTAAGTGCTTAGGATAGAGTCACATATGTTCTGAAATGTTAATCCTGCCATTATTTACAGTAGTGGGAAAATTGGTAGCAACTTGAATTTCTGACAGTTACGAATAGCTAAGTAAATTATGTATCCATACTGCGATATTTTATAAAGCCATTAAAAGTGAGAGCTCACTTACAATAAGTGAAAATAATAGGTTATGATTCAATAGTCAAAAAAAGATGCAAGAGGAAAAGACCAAAAGAAAATATTAACCAGTTTAATTAGATTAATTGGGATTGAGGGGTTTTGGGGGTGTTTACTTTTCTCAGATCTCCAACTTTTATATGATTATATTAGATTTACCGGTGTTAATTTTGAGACAGTTAAATTTTAATTTTCCAAATTTGCTGCATGTGCCATGGTTAGAATTTCTACATTTTGTAATTAATTTATATATCTATTGACTTATATGGAGAAGGCAATGGCACCCCACTCCAGTGCTCTTGCCTGGAAAATCCCATGGACGGAGGAGCCTGGTAGGCTGTAGTCCATGGGGTTGATAAGAGTTGGACACAACTGAGCGACTTCACTTTCACTTTTCACTTTCATGCATTAGAGGAGGAAATGGCAACCCACTCCAGTGTTCTTGCCTGGAGAATCCCAGGGACAGGGGAGCCTGGTGGGCTGCCGTCTATGGGGTCACACAGAGTCGGACACGACTGAAGCGGCTTAGTAGCAGCAGCAGCAGCAGGGACTTACAAGGTGAAAGCAGCTTCCTGTTTGCAAACATAAATAGCTCGTTCTGTTTCCTGTCAGCCCTGCCACACTTGGAGAGAATATATCTGATTAGAATAGTATGAGCATTTACCTCTATAGGGAAAGGTGGAAAAGGCTTCTGGGAACCTACGGTGTGCCAAGTCGTGGTGGTGGGTCATAGAAATACGTTGTTTTAATTTACCTTCAAAACAGTCATGAAGATGGAGGGTGTTTAATAATACTCTGTTTTATAAAGCACTGAGAGATCCAAAGGTTAAGCAGTTTTATCTGCTAAAATCACACAGGTTGAAAACAGTAGAACCAGAGTGTCTATGTATAATTTTATAAAGCTTGTTATATATAGTTATCAGAACTAATAATGTTTTATTACTTTTATTTTAAGAAAATTTTCCCGGAATTGGAACATTTACCAGAGATGCCATGTCCCTCCTCCTGGTCCGCCTGGAGAGGACTATTTCCAGAGGAGATACTCTTGGAATGTAAAGCCAAGTGCCGGTCAAGGAGGCCCGAACAAAAGGTTTTCTCCTGGCAGTTACTACAGAGTACCCTATTCAGCCTATTACAGATGGACCAAGTGACACACGCCTACCCTGGAAATCTGTCTGCGGACAGAGCAGGACTCAAATCAGCAAGTGACTTTTTGTAAGATCAGGTCAAATGAGGTTTATAATCTATTTTATTGCTCCCTTACGTGCTCAAGCTTAAGGAAAAATTCTATTGATACTTACTACTGCTGACAGATTTGCAGTATTTACAACAGGGAAGGAAATCATCTGTCATTCCACTCTTAAATTTTTTTTAAAGGAAGATGATATTTTAGAACTGATAAAGGTAATAAAGAATATCCCTTGTAAATTAATGAAAAATTCTACCTTCGTTTTCTGTGTATTTTTTCCTGACTAAAAGTGTGGTGTTAGTGTGTCTGTATGTGTGTGTGTGTGTGCATGCAGAAACATGTTTTTTTTTTTTTCTTTTTTTAAAAAATTATTTAATTATTTATTTATTTATTTTTAATTTTATTTTATTTTTAAACTTTACATAATTGTATTAGTTTTGCCAAATATCAAAATGAATCCATCACAGGTATACATGTGTTCCCCATCCTGAACCCTCCTCCCTCCTCCCTCCCCATACCATCCCTCTGGGTCGTCCCAGTGCACTAGCCCCAAGCATCCAGTATCGTGCATTGAACCTGGACTGCATCTTGTTTCATACATGATATCTTACATGTTTCAATGCCATTCTCCCAAATCTTCCCACCCTCTCCCTCTCCCACAGAGTCCATAAGACTGTTCCATACATCAGTGTCTCTTTTGCTGTCTCGTACACAGGGTTATTGTTATCATCTTTCTAAATTCCATATATATGCGTTAGTATACTGTATTGCCTTATGATCCAGCAATCCCACTGCTGGGCATACACACTGAGGAAACCAGAAGGGAAAGAGACATGTGTACCCCAATGTTCATCGCAGCACTGTTTATAATAGCCAGGACATGGAAGCAACCTAGATGTCCATCAGCAGATGAATGGATAAGAAAGCTGTGGTACATATACACAATGGAGTATTACTCAGCCATTAAAAAGAATTCATTTGAATCAGTTCTAATGAGGTGGATGAAACTGGAGCCTATTATACAGAGTGAAGTAAGCCAGAAACATGTTTTTATCATATTCTGTTATTGGCCAAATCACTAGGGTATCTTTTTTCTCCCCCTAACTGTTCAATATTTTTGTTAAAATCTACCGAGGAGATAATCTCTTTAGAACCTAATCACTATGTAGTATTTTTGTCATTAGACATTTCTTTCATTGGCAATCTGTTTATTGTCAGCTTCCTTTCACTGAATTTTCAGATAGGCCACCTAACACAGGAATGGATAAACTTTGAGACCGATTGTCAGTTGAGCAGGAAAGACCAATCGATAAACCTAAATACTTAATGCTGAGTAATTTACCTGACAGGGTAACTGTTATCAATTGGGTAGAGCTACTCAGAAAACTTGAAAACTTTTGTAGACTGTAAAGGTTGCTTGATGAACAGAATAAGATGTGACGTTTGAAGCCTGTGATATCCATGGAGACTTGCATGGCTCCTGAAGTTACTGCTTTTCTATTGAACGTAACCTGCTGCGGTCTTTTTCTGCTAGCCTCTCACCGTGGAATGGTGCCTGACCTTGACAGTTTCTAAGTTATCTCCTCAGCTGGTTTACACACGGATCACTTGAGAGGTAGTAATTATTTTTAGTTGCAGAGGAAGCCAGAAACCTTTGTTTGCTCAAGAAAGGGTGTAACTGTCATGACATCATAAGCCTTGGTAGATGTTTGATGAAAGCTTGGGCAGATTGGCTTCATTTTTTAAGCCTCTGGTTTTGGGGTGTTGTGTCATAGAGTGATACTGCCGGTGACGCTTGTTTGCCGTTTCATAAATGAACATCCTGTGGAACCTGACGCCAAGGAGGTGCTCTAACTAACTCGCCTACTCCCTGGTCTGTGTCTGATGAACTCAGGCTGCTACCCTTCATCGAAATGGTGGCTCAGAAAATTTTTTTTTTCTACCCACCACATTTAACAGAGATACAAGAGTTTTTCTTGCTAAAAGGCTGCTCTTGTGGAATTGTTTCCTCGCATATATCATGAACTCCCCACTTGGAAAGAAATTGGAGCAGGACAACCGGTGAGGCAGAAAGAGAACCACCAGGGACAGGCGTGGGACTCCAGCGAGCCTACTATTCTATGGGGTTCTTGGCCAGCAGTTTCTGAGGAGGAGTGGCCAGCGCAGTGTCATGTAAGCAGCGCCACCTGGGAAGCCGTCTTCGACCCTGCGGTCCTCTCTGTCCCCATCTCATCTCAGTTGTCGACACAGCTTGTTGAAAACCACGCTCCTCTTGTGTCTTGTTTATTCTTCAGCTCTGGTTTTGGCTTCGGCTCACATCATACCACTGAAAGACCTCTGGCTAAAGGGACCGGCAACTTCCTCTTTTAAAGATGTGTCGTGGTCTGTTTAAGCTTTTACATTTTTTATTTTCATCACATCAAAAAACACATATAAGAAAAACACACACACGAACATAGTTTAAAATTCAAATAGTTCTACTGAGATTTTTATGAAAAAGAGCAGTCTTCCCATTGGCACACCTGCCCTACCCCCTGATTGTCACTCCCCAAGGGCAACACTTTATGTATTTTTGCATTATTATCTAATATTTACCTCTTATTTAAATATTAGGCTTATACGACCACTTGTTGATTTTTCCGTTTCTAGTACTTTCTGTTGATTTCCTTACTGTAGAAGATGAGTATTTTTTAGCTCTTTCATATCATTTTTCCACATACACACTTCTGTTCCCCACATATGTTTAGTATAGTTATTTTCCACCTTTTGGTTACATTACTATCCTAAGGTAATGTTATTTTCTAGGTGAGTGTCCGCCTCTGAACCAGGGAGTGCCATGGTTATTCTTGCACCACTTTTGACTCTACATTTTTGTGTCTTTTCCTGTGGCCCTAATGTGGATAGGGTAAACACATCAGACTCTGTTTGTTTGAAATCTTTCTTGGGTTGATTGGATTTGTTCTTGGTCTAGGTTGGACACTGTTTGCCAGGGCTGCCATAAAAAAACATCACAGACTAGGTGTCTTAAACACTGGATATTTGTTTTCTCACAGTTCTGGAGGCCAGAAGTCCATGATCAAGGTATCAGCAGAGCTGGTTTCTTCTGAGGCCTCTCTCCTTGGCTTGTAAATGACCATCTTGGTCATGTGTCTATACACGGTCTACCCTCTATCTATGTCCAGATTTCCTTTTCTTTATGGAAACCAGTCACACTGAGTTGTGCCCACCGTAATGAACTCATTTAAACTTAACTTTTTAAAGACCCCATCTTCCAAGTACAGTCACATTCTGAAGACCAGGTGGTTAGGATGACATCAACATACAGCTTTTGCAGGGACACAACTCAACCTATGACAGGTACACGGTGGTGGTTCTCTACACCGGGGGCACAGCTCTTGCCCTGGGATTTCTGTTTGCCTTCACCCTGGTCATTTCTTCTGTGCCCCTTCTGTTTCCTGGATCCACAGCTGCTGCTTTCATTGTTTACTTCCCTGTGTGGTGGAGCATATTCTTCCATGGTTTCCCAAGGATTAATGGGATGCAAACTTTTTGAGGCTTTTGCATGTCTGAAATGGGTTTATTTTATTCTTCACTGCATTGATAAGTTGATATGCTATACATTTGGAGGTAGGCAGTTTAAAATGCATTTAGTCATTATTTTCCATAGTTCATTGTTGCTATTTAAACCCTGTTCTATTCTGATTTCTGTGCTGCAGTCCATGCGGTCACAAAGAGTGGGACACAATTGGGCAACTGAACAACAGTAACAGTTCTGATCCCAGAACTTTTATTTGTGACCTGTAATTTTTATTCCTGAAAGCTTTAGGATCTTTCTCTCAAGTGTCCTGAAATACCATGATATGACTTACCATGGGTAATTTTTTGGCTGCGCTGGGTCTTCACTGCTGCGTGAGGGCTTTCTCTAGTTGCAGCAAGCAGGGGCTACTCTGTTGCGGAGTGCAGGCTTTTCCTGTTGCTGGTCATAGGCTCGAGGGCACATGGGCTTCAGTAGTTTCTGCTTGAGGGCTCTAGAGCGGGAGCTCGGTTAGCTGTGCCTCACAGGCTGAGTTGCTCCACAGCATGTGGCATCTTCCCAGATAAGAGATCAAACCCATGTCTCCTGGCATTGAAAGGTGAATTCTTAACCACTGGACCACCAGGTAAGTCCCTAGTGTGGGTATTTTTAAAATTCATAATGCAAATGAGGCCTTCCAGTCTAGCAGGCTATATGCATCATTTCTGGGAAATGTTTTTCACTTTATCTTCTCTATATCTTACTTCTTTTTTTTTTTTCTTAAAGTGGAATGCTTCCCCAATTTGCATGTCATCCTTGTGCAGGGACCATGCTAATCTCTATATTGTTCCAATTTTAGTATATGTGCTGCCAAAGTCAGAGCTGCCTTCTGTTTTCTTCTGGGGGAACTTCTATTAGCTGACTATTTGATTTTCTGAAATGTACCTCTTAAGTTAATTGTATTTTTGTCTCTTATTTTCCATTTTTAATCTTTTTTGTTTTTTTTAAATCACAAAAATTTTCTCAGCTTTATTTCTACCCTTCTATTGGTTTCTTTGCTACATATTTTATATCTATTTTTTCTGCTCTATGTTTTTAATTTCCAATAGCTAGCTCTTTTCTGAATGGCTGTCTTTCCCCGGCACTTCATTCTTTTATTTTTTTTTAATGAATGCATTATCTTTTCTCTATAAAGTTATCAGTTTTTAAGTTTCTTCTGTTCTCTATATCAGCTGTTTTTGGTTTTGATTTTCTCCTGTTTGTTGGCGCCTTTCCCTCTTGTTAGATGTGATCTTGGAATGTCTGGTGATCTTTGCCTGTTGTTTAGAACTTAAGATTTGAGCACTCAGAGCGGATGGAAACTGCTCATGTATGGCAGACTTGTAATAAGGCGGTCACTCACCTTGTTATTTTTGTTTAGCTTCCCCTCGCTGCACAGAATCAGGTTTTATTTTTCTCCATTTTTTTTTAAGCCCTTTAATTTTTTTTATTTTTATTTTTGGCTGTGCTGGCTCTTTGCTGCTACACAGGCTTTCCTTTCGTTGCAGCGAGTGGGGCTACTCTCCAGTTGCACTGCACAGGCTTCTCACTGAGGCGGCTTCTCTTGCGGAGCACGGGCTCTAGGGCTCCTGGGCTCCAGAGCCAGGCTCAACAGTTGTGGTGCACAAGCTTAGTTGTTCGAGGTACATGGGATCTTCCTGGACAAGGGATCACTCCTGCATTGGCAGGTGGATTTTTTACCACTGAGCCACCAGGGAAACCCTATTTGTCTCCATTCTGACAGTTAATATCTTTGAAAGTTTTACTCTCTCATCTACCATTCATCATCCCTCCCCTTCTCTTGTGGGTTTTTAATCTTTGGGAGTCTATCTGTTTTGGTAGGGTTTGGGTGGTGAGTAGAGATATAGACATGAGTTCAATCTAGCCAGTATAATGAGACTTTGTCAATTAAATTAGTTTTGGATTTAACATCAGTCTGGTAAGCTTGATTTTTTAGGCATCACATCCCAGAACTGCAGGCCACTCAGAGCCCTAAGCCATGATCTGGACCCACACAGTCAACTACAGACACTCCTACTATGGAGAAAGCCCTTCCTAGGATCCTGTCTGAACCACCTTTCTAGTGTAATTCTAACAGCTGCCCCAGAATTACATCCTAAAACAAACTCATGAATGTTATTCCCCTCTTGGAAATTTTGAATGGCTTATGGCCTTGAGAATCCATTTCCAACTCCTTGTCAAGGCCTCGTGTGATCTGACTCCAGCTGACTTTTCAAAGCCTCTGCCATGTTCCACTCCATTCTTCAGTGTGCCAGCAGTTCTTGAGCACATACACATTTATGCCACGGTATCTTGGTCTTTCAGATTGTTCCTTGGCTGTAACAGCTCTCCTGCAGCCTCTATGGGCAAATCATTCTCGAAGCCCCATCTCCTCAGTAAAGCCATCTCTCCCAACCTTACCCACCTACTGAATTACTCCTTTAGCTACAAGGTACTTTGTAGGACTATTTAGCATTTATTTCATTTATATCATGCTATGTGAAATACAGATTCCAAGAATGGTCTCCTCCTCCTTCCTGAAAGTGCCATCTGCCACCTGGCCCACGCTCCCCAGTTTTGCCTTTGCAGGCGAACCCAGCACTCCCTAAGCTGACTGGAGCTCAAGATAAACTCTGGGCCTGCACGGCCCTTACAGCCCCCACATGAAGCCCTTTCTATCAGCCATCCCTCCACTTTGGAGTTGGAGGAAATGCCGCGTCAGGCCACAAGCTCTGGCTTTATGAGCTGCCATGGAAGGGTTAGATGATGTACAGAAGTGTAGAGCAGTTGACTCCCATGGGAGGAGCCTTAAATAATGAAATGCAGAAGAGAGAAGGGAGCCTGGCAGGTGGATTCCCCCTCCATTCTCCCTTCTGTGGAATACTCTTGGAATGGCTTTTCCTTCCAGGCCTTCCAGAGAAGAACCAACCTGCTGAGTTGAACACATATACCAAACAACCTGTCTTTTTGGCTCACTGTGAAGCCTGTTCCTCACCCTCACCGCTCTATTATTATATATCCCCAATAGAATTGTTATTTAGTCAATAAGTCGTGTCTGACTCTTTGCGAACCCACGGACCATAGCCCACCAGGCTCCTCTGTCCGTGGGATTTCCCAGGCAAGAATACTGGAGTGGGTTACCACTTCCTTCTCCACAAGTAGGTGGTAGTGGTTGCCACTGTATCGACATTAATGACTTCAGAAAGTGAGAGTAAAGTAGAACTACCTCAAGAGACCAACTGTGACCACATACACAGAGATTATAAGGGAATATTAATAGCATCAAAGAAAATGGAAACATCAGAGAGCCCTCTTTCCATCTGCTAGAGGTTATGTTCAAGAGAGAACATTTTCAACAGCCTGACACAAGGCATTTTTCTATTTCCTTATGAAGCAATTCAGCAAATTTAATTTCCGTTTTATTTAAACTATTTTTTTAATTTAAGTATGGTTGACTTACAATGTTGTCTTAGTTTCTGCTGTACAACAAAGTGAATCAGCTATACATATATATTAAATATATATTCTATTCCTTTTAATATTCTTTTCCATTATGGTTTATCACAGAATATTGAATATAGTTTCTTATGCTATACAGTAGGATCTGTTCTATATAAATGATGGAATCACAGGATACACTATTTTTATGTCTGACCTTTTTTCAGCATAATTTTGAAATTTGTCCATGTTATTGTATGTAGTAATAGTTGATTTCCTTTTTACTGCCGAGTTGTGTTCCATTGTATGGATATACAGTTTGTTTATTCACTTAACAAGGGTTTGGGTTGTTTCCAGCTTTTGGTGATCACAGACAAGTCACTTTGAACTGGACTTTTTTTATGTCTATTTTTTAATCAACTCTACTGATAAATTTTATAAGACGTACTCTTTAAAATGACATAATTTGATGAATTTTAACAGTAGAAACAGTGTCAGACTTTATTTTTCTGGGCTCCAAAATCACTGCAGATGGTGATTGCAGCCATGAAATTAAAAGATGCTTACTCCTTGGAAGGAAAGTTATGACCAACCTAGACGGCATATTCAAAAGCAGAGACATTACTTTGCCAACAAAAGTTCATCTAGTCAAGGCTATGGTTTTTCCTGTGGTCATGTATGGATGTGAGAGTTAGACTGTGAAGAAAGCTCAGCGCCGAAGAATTGATGCTTTTGGACTGTGGTGTTGGAGGAGACTCTTGAGAGTCCCTTGGACTGCAAGGAGATCCAACCAGTCCATTCTGAAGGAGATCAGCCCTGGGATTTCTTTGGAAGGAATGATGCTAAAGCTGAAACTCCAGTACTTTGGCCACCTCATGCGAAGAGTTGACTCATTGGAAAAAGACTCTGATGCTGGGAGGGATTGGGGGTAGGAGGAGAAGGGGACGACAGAGGATGAGATGGCTGGATGGCATCACCAACTCAATGGACATGAATTTGAGTGAACTCCGGGAGTTGGTGATGGACAGGGAGGCCTGGCGTGCTTCGATTCATGGGGTCGCAAAGAGTCGGACACGACTGAGCGACTGATCTGATCTGAACACAGGTTCCCTTGTAATTAACACCACATCAGGATATAGAACGTTGGCTTCATCGCAAAGGTTCCCTTGGGTTTTTTTTTTTTTTTTCAGTGTCTCCCACTTCCCCATCCCTAACAACCACTAATTTGCTTTCACTCTAGAATAAATTTGCTATATTTGCAATCCCTGTAGTTTTGTAGAAATGGAATCATACAGTAACAATTTTACTTTGCTTTTTTGCTGAGCATGTTTTTAGATTGATCCATGTTTCAAGTATGTTCATTCCTTTTATTACTGAATAGTATTTCATGACATGAATTCACTACAATTTGTTTATCCATTCATGTATTATTGGGCATTGGGTTGTTTCCAGTTTGGGGTCATCATGAGTAAAGCTGCTATGAACATTCATGTTCAAGCCTTTGGGTGGACATGTTTTCACTGCTCCTGGTTAAATACCAAGGAGTGAAACTGCTGCGAATGGTTAAGTATGCACGTGCAAGGGAGTGTGCTCAGTTGTTTCAATCGTGTCCGACTCTTTTTAACCCTATGGACTGTAGCCTGCCATGCTCTTCTGTCCATGGGATTCTCTAAGCAAGAATACTGTAGTGGGTTGCCATGCCCTTCTCCAGGGGATTCTCCTGATCCAGGGATCAAACCAGCAGTCTCTTGTATCACCTGCATTGGCAGGTGGATTCTTAAACACTAGCGCCATGCATTTAATTTTTTAAGAAACTGCCAAACTCTTTTCCAAAGTGGTTACACTATTTTTATTTTATACTCCGACTAGCAATATGTGAAGGTTCCAGTTCTGGATGTTTGCACTTGATATTTAAAAATTTTAAGGCCTTTCAAATTTCAGCATTCTTATGGGTATGTAGTAATAACTCATGTTTTTAATTTGTATCTATTTCCCTGATGACTAATGATGAGCATCTTTTCATGTTTTTATTGGCCTTTCATGTATCTTTCCTAAAATGTGTTCAATTGTGTCATCTATCCTTAATCAGGTTGTGTCTCTTGCTATATTCGAATTGGAGTTGGTTATATAATCTGGATACCAGTCTTTCCTCAGAATAATTTCATATATATTCCCACTGGGCTCAAGCCACACTGTTCTCTTTGCTCTTTCTTAAATGAGGCCATATCTGTTCTGAGTCTTTAAACTCTCTCTGTTCCCTGGAATTGCTGCTCTTCAGATACACAGAGAACCTGCCTCCAGACCTCCTCCAGTCACAAATGGCCCTTTTTGGTGAGATCTTTCTTAACCATCCTATTTTAAATAGTAATACTCACGGCCTGACATTACCCCCTATTCTCTAGTTTTTTCTCCATAGCACATATCTATCCTATTTATTATTCACCTGTCTTTTTGTTTAAAGAAAAGTATTGACCCAGATGAGCCCCCAAGCATAAAAAACATGGAAGAATAACATGTTAGAATAATATGGAAAAAAACATCCATTTAGCGGATGACCTCGTCTTTCGGAGGCTGATACACTCAGGGATGGCAATCAAACCTGTGAGCCTGCTGGATGAAGGGGTTGTACTGTCACTTCTCTCAAGTACCCTAGGCAGATCGCCGAGCGCTTTCGGCTCCAGGAGATCCTGGCCAAGTGGACCTCGCCCAGAACAAGAAAAAACTGAGTCCTGCTTGCCTCGAAAAAGAACTGTAGAATCTCGAGCAGCGGAGACATATGTAGAGCTCATCGGAGCCATTACTTTTCTTCGCATAGGACGAAACACGATGTCTCATTCAAGGCCAAGCGGCTTAAGGACGCGGCGAAGACCCACACGCCGCCACTCTCATCGGAAGTGGCGGACCGAGCCCCTGCTCTCCTTCGGGTCAGCAGACGCGACTCATGCCGGCGAAACATTCAGTGTAAGGAGGTAGCCGAGAACCTTCCTCCCACCCCGACCTGAAAAGACGCTGCAGGGTCGGGGAGGGCGAGAAAGGAGCGCAGCTGCGGCCGATCTCCCGGAAGTTGAGGGCTTTGTTTCCGTGGGGAAGATCTTACGAGACGGACAGGGACGCGACGGTGAGTACTCCTGGCACCACAGCCCTGGCCGGGTCGGGCGGGAGCTGGAAACCAGTGATTTTCCAGATGATACCTGTGATTCTCGGCGCCCTCGTTTATCGAGCGTTTGCCAAGGTCGGGTCCTGGGACGCAGCCCGGCAGTGATCGGCTCAGCCTCCCTTCGAGGGCGGACGATACAGCATTCTGATGAGCCTGAGACTCACCAAAGTTGTAACAGAGGAGGTCGTAGGAGACTGGTCCTGGGGTCCTGGGAGCGCTGGTAAATGGGCTCTTACTGGCCAGTCGAAAGGAGGGAGGATTAATTCAGAGTAACTGCCTGTCCGAGGGGGCGTGCTGGGCAGGGACTGGGGGTGGTGACAAGCTGGAAGGGCCAGTGCGGCGGTGGGGAAATGAGCGCGGTCTGCAGGGGTGAGCTAGGAAGCGGAAGAGAGAGGAAGGTCTCAGATCACAGAGTTTGGGACCCCGTGACATAAAGGGACTTTATAGCAGGGCAAGATTTGGTGTACATTTTGAAAAGATCACTTTGACTCTCGGGTGGAGGTTGGATGATAGGAGGGAAGGAATTGTGAGGCGACCTCTTCTAGGAGGTCACCGACGTTGAGGAGAGAAGGTGGCCAACGGCGGTGGCAAAGTAGGTATGGAAGAGAATTGGACCCTTCAAAATGATACATAAAAGTTGAGAAGAGTTTTGCATAAGATATGGGATTTGAGTGGGAGGTAAGTATCCAGCGATGGTTCGAAGTTTCTGACTTAAGTGAGTGAATTATATGCTATGTTATGCTAAGTCACTTCAGTCGTGTCCGACTCTGTGCGACCCCATAAACGGCAGCCCACCAGGCTCCCCGGTCCCTGGGATTCTCCAGGCAAGAACACTGGAGTGGGTTGCCATTTCCTTCTCCAATGCATGAAAGTGAAAAGTGAAAGTGAAGTCGCTCAGTCGTGTCCGACTCTTAGCGACCCCATGGATTGCAGCCTAACAGGCAAACCAAAACCATTTTTGACGTTTGATAGGCGCCCTTTTCCCCCTACTGTAGAAACAAAAACCACAAAAAAATTGTTTCCTCCCTGGTTGTATGTACTCATTATCTTTTGTGTGCTCACTGTAGAAAATTAAGAACATGCAAAAATATTTTTTCTAGAAAACAAAATTATCTGTAATTCTGCTACCCAGGATGGCCATAATAAAGATTGTGTGGCCCTGTTGTGCCAAGACATTATTCACCATTTTATTTTTCCAGATTGTAACAGAAAAAATCAGATGTAATTCCAGCAAGTCAAAGATAACATTTTGTTGTTTTTTTTCAGTAGTTTTCTTTTTGTGTACATTTGTAAAAACCCACATATTATGCACATTTTGTGTTTTATTTTCCAATCAGATGTTAAGTACTTAATGTTATTTATTACTGTATTTACACATCCTTAGCTCCTCTTCAAGACTACAGTTTTTAGTGGTTGATCAGGAAAGCCACTGTAGTTGGGCCTATTACTAGTTAGGTAGGTTTTCAACCTTTTACTCTTAGGATGATAAGAAAAACATCTTATTACATAAATCTTCAGATTGCCAATGTATTCCTTCAGAAAACTGGTGGAGATAAAACTTCCTAGGTAAAAGGATAAAGTGAACCTATATAAAATTGCTTCACCTAAATATCTCTCTGAGACTTGAAATTGTTTTAAAGATTATATTTTTGCAGTGCTTAGTTTTTTCATTCAAAGATAGATTATGTCTCTCCAGTTATTTGTTGTTTATGCTGCTTTTATGTTTTTGTATATACCCTGTTCTTTCCTTGTTAAATTTATGTCTTTAAAGGGTGTTAGTATTTAAGAATTGTACCCTCTAGGCTTAAATTCCCATGTATGTAATGAGTATCTTTGAGTTGTGTCATACTTTCTTCCATAAGATTGTTTTCTGCCTTATATTTATGTCTAGATGCTGCCAAAATATAAATAAAATGGTGAGATTAGAAAGCTAAAAATACTAAGTTGGAGTGAGGTTTCCTTAATGCTGTAAGTAACCTGTGGTCTAAAAAGTGTTTGGTATCCTGCTCCTAGTTGTCTGTTGAGAAGCTCCCCCTCATCCAGAGCCTGCCTTATCTGTACCACTAGGGGACCCGGTGTTGCCCTTCATCCTTTCCCAGGAAGGAAGCTAAAACAGCTTAGTAGGGTTAGGAAGACAGTCTGTCATGAGGCTGCCAGATGTTTTGGGGTGGATTTTTCAAGTTTAACAGTTCTACATCTTATTATTAAAGTTATAATACTTTAATTGTGAGCAAGGATATTTGTTAGTGACTTACAGTTGTTAACTTTTGGTCTTTTGGTCTTGTGCAGTGGCATCCTGCTTATCTATGAAATGCAGTTAACACATCAGCTGGACCTATTTCCTGAATACAGGGTGACCCTTCTGTTATTTAAAGATGTAAAAAATGCTGCGGCCTTGAGAAAAAAGGCCATGGAAGGTGCCATTGATGGCTCATTAATAAACCCTACAATGGTAAGTACTCATGGCAATGAGTGAGCTTTATGGGAGTTTAAGAATCTGATGATTTTTCATGATGTTATGGGTTAGCCCAAAATTGTTATCTTCAAGTAAAAGGACTTGTCTAACCTGTAGAGTGGATTCAGATTTGGCCAGCCTTCAATTTAACAGTGAATAGAAGCCAAGTCGGAGAAGGCAATGGCACCCCACTCCAGTACTCTTGGTTGGAAAATCCCATGGACGGAGGAGCCTGGAAGGCTGCAGTCCATGGGCTCACTGAGGGTCAGACACGACTGGGCGACTTCACTTTCACTTTTCACTTTCATGCATTGGAGAAGGAAATGGCAACTCACTCCAGTGTTCTTGCCTGGAGAATCCCAGGAATGGGGGAACCTGGTGGGCTGCCGTCTATGGGGTCACACAGAGTCGGACATGACTGAAGCGACTTAGTGGCAGCAGAAGCCAGGTGCTGAGCCCCGCCCTAGGAGACATGAAAGGTGGTCTCCCTCTGATATGATGGCTGATGCCTAGATATCCATCTTCTTGTGTGACCTAGAAAATCTCTGTAAAGGAGGCATTGTACAGTGGTAGAATCACCAGGACTTAAATCCCAGTTATGCCATTTATTACAACTTTGAGCATGTGGTAGCCAGCCTTTATACAGTGCTTATTTGGTAAGTTCTTTGTATATACTGCTAACTCACTTAATCTTTACAACAACTCTATGAAGTTGTGAGATGATTATCTGCTTCTAAAAGATAAAATGCTAAGGAATTTGCCCAGGTTCCCTTGGTGGTAAGTGGCAGAGCTGAAATTCCAACCCATTCTTTGCCTTGGTTTCCTCATTTATTGCACATGAAAATAATAGAAGATATCAAATAGGGTACTTTTGAGTAGAATAGAAAATAAAGTTTAAATGTTGAGTATATGGCCTTTCCCATAATAATGGTCCTCAATAAGTTGTTTTAAAACTTTTTGTGTCTTAATTGCCTGCAGCTGTAAAATTCTGTGATTTTTCTAAACACCTAGGCCCTTGAGATTTTGACAATTTTGAAAATATAGAAATTGTGATGAAGTAAAACAGCCTGACCCTGGAGGGTACAGGGCATTATTCTTCAGAGTACTCCAGATTCTTTGTGTATAATGTTTTCTGTTCTCTTTGGTAGATTGTTGATCCATTTCAGATAATTATGGCCACAAACAAAGCAGTTCACCTCTACAAGCTGGGGAAAATGAAGACCAGAACTCTATCTGCTGAAGTTATTTTCAATCTTTCCCCAAATAACAATGTAATTAGTATGGAATATATACTTTCTTTATATCTGTTGACCTTGTCATGGTAGCCTGTGTGTGACTCAGTGTTGGGTTGGAGCCTGTTGCTGGTAACAAACCAAAATAACAGTGAAGAGTGAGTGCTGGACAGAGAGTTGCAGTTTAGCATTGCCTCCTACTAGACAAGTAAGCTTTGGAGTCACTCACATGAAATTTAGCTAAATTGAGTGAGGATAGTTTTACTTGTCCTTCCTGACATACAGAGTCAGGAAAATGCTGTTTAAATCTCATGATAAAAAATTAGGTGTGGGTATTTGTGTGTTACCATGCGCATCTTTCGTTCTCCCTATAAACTCTTTGAGGATAGAACCACGCCTTTTCCATATACTGGAAGGCTGCTGGTACCTAGACTAGCTCTTAACACATGCTCATACACGTGGTACACAGGAAGAGTTTGTGTTTGAGATACTGATAGTAATCAAAGTTTTTGAGTTAAAAACATTCCACCTGCGCATATTTTTTAAAAAACCAACTAATTTTGCTGACGAAGTTTAATTATTACTACTACTAAACACAATCAAGTACTGCCATGGAGAGAAAGGTTAGGAAACCTGTGGCATGGTTTAAAATACATATGTTTGAAAAATCTATAAAATGTGTAGTAATAGAATTCTCCAGTATCTTGGGGAAAATTACTGGGTAATTGTTTCTTTGAGATTGCTGAAATAACTCAAGAGACTGCAGTTCATAAACACGTGTTGAGCTTGTCCCTGTTCCAGTCTAGGGTCAGAAATGTTCCCAAGAAAGGCAGATGAACAAGACAAAGTTCAAGTGCCCTAAGTTAATTGATATAATGGAATAATAATGCAAATCTGTGGGAACAAAGAAGCAATTCATTCTATATGGAGGAAAGTGCTAAAGGAGTGACATTTGAGCCTGACCCTTGAAAGATGAAGGCAGTCCAGGAGGAGGACAAAGTGCAGGCACAGGCAAGAAAAGTAGGAAAGGATGGGAGCTCCACAGCCCCACTGGCTGGAGGGCAGGAGGGCGCGGCGAGAGTCACTGGGTCCAGGGGAGGGTCATTGGTGCATCAAAGTCCAGGCTTGATGCTATGGGAATGAGGTGCAGCTTTGAGCAGGGAGTACTCCAGAGGCAGAGGTGGTAGAGATTAGGAAGGGACATTGCAAGACTGTAGGCAGAAAGAACCACTAGGATGTGAAAAATGAGAATCTGACCAGGAAAGGCTGCAAATGGGGAGAGGTTTCAGATGTTGAGACTACTGATTTTATTGTCTTTTTCACCCCTTAGATTTCAGAAGCCTTGAAAAAATTTGGTATCTCAGCAAATGATACTTCAATTCTGATTGCTTATATTGAAGAGGGTGAAAAACAAATAAATCAAGAACACCTAATATCTCAGGTAGAAGGTCATCAGGTTCCTCTGAAAAATCTCCCTGAAATAACAAATATTACAGAAGTCAAAAAGGTTTGTAAACCCATATTTTTAGAAAGAGCATGATAGATGTGGAATAATACTGTTTGCTTATTGATCACCAATGCTTCTATATTGTTTTAACTTTTAAGAAAGGTTAATAAGACTCTGATGCTGGGAGGGATTGGGGGCAGGAGGAGAAGGGGACGACAGAGGATGAGATGGATGGATGGCATCACTGACTCGATGGACGTGAGTCTGGGTGAACTCCAGGAGTTGGTGATGGACAGGGAGGCCTGGCGTGCTACGATTCATGGGGTCGCAAAGAGTCGGACACGACTGAGCGACTAAACTGAACTGAACTGAAAAATGATTAGACATGCAAAGAAATGCAGATTTATGTAAGATATAATTAGAAACTTAGTTGGTAAAGACATTCTTTTAAAAAGAATAGATAACTTTAGATATCAAGCTTACATTTGAAATATAAAATATAGTATGAAGTTAATGTCTAGATGTGTGCTTTTAAAATTGGTACAAATGTTTTGATGTTTAGAGACTTATCACTATAACTGCAGTTGAAACTTTTGACATAAGTGATGAGTTGCTGTCTACTTTGCATGCCTTAATCACATTGTGATTCCATCCCATTATCCCAATAATTGAGTAATAAATTAGGTCACATATATGTATTTGTATAATGGAAATTAGTAGTGCATGAACATGTCAGCATGTCATAATCTGTCTTTTATGCTTACAGGTATATAAACTATCTTCACAAGAAGAAAGTATTGGAACATTATTGGATGGTATCATTTGTAGAATGTCAACAAAAGATGTTTTGTGAAATGACAGAAATATTAAAAAATTTTCAGCTTTTATACAAAACATTCATTGTTTTTCCTAGATCATAAAATCTATTATGTTGTAGAAAGTTTTAAAACACAGAATGGTAACAAAGGAAAGGAAAAAAAAAACACTCCTGGTCCTACCTTTTCATATTTTGAAAGATAATCACGGTTATTGTTGTTATTGTCTTTTGTTTCTGTCCAGATATATTTTATTTTTATATAATTGGAATAATTGCAAACATTTATTGAATGTCTACAATATACTAGGTTCTTATCTAAATGACTGTATATCCATCAACTTACACCCTTGCACTTAATTCTGGCTACTCCAGCATCACCGTTCCAAGCCTCCTGGTTCCAAGTTTTTGTAGCAAGAATTCATTTAATTATCACAGCATCATATGAAGTACATTACTCCCATTAAAAGGTTGTACAAATAATAATGTGCGCAAGGTCACACAGCTAAAAATCATGTGTTATAAATGGTTTGGGATTTTTTTTTTCATATTTTGTCTTAAAATATGGTTGTGTCAGTCAAGATAGAGTAGGTTACAGGCCGTATGTTCATGTTTTGCTGAGTTTGCTTGTTCTTAGTCTTTTCTATGCATGGGCAAACACTTCTGAAATATTTGAAAGTAAATTGCAGCCCTTGGGGCACTTCACCCCCCATTGTATTTAGTTGTCATGTCTCTCTCAATTATTTTTTAATTGAAGGAAGAATTGCTTTACAGAATTTTGTTGGTTTCTGTCATATCAACAGTCATGTCTCTTTTGAAGGCTCCTTTAATCTAGAATTATTTTTTTTTTAAAGGTGATGTTGACAGTTTTTGAAGAGTACCCCAGATGTCTTTCAGAATTTCGGAATGAGTTTGTTCGTGATTCAAGTCAGTTTAAATATTTTGGAGAATGATACGTAGATTTTGTGTCCTTCCAATTTTACATCATTGGGAGGCACATAGCGTCACCTGGCCTCATCACTGGTGGTACAGTTTGGTCACTTCGTTAAGGTGGTACCCCAGACTTCTCCAATATGAAGGCATCTTTTCTCCTGAAGCTTAGGGAGAAGTCAAAGCTGCCCTAAAGCTCAAAGTGCCTGTAGCCAGGATTAAAACTCCAAGTGACCCCTGATTCTGTGCTCCTAATGACTCCACACAGCCATCACTATCAAACATGTTCTTTGTAAAAGTGAAACTTCACATATATAATTCTATTTTTATATATTAACATTGCTTTCAATTGTTCATTTTGCTTTTGCAAGTAAATCTCTGTACACGTCTTTTTCTGTAGGATAGCTTCCCTGAAGTGGAATTACTGGGGAAGAGGATATGGATTTTTAATACCAGAAAGGTGCCACTTCACACTTGTAATAGCAGTGCACAAGTGTGCCAATCTCAGGAGACTCACCAACAATGCCTTTAAACTTCTCAACATTTTCGCCATTTTGAAATGTCAGACTACTGGTGAAGCTGAACTATGTTTATTTGTTATGAAGTGTTTTATAAGGGTTTATACCTGTAACTATATCGATTTTTTTTTAATTCTATGAGCCTTTGGGTGAAGAAGGAAAAAGAAGTAATGCCATTTCCTGGGAAAAAAGTTAACGTAAGGTCCACAAGCTTTTTCTCTTAAGAAAGTTGGGCCAATTTAGGAATAATGTTCTCTTCTTAAATTAACCAGTTTGCTTCAGAGCTTAAACGCTTCCCCAGCAAAAGCAACCAGTGATTATAGGGCCTTTGGTGCTGGAAGAGAAGGGATGCAGTGTGGCAGGCCACCCTCAGTTGGCTCCTTGGTCAAGGGTTACAGGGTTATTAAGGGATACTAAGGCTGTTAGCTAGCTGTCGCTAGGATAACATGAGGAAAGGGGGCTCTGTCACCCAGGCAATCGTTGCTCCCCATCTCCCCCGTCTTGGGAACAAGGAAAGCTGCCACGAGTGGCAGAATCTTTAATCCCCTGCCCTTCTCCCCACCTCACACGGGAAAACCACAAGAACGCACCTAAGCACTGCGCCTTCTTTTTAGAAGGAGCCCTGGGGCTCGCAGACTTTTTCAGGCCACCTGCTGCAATTCTCATTTTCGCTTTTTCCTTTGATGACCTTTCTGCTTGTCTGGAAACCTGGAACCTGTGCTAGGGCTGCAGCTGCTTCTCTGCACCTGGTTTTGTTTTGCTGACTGCTGTGCTATCTGCACTCCGTGTTACAAAACTGAGTAAAGCACAGCTCTCTAGGTGATTGGTCTCAGGATGAGCCAAGTTTGTATTGTTTTCATAATCCTCTGTGCCAGTTATCTGCCATTGTTCCCTCCAGCTCACTCTTCATCCTTCTCCACTTCTCTCTGCCCTGGACGCTGACTTCCCATGTACGTCCTCCCTTCCCCTTGGCTTCTGCTTGGGTTTGGCCAGTGTGTGGGGTGGAGAGGCTAGCAGGAGGATGAGGCCAAAGGTATTTCTTCTCCTGGCCCCTCACTGCAAGGATCCCTAGGCTGGCTTTGGCTTTGGACCTCTCAGGGTGGTCCTTGCTGCTCAACTTCTGAGTCAGGGTCCTGTCCCCTCACCCTCCTGCCTCACTTCAGGCCTCTTGAGCATTAACATACCTGGTTCCCCTTTACCCACCCACACCTTCATAATTAGGCCCTTTGGTGATCTATATAAAATGAGCTTGGGTTATCCTAGTTTGAGTGTTGGGGCCTGATAATGCCTCCCTTTCGCTAAAAGGTTAGATTAGCAGTATTTCTATAGAGCTGGATCATTGTTCCAGTATCTCTGAACATCTTGCCAAGGAGTGACCTATCGGACCACTTTCTTTCCTCTTGAAACAATTTGCTGTTACTTCCTCTCACTCATGTCCTTTAAGTTATGAGTGCTCAGTGGGAATCCAGGGCACTGACCTGAGGCTGGCTTACTGGGAACCCTGATGAAGAGATCAGGGGAGATGATGTTCTTTCCAGGACATTTTCCTCCTCTTTCTGAGACTTCCAAAACATGACACCACTTGATTGTCTGACTTCCAGTTCATTGACCCAATTCTGGGCTTAGCTGGTCTAACAGGCAAGTGTTCTTCATAAATGCAAGCATAGGGTTTCATTGACATGCTGCTCTCAAGTCCCACAACTCTGAGAATAACAGTGATTTCAAAAATATAACTACCTATTATAATCAGGTTCCTATGGGTAATAGAAAAATTAAATAATTTATCAGGTCACTAGTAACTGTTTAACTGTTAATAAGTTAACAGTTTTTAGCAAGTAACAAATTAACAGCAATATAAGTGCTGGATGAGAAGTGCCAAGTCTTCAAAGGAGGGAGCGGATACAAGATCCATCTGGTTGTCAGGGGTCAGAAATCTTGATGGAGGAGGTAGCACTGAGCTCGACCTTGACCCTGTCACATACTGGATCTGGGTCAGTATGGCCTGAACGTAGGTGCGTGATGAGGCTTAGAGGTGAATCTTGCATCCCAGCAGACAGCTGTTTCTGTTGGCATACAGTGCTTTATACTAATTAATAATTCCAACACTTGTCAGATACCTGTCTTTTGGGGTCAGCATGTGGTACTGAAAAAGCAAAATGTTCAGGCCTTCGAGTCAAAACTGCCAAGGCTTGGGTGCCACTCTCATGGGTAGGAGATCTCAGGCTTGTGAGCCTCGGTTTCACATTTGTAAAATGGAAGCAATATGAGCCTTAGCTCTTAGATGGTTGTGAATGTCAAATAGTACAGCACAGGAAAAGTGCTTTCTCACAGAGCCAGGTATCTAATATCTCAGCAAGTGACAGCTGTCTGTGTGTACCGGGCATAATACTGAGGCATACAGTAGAGTAAGACTCACTGCTGCCGGGGGAGTAAAACTTAGCACAGCAGTTTGGCAGCACCTCCAGCTGTTAAAGTGGAGTTACCATATGACCCAGCAATTGCACTCCTGGATATATACCAGAGGAACTGAAAACACGTGTTGAAACAACCACTTGTGCAGAATATTCACAGCAACACTATTCACAACAGCCAGAATGTGGAAACAAGTGTCCACCAGCGGATGACTGGATAAACAAATGATCTATCCTTTCCATGGAACATTATTCAGCCATAAAAAGCAATGAAGTACTGATGCCTGCTAGGACATGGGTGAACTTTGAGAACCAAAGTGAAAGAAGCTAAAGATAAAAGTTCACATATTGTGTGATTCCATTTAAATGAAACATCCAGAATAGGTACGTCCAAAGAGACAGCAGGCTAGTGGTTGCCAGGGGTGCAAGAGGGGTGGAAATGGAGTGACTACCCACTGACTAAGGGGTTTCATTCTGGGGTGATGAAAATGCTTCAGAACAAGACCGAAGTGGTGGTTATACAACATTGTGAATGTCCTAAGTACCACTGAGTTGTACAAATGTGAATGGTTAATTGAAAATACTAGAATAACACACCTGCCTTACCTTCAGGAATTCACAATCTTCAATGGGTCTGTTTAGACTGACTCTCAAAGAGTTGGCTGAAGTACATTTGCAGCAATATAAATGGACCTAGAGAATATCATGCTAAGTGAAGAAAGTCAGAGAAGGATAAATACCATATGAGACCGCTGGTATGTGTATCTAAAATAGGACACAAATGAACTCATCCACAGAACAGAAACAGAATCAGACTTGGAGAATAAACTGTGGTTGCTATGCGGGAGAGGGAGGCAGTGGGGATTTGGAATTAGCAGGTGCAAGTTATTATACACAGAATGGATAAACAACAAGGTCCTACCGTATAGCACAGGGAACTGTATTCAATATCCGGTGATAAACCACAATGGAGAATAGGAAAAAGAATGTATATATATGTATAACTGAGTCACTTTGCTGTGCAGCAGAAATTAACACACTCTAATTCAATAAATGTTTTTAAAAAAGGAGTTGGCTGAGGCAGAGACAGGTAGATTCCCAGGCCTGTTTCATCATTTGAAAGCAGGGTCAAGAGCCTGCAATGTGCTGGTTTCCAGACCGGTATCTCTTACACAGAGAATTACCCATAATTCCTCTACCCAGACATAAATGCTGCCAATGTTCGGTGTAACCATTCAAGACTTTTCTTTCTGCATGCTTGTGAATATAAATTATTATGGTTATATTTTTTCAAAAATGAATGAAAACATAATTTTATCATCTTTTATAGCTTGACAATTATATTCTGACAATTATTTTTCATGTCAATAAATCCTCATGATCATCACTGATGACTCAGGAAGGTTAAAAAGCCTAAATGTAAACCAAGGTCACTGGGTTGAGGAAGCCACAGAAGTTGGTGAGAATACAGGAAAGAGAGGGTAGGGACAGACAGGGCTTCTGGCCCCTCAGCTTGACCACTAGGATCTGATTGGTTAATATTAGAGACTCATGAGGGTTACTCAGCTATACTCTGGAGCCTTCTATTCTCTTTTGGTTCCTTGTTCAAATTTTGCTTAACATTGAAATGTTATAAATGGCACCTTTGCGGTGATCTCTTTCACAAGTCTGGTCTCTGGAGCATCCTCCTAGTTGCTCTTGCCAGAAATCTAGCTGTCATCTCTGACCCCTTCTTCATCCTCAGATTAGCATTAACTTGTCATTTCTGTTCCCCAAAGATACTTCCAAGAGGGCCAGTTTCCATCCATGGCCCCATTCTGGTCCAAGTTACTGCTTTCTCTTGTAGGATCCCCACTAGCCTAGATGGCTCCTTTGTGAACAAAGAACAAGGCACCCCCTCAACACTGACACAACCTGCTGGACACACAGCTCGGTGGGCAGTGACACCTTTGAGCAAAATAAGAAAAAGATGCCTTTTCCTTTGGTCAGACTCAGCTCTGTGCCAGGGCTCGTGGATTGTAGTTCCCACAAGCCTTCCTTGACAAGGTGATCTTGTAAAGTGAGCACCTGTGTATCTGTATCCAAAGGCCCTTCTGCTTGGACCGCTGCACTAGCCTCTGGGGGGCAGGGGGATATAGATTTCTATCCCGGGTCCTTTCAGTCCATTTTCCACAGGTCACCAGAATCACACACACATATCACACAACTCACCGCTACCTCTGGTTATGTTACGCCCCAGCTAAAAGAACAGCAGCGGGCTCCTGATGTTCTTAAAACAGAGCCCAAACTTTGTAACCTGGATGATATGCCCTGCATGGCCTCACCCAGCTGTGAAGGACCTTATGTACTGATCCAGCAGAACTGGACTCTGGCCTGTGATGACAGAGTGCAGGGTGAGGGGTGAATGCTCCAGGGTCATTGCAGGTGTACGGTGGGGCCAAGCATGGACATCAGAGAGCACCAAGGTGCCAGGTGAACTGCCATGGTTGGGGGTGTAGGCCAGCCACAAGGGCAAGGACCCCTGAGCTGTTCCAAACCCTGCGTGACCCCTCCAGGCTAATTCCCCAGAGTTCAGAGAACCAAGAATGGGCTTCGTGCTCTATCATGGCCCAGCTCCTTGAGCTTGGGCTTTATGATTAACAAATATTCGGAAGCAAGCCAATGAGGCCCCAGGCCCCAGAAGTAGGACAGGCTCTGCAGTCTCTCCTGGATGCCAGTCGGATGCTGAGGACAGAGGCCAGGCAGAGGCTGCCCTGGACACTCCAGGCTCTTGTGACAGCAGGTGAGAGGACATGGGTGGAAGGACTGCTCTCAGGTGTGGCCTGGAGCTCCGGACTCGCCTGGCCTTCAAGGCTGGACCGCTTTTGGCGTTACGCCTCATGCCCCCTCAGCAGCCTGAGAATCTGCAATCAAGGGGGAAGGAACATTTGCTGTTTCCAAGTAGTTGGAAACACAGGCTTCCCTCAGTGTATGGGCCCTGAGAGAGGGACCAAGAGGAGGACGCATACGTGGCTGCTGCAGGGAGCGCCAGTGTATGGAGAAACTGAGACGAGGGCTAGGGAACGGGGAAAGACGGGAGGACACTTTACAATCAGAGCTTTGTTTATGCTATTTCATTAAACCCTCTGAACAACTTCTGAAGGCAGATTCTTAGGGATTATATAACATGCCCAAGATCACGCATGAAGCCATGATCAAATGCAGGTCTTTCGGACTCTACACCTTCTCCCAGTCGCTGTGGCCTACTTCCTCTTGGGTAGAAGCAGAGACACATCTTTGAGCAGGGTCTTCCTGGTTCTGCTAAGTGGGCCACTCACATGGCTTCCTCTTTCTGCCCCAGGGCTGCTGGGCAAGCATAAAGGGGCACCTAGGTCTTTCCTGGTGGCTCAGATGGTAAAGCATCTGCCTGCAATGCAGGAGACCTGGGTTCAATCCCTGGGTTGGGAAGATCCCCTGGAGAAGGAAATGGCAACCCACTCCAGTATCCTTGCCTGGAGAATCCCATGGACAGAGGATCGATAGGCTACAGTCCATGGGGCCGCAGAGTCGGACACGACTGAGCGACTTCACTTTCACTTTCAGGTCTCTCTTGAACTTCGAGATCCAGACAACCAGAAGTCTTCTATGGCTCCTTATCACATCCGCAAATACCAGGATAATGACCGCAAATGGGTCATAGACTTGTTCTCTAAGGCGATGGCTGAGCACATTCCTACCACCTTCCGCCACATCCTGAAGCTGCCCCAAACCCTTGTGCTCTTGCTTGGGGGACCCCTTGCCCTATTCCTAGTCTCTGGCTCCTGGGTCCTGGCCTTCGTGGCCAGCCTCGCCCTCTTTGCTGCCCTGAGGTTCCTTGCCAAATACCCCTGGAAGCAGTTTAAAGTCATGTCTTTGCACACAGACTTGTCTGACATCACTAAATCTTACTTCAGTGAGAGTGGCTCCTGCTTCTGGGTGGCTGAGTCTAAGGGACAGGTGGTAGGCATAGTGGGAGCACTGCCTGTTAAGAAACCCATCCTGCAGAAGAAGCAGTTGGAGCTGCTTCACCTATGTGTGGCCCCTGAGCACCGAGGTCAAGGGATAGCCAAAGCCCTGGTCAGGACTCTCCTCACATTTGCACGAGACCAGGGCTATGGTGAAGTGGTCCTTACCACCAGCTTGCTGCAGCACTCTGCCCAGGCCCTTTACCAGCACCTTGGCTTCCAGAAGATGAGCCAGTTCTTCTTATCCACAAGCTGGAGGCTAATTTCTATCTCTCAAATTTCAATTTACCTACTACCTCCCCTCTGCTCAGGTCTCTCAGGCACTGGAGCAGGGAGGGGGCCTGTGATCTGTTTTCTAGCAGATTAGTCAGGAGGAATCTTCTCTGCTGCAGAAACAGGCAGCCCCTGAAGTCTCAGTGTGATGGCAGGGTAAAAGCTTATTGCTTGTTCACGCAGGCGCTGGTGGTGGGGTGGCTCTGCTCCATTCAGTCTTTTGGGATTGCTACTGTTTCATTTATCTAATGCCAACAGATTGTTGCGTGAAAAACTACCACAAAACAATAATAAACCTTTTTCTTTGGCTCATGAGTCTGTGGGTCAGCAGCTTAGGCTGGGTTTCCCCTTTGGTGTCCAGGTGTCATGCTGGGGATCCTCCCCACTTTCAGTGAACAGAAATGCAAAATCATATGAAGAGGGCGTGGAGAAGGCGTGTGAGAAGAATCCATATGAGAAGGACTGGGGCCAATGATGCCGTCAATCTGTCATGGTCCCCAAGGTCTCTGCTGAAGGGGAGAAGGCAGCCAGTGACAGGACTAGACCTAGAAGTGGCACCACCTGCGGCTCACTGGCCAGGACCAGGTCGTGATTTAAATCCAGCTACTGCTGTCTCCTGAGCTGTGCCTCTAAAAGCTAGCGGCCCTGAGGGAAGTTGGAGTGAGGCTAGGATGTGGCTCTGGACCCAAGGTGCCTGTGTCTGCCGAGTCTCTCTGGCTACTCAATGGCTACCTAAGCAGACACTGTCTCCACAGAATCAACAAAAGGGCTCTCACTACATTACATGGCATTTCTAAAGAAAGACCACATTTTATCTAACAGCCCATTTCCCTTGACTGGCACTTTTAGAGTGAAGTCTCCCACACACCCCTGGAAACACTGCATAGCTCCTGGCACCTCTCCAGAGGGAAAATAAAAAACCTTCTGCTGCTTGCTTTACTATGAGTCATCAGAAGTTATTTATTTTCTATAAAAACACATACAAAAAGGGACTTACTCTTGGCTAGAAGTAAGGTAGTATCATTGTAACAAATATCCTTGTGGGTAAGGCCACTGTGGAGAAAGTACTGCTCCTAAACCATTAATAATCTTAGTCATTCTACCCAAGACTCTTTAGAAGGTAACTATTTCTACATTACACATGGACGACAAGCTTTATTAAACCAGACTCATAAAAGTAAGGATTATGTTCCTCCAAGCTGATAAAATATAATTCCAAGGCGCTGAGGAAAATACTCTTTATTTCAGTCCCAAGGAACTTTTCTCCCCAAGAGTTGATTGGTCACTTTCTGTGGAAGAAAAGAAAGGGAAGAAAGAAGTTAGATATTCTTGCCATCAGAGGCAGACAGCCACTCCTCACCCTAGACGTGCTGCTGAAGAGACCAGTGTGGTTCTCCCAAACCTTATCTTTCCCAGCTTCAGAAGATATGGTAATTATAGTAAAAAAATACTTCCTCAAGTGTTTAGGAAAGACCATCTACAGTCTGTGATAGTCTACACAGAAACATTACATTAATATAATCCTAACAGACTAATCCGTCCGTCAGTTCACACACAGCGCAAGGAGAAGCCTGGCCTCGGGACGCTGGCGCACCACCCGGCGGCGCAGCAGCGCCCGTGCCTCGCACTTGAGGGAGCCCAGCCCGAGCAGCTCTCCAATCCCACATGGGTCTCGCACGAACTCGTCTCTTGGTTCCTGACTTTCAGAGTCCTCTGAGGGTGAAACAAGGGGGTTGGGAAAGAAATGAGAACACCTGAAGGACCTAGACCTTCAGGTCCATCTGCTTTCTCAAGGAATTAATTGGCAGCAAGTCCCCTGGCCTGTGAGGTTCTGGGACTTGTAGCACCATTGATTCTACGGGGGCTATGGGTAGGAAATGGTGGTGGCGTCAAAGCCCCGCGTCCCCAAACTACCGACTTGTATGCTACACTTGGACATTTTCCAATTTATCTGAAAAGCTCTAATGGTATATGATTTACCTATAAGGGACATAAAACTACCATTTGGGACTCAAATGAAAGCCCAACAATTCTGAAGGATGTGGGGATTTCCAGCATGGCATCTAAACGGACACCTAAGCATGAAATTTGGTTTCACTCCAAATGTGTCTGGAAGGTGACTTATTTATCTACTGAATAATTTTAAAAAATTAAAAAAAAATTTTTTTTTGGCCACACCACGCAGCATGCGTGATCTTGGTCCCCAACCAGGGATTGAACCTGTGCCCCTACAGTGGGAGCACAGAGTCTCAAACACACTGGACCTCTAGGGAAGCCCCTGAAAGGAGCCGTTTTTAGATTTGCCTTTTTAGATCTTCAGATTTGAAATCTAGTTACAGATGCTTTTGTCTTCTAAATTTCAGTGGTGGTACATGTATTTATTAGCTTAAGTTCACTCTCCAAATTCGGCTAATTCAAACAGGTCTCGATTTCTCTTTCCCCTGGTAAACCTCATCAATCCTGCTCTAGGACCGACTGACCTTTTTATACAGCTGGGCTCGCAGCCGGTACGACTTATATTCTGATCTCCTCTTTTCTTCTTCTCTCTTTTTCTGTACTTCAGGAAGCTGTTCATAAATCCTTAGAAATGGTACCGGTGGAAAGATAGAAAGCAGTGAGGTTACTGACCACAGAGGCACACAATCACTTCTCCCCACATCTCCTAAGCTCTGCCACTCTCTAGGCACTCAGTCCCTCAGACAGGCTGTGGGCCTGTTGTGGGCCCAACTTCCTGTTAGACACTTGGACATAGAGAACCCTGGCCTAGGGTGTTCAAGATCTGGGAAGAGACACAGATAAACAAAAACATAATAAAATCCTGATGATAGTGGTCACTTCTGGGAAAGGAGTGGAATAAAGGGTGCAGATGAACTTCTTGGCACTCTATATGCACAAATGTATGGTTTCAATATAACATAACGACTACGTATTACTACCATACTTCTAAAGATGAAAAATAATGCAAAAAAAGTACAATGGGTCATATCTACAAAATGCTACGCAGGGTTATAGGAAATGGAAAAAACTTATTCTGACGGAAGGAGGTCAATGAAGACGAAAAGGAATAAGTTTGAGGTGGGTCTTGAAGAAGTTAGGAGTAGAAAGGAGATGGGAGGAGAAGGGAGTGTTGGTAAGAATGGAGTCAAGGTTTCATGGAGACAGTGCAGGGGAAACAGATGGGGTGAAGGTCTCGTAGTCAAGTGAAAATCTTGGGCTCTGTCCATCACGGATTGGATGCCACTGATTTTAAAGAACCATGTTTTGAGGAACAGGATCAAAGATGCATTTGATATATACACTTTAATTGGAAATAATCTAAATTTCCAACAAGAAAACAAATAAATTATGGACTATAATAAAATTATTACAAAGCACGAAATGTTTCAAATAGCTTTTACAATATGGGAAAACATTCACAATACTCACAATATAGGGTTAAGCAAAATAAAACAAGCTACAAACTTTTGTATATAGTATGATCAACCATTTGGGGAAAAAGAAGTATTGCATTGGCCAAAAAGTTCCTTCAGTTTTAAAGTGAGAATAAAAGACATGCTTTTCATTTTCACTAAGAACTTCGTTGAACAGTGTATTCACTGTTTTGTTCTACGATCTTCTGCCATTTTCCAGGCAACTTCATAATTCCATCCTCCCAAAACTTTATCTTTTTGAGCAAAGAACTGTTTCAGGTGCCTTTCACAGTCTTCCAGGGAATTGAGAAATTTTCCATTAATTTTATAAAGACCAGAATAAATGTAAATCTGAAGGTGCAATGTCTGGGGAATATGGCAGATGAATCAAAACTTCCCAGCCAAACTGTAACAGTTTTTTCTTGGTCAACAAAGAAACATGCGGTCTTGTGTTATTCTGATGAAAGATAATGTGTTTTGTGTTGACTGATTCAACAGAATTAGTCTGACTCACTTTTCCGCGAGTGTTGCTTTCAGTTGGTCTAATTGGGAGCAGCACTTGTTGGAATTGTTTGGTTTTCGAGAAGCAGTTCACAGTAAAGGACTCCCTTCCGATCCCACCACATATACAACATCACCTTCTTTGGATGAAGATTGGACTTTGGTGTGGTTGGTGGTTCATTTTGCTTGCCCCATGATCACTTCCTTTCCATATTATAGTACAGTATCCACTTTTGATCACCCATCACAATTTGTTTTAAAAAACAGAATGTTTTTGTTATGTTTAATAGAGAATCACATGCAGAAATATGGTCAAGGAGGTTTTTTTCGCTTAACTTATGTGGAACCTAAACATCAAAGTGATTAACATAACCAAGCTGGTGCAAATGGTTTTTAAAGACTCAACATTTGATTTGGATATACTGAATACATTGGCTGTCTCTGCTGAGGTATAATGTTGATTGTTCTCAATGTCTCAATTTGATCAAGATCAACTTCAACTGATCAATCCCATCACCTGTGGAACTTCCAGCAAGAAATCTCCAGCATGAAATGAAACTTTGTAAACTACTTTTGATACATTCGATAAGTCACAGCACCTTCTCCATATATTGCACAAATCTTTTTCTGCACTTCAGCTGTGTTTTTATCCCTCTTGAAATAATAAAGTATAATATACTGAAAATTGCTTTTTCTTCCATCTTCAATATTAAAATGGATACACAAAAATTCACCAGTTTTGATAAGTTTTAAAATGCATTCTGATATGACAGACAGTTGTCACAATACAACCTAACAAAACTGTTTTGAAAGAAGTTAAAGACAAGTAAGTGCTGCTAGAGCCATCTTCTGGAAAATACTGAATTTTTGCCAACCCACTATATGCATCTATGTAAACACAAATACTTTTTTAAAAAGACTACAAATGGTGGCAGTGTACACATGATTCTGAAACTTTATTTCAAGTTTCAAACTTTATTTAGCTACAAGCCTAATGTGTTGTATCTATCTCTTATTATATTGGATACAATTCCTAGAAAAAGAGCCCCAAATAAGTATTTACTTTTATTTCAAAATATTTTTATTTATATTTAAGTTTCTAACAAAAACAAGCCTGACTAAAACATAAAAATTCATGGCTGCTGCTGCTGCTAAGTCACTTCAGTCGTGTCCGACTCTGTGTGACCCCGTAGACGGCAGCCCACCAGGCTCCCCCATCCCTGGGATTCTCCAGGCAAGAACACTGGAGTGGGTTGCCATTTCCTTCTCCAATGCACGAAAGTGAAAAGAGAAAGTGAAGTCGCTCAGTTGTCTCTGACTCTAGCGACCCCATGGACGGCAGCCTACCAGGCTCCTCTGTCCATGGGATTTTCCAGGCAAGAGTACTGGAGTGGGGTGTACACTCTTTGTATTTTTTATATATGAGGCATCCATACCATGATCTGCTAATTTTCATTCCCATTTTAGAACCATAAGTGAGAAACTGTTTTTATAGCTAATTTGCTCATAATGTTGTAACTAGAGCATAATGCCTTTATTCTGGGCCAAGCTATAGCTCCTGACCATTCGGGGCCTGATTTATACTTTTATAGTTACTTATTCTTTTGGCCTTACCGTTTAGACCTCTGAATCATTTCCTTCTTTCCAACCGGCCTTTTCTTTTGGGCTGCCAGGAAGCCTAAGCAAGAGAAGAGATTTCTTTAGTGGATTGTGCCATTTTTTCTTTGAAGTGAAGTATAGTTGATTTACAGTATTATGTAAGTTTAAGGTGTACAACATAGTTATTCACAATTTTTAAAAACTACACCGTTTATAGTTATAAAATATTGGCTCTATCCTCTGTGCTATACAATACCTTCCTGTAGCTTGCTTATGTCTGAATCCCCAGTCCCTATCTTGACCCTCTCCTCTTCCCTTTCCCCACTAGTATAACCACTAGTTTGTTCTCAATATCTGTGAGTCTGTTTCTTTTTTCTTATATTCTTTAGTTTGTTGTATTTTTTAGATTCCATATACAAGTGATATAATACAGTATTTGTCTGACTTAATTCACTAAGCATAATAACCTCCAGATTACTCCATGCTGTTTCAAATGGCAAAATTTGATTCATTTTTATGGTTGAGTATCAAGTGGTATCACCATACCACACCTAAAAACTGTGGACCTGTTTCCATACCAGACCCTGAGAGCTGGACATCTGACCTGATTTATCTCTGTGTTCATTTCAAAAGCACCTGGCATTTGGCAGAGATGTTTTGCAGCTGTGCTTTGGGAGATACATGTTTTGAGAGATATATAGTGGTCAACTGCCCCAAACCATTTCTGACTTGACCACAAGAACAAGCCTGCGTGGATGCAACCTGGAAGTGTTCAAAAGTGACTTTTGCTTCATGCTAAGGTCTCTGTCCAAAGGGGGCATTTGTACTCTGCTAGGCATAAAGTTCCAAAGAATAGCAAGGAGAGATAAGAAAGCCTTCCTCATGATCAGTGCAAAGAAATAGAGGAAAACAATAGAGTGGGAAAGACTAGAGATCTCTTCGAGAAAAGTAGAGATACTAAGGGAACATTTCATGCAAAGACGGGCTCAATAAAGTACAGAAATGGTATGGAACTGACAGAAGCAGAAGAGATTAAGAAGAGGTGGCAAGAATACACAGAAGAACTGTACAAAAAAGACCTTCATGACCCAGTTAATCACGATGGTGTGATCACTCACCTAGAGCCAGACATCCTGGAGTGTGAAGTCAAGTGGGCCTTAGAAACCATCACTACGAACAAAGCTAGTGGAGGGGATGGAATTCCACTTGAGCTATTTCAAATCCTAAAAGATGATGCTGTGAAAGTGCTGCAACTCAATATGTCAAGAAATTCAGAAAACTCAGCAGTGGCCACAGGACTGGAAAAGGTCAGTTTTCATTCCAATCCCAAAGAAAGGCAATGCCAAAGAATGCTCAAACTACTGCACAATTGCACTCATCTCACATGCTAGTAAAGTAATGTTCAAAATTTTCCAAGCCAGGCTTCAGCAATATGTGAACCGTGAACTTCCAGATGTTCAAGCTGGTTTTAGAAAAGGCAGAGGAACCAGAGATCAAATAGCCAACATCCACAGGATCATCGAAAAAGAGAGTTCCAGAAAAACATCTACTTCTGCTTTATTGACTACGCCAAAGCCTTTGACTGTGTGGATCACAATAAACTGGAAAATTCTGAAAGAGATGGGAATACCAGACCACCTGACCTGCCTCTTGAGAAACCTGTATGCAGGTCAGGATGCAATAGTTAGAACTGGACATAGAACAGACTCCTTTTCCAAATAGGAAAAGGAGTACGTCAAGGCTGTATATTGTCACCCTGCTTATTTAACTTATATGCAGAGTACATCATGAGAAACGCTGGGCTGGAGGAAGCACAAGCTGGAATGAAGATTGCTGGGAGAAATATCAATAACCTCAGATATGCAGATGACACCACCCTTATGGCAGAAAGTGAAGAGGAACTAAAGAGCCTCTTGATGAAAGTGAAAGAGGAGGGGAAAATTTGGCTTAAAGCTCAACATTCAGAAAACTAAGATCATGGCATCCGGTCCCATCACTTCATGGCAAATAGATGGGGAAACAGTGGAAACAGTGGCTGACTTTAATTTTTGGGCTCCAAAATCACTGCAGATGGTGACTGCAGCCATGAATTTAAAAGACACTTACTCCTTGGAAGGAAAAAAATTATGACCAACCTAGACAGCATATTAAAAAGCAGAGACATTACTTTGCCAACAAAGGTCTGTCTAGTCAAAGCTATGGTTTTTCCAGTGGTGATGTATGGATGTGAGAGTTGGAATATAAAGCTGCGTGCCAAAGAATTGTTGCTTTTGAACTGTGGTGTTGGAGAAGACTCTTGAGAGTCCACTGGACTGCAAGGAGATCCAACCAGTCCATCCTAAAGGAGATCAGTCCTGGGTGTTCATTGGAAGGACTGATGTTGAAGCTGAAACTCCAATACTTTGGCCACCTGATGTGAAGAGCTGACTCACTGGAAAAGATCCTGATGGTGGGAGGGATTGAGGGCAGGAGGAGAAGGGGACAACAGAGGAGGAGACGGTTGGATGGCATCACCGACTCAATGCACACGAGTGTGGGAAGACTGTGGGAGCTGATGATGGACAGGGAGGTCTGGCATGCTGCGGTTCATGGGGTCGCAAAGAGTTGGACAGGATGGAGCGACTGAACTGAACTGAGGCACAATCTTTACCATGTGCAAAGGACCATGGAGGACTGTGCATGCCCTGGCTGCCCCTGAAAATCTCCGCCCGTTTCCTCAAGCCCTAAGCAACCTATCTGCCTCCTAATCCTCAATTCCCTTACTCCGCTTCTCTTTAGAACACGAGCTCTACTGGGACTTCCCTGGCAGCCCAGTGGTTAAGACTTCACCTTCCAGTGCAGGGGGTGAAGTTCAGTCTCCGGTTGGGGAGCTAAGATCCCACATGCCTCTCGGCCAAAAACCAAAACATAAAACAGAAGCAATATTGTAATGAATTCAATAAAGATTTTAAAAATGGTTCACATCAAAAAAATCTTTAAAGGAAAAAACAAACAAAAACATGAGCTCTCCGTTCTCCATTCCGTGATCAGCTAATGTTCTGCTATGCTGAGCCTGGTCTCATTCAATTGACAACTGTGACTCTGGGCAAAGGATCCATTGAGGGGATCCTGACCCTTAGGGGATTGGTAACAGAGGATTGTGTCTTAAGAAGGAAGAGTGTGTTGCTCAGGAACTGAGAGGGAGCAGCTAGGGCTTTGTGCCCCTACCCTGAGCTGGCAGTGCAGGCTGGTGAGCAACGGCAAAGCCAGGGTTAGACGATGATGACTATGACAGCGGCCTAAGGCTCCTGAAGACACAATGCTGTGGCACAGACTAAACAGTGAGAATTGAAACACTGACCTGTTTACAGGTAAGGCAGTGATTAAAGCATTAGGGAGTACTTTACAGTGTTCACAGCTTTTGCATATTATTTTATTGAGATATTACATCTAGCATAATTGTTATGAGCACAGAGTCTAGCACCAGCCCACCTGGGTTCAAATCCGTTTGGGCAAGGTACTTAATCTCTCTTTGCCTCAGTTTTCTTATTTGTGAAACAGGGATATTAATAGTATCCACCCCATAGAAGTGTTATAAACATTAAATAAGAATAATGTCTGAGCAAAACACAAGAGCTCTGTAAGTATTTATTATTACCCTTTGAGGGAAGCAAGCCCCGTCAAAACATTATACTTTTGGAACTAACTTGTTCATGGTGACAGAGCTGGTTTTTAAAAACATTATTCTCAGGAATTCCCTGGTGGTACAGTAGTTAGGACTCCACATTTTCACTGCCGGGGACCTGGGTTCAATCCGTGGTCAGGGAACTAAGATTCTGCAAGCTAAGTGCCCATTCTCACTGCACACTCTCATTTTTAAGATGTAGTGACAGGGCAAGATTAACTGTGCTTTTCTGGATCATGGAAGTGCTGAGAGCTTAATTAGGCAGGTTCTGTTATGTAAGGAGATTTGAGTCTCAACAAGCAAAAAGTCACTTTCTGAACTGTAACTGGCCTGGCACTGAGCAGTGCTGCCTTGCATGAAGCAGACCCTGCCCTCTCTACCAAGTAACAGGAGAGTGAACAGGCAGAGCGTACCTCTCTTACGGAGCAGGTGCACGGGGTCCCGGTAGCCCTGCCAGTCCTGCACGGTGTTGAACAGTGCCTCCCGCTCACTCTGTAACATATTCTGCAGCTTCCTCTCCTGGACTATTAACTTCAGGCGCTTTATCCGCTCCCCAGAGCGGGAGATGAAGTCCGGTCTGTGAAGCTGAAGTGATTCCTGAGGAGAAGAAAAAGCCCCCCAACCTCATATTAATGATGCAGTCTTTTCTCCAAAGGCCTACAAAAACAGTACCTGCCCAGCAGGTTTGGAAAGCCTATTTGTAACTTACAGAAAATACCTAGAGCTGAAGGATGATCGAACAACTCCCTGAGTAGGAGAATTCCAGTAGGAAAATCAGAGGGATCAAAGAAATGCCTTTGGAATAAATCAAGAACTAAGATTATGGCAATTACAACTCTCCCCAATGTGGATGGGATAAAGTTTGGCTCACTGTGCGATTTTAAATTTCCCTTCAAAGAAATACATCATTAAATAACATTTTCTTTGGGTCCCAAGTATTTATAAAAAAGAGACTTGGTGCCTTTTAAACCCTGTGCTAAGTAGAAATAGGAGTTATATAAATGGAGGAACAAACATAAGGCTGATGCAAACATCAGGCCTCTACTACACTCCCCATGCAGGTATCTATCTACAAAACCCAATGAGTAGCTACACAACATCTTCCCTTCTATTGCCTTGCCCCTCTCAGATACTGAGGGTGATATGTGATTTATACTACTAATAGTAAGGCAGCCTTTGATTAATGAGTGTGAGAACAGATGAACTGTGGAGGTGCCCGAAACAAGGGTCACATGACTATACTTCAGAATGCCAAGTCACAGGTTTACCCTTTCTTCCTCCTTAAACATACAGCTAAAATTAATTCAATCTTACTGTACCTGGAGGGTTGCTCTCACAAATGGCTTCAGCGGCTCTTTGCCTGGGCCAGCTAGAGAACTGTGGCTGTCCATGTGCTGTCCCTGCCAGTTCTGTTCCCGCAGTGGCTCCCTCCAAGGTTTGGTGTTGGTTATTGGTGCAAACCAGGAGACACCAGGGCCATGAAGCTTGGGCATATTTTCCTTCTTAGGACCAGACTTCATATTTTCCACAGGAACAAACCATGAAACTCCTATAGGAGATATTTTTAAGAAAGAAAAAAGATTTTTCATTTTTCTCATCAGAAACATATGCATAATATAGGCTCTCAGAGAATCAGCTGTCAGGGGCCAGCAAAATGCCCTAGAGTCTGCTTAGTGCAGGTATATAGACTCTAACTGCAGCATTAAATACAGTCAGCCCTCTGTATACACGCATGCAGAATCCTTGCATTTGGGGGACAGTGCTAGGTCATTTTATATAAAAGACTTGAGCATCCATAGCCTTTGGTATTTAGGAGGGGTTCTCAATCCAAGCCCCTCCAGATATAGAGAGATGACTGTACTTTGAAAATGTGCCAAGGCGGTGCTGAGTGGTCAACATTAAGTTGTTTAGAAATGAAGAATCCTAGTGTTGCAAGAGAACAGAAATTCACAAGTTTTTCTACTAAGAAAGCAGGACTTAGAAACTGACCTTCACAGCAGGTCTTCTTGTTCTTCTTTAACTTTTTGTCCCCAAGATAACTGGTAAGGAGCCTCTTCTCTTCTATTTTTTCTTCTGACCAAGAAGTCACATCACTGTCCTCTTCTACTCTAGCCTCACTAGAACTTGGAGTTGGGAAAGTCATTCCAACATCTCGAGTGTTTTTTCTGACACCACTCACAATCTCCAAGTTACCTGAGGGTGAAGATCACAGACCTCTCTGAGAAAAGCCTTGAGATTTAGTTGGCAGATGCATTTAAGTCAGTAAATGAAAACTTAAAAGAAAATTTTAATCATTTATTTTCTATTCTGCAAAGAAAAAGTATTGAGATCTATAATCTTCATAACTACATCTGGTAAAACAGGGAATTCCCGAGTGGGCCAGTGGTTAGGGTTCAATGCTTCCACAACAGTGCACACGGGTTTGATTCCTGGTCAAGGAACTAAGATCCCACATGCTGTGCAGTGTGGCCAAAAGAAAAAGTAAATAAATAAATCTGGTAAAATATTCAAAACAATCATCGGGACACATTTTTAACAAGTATCATCATGTAAAAATATTTGTTGAAGACAGTGCTCTGAATGAGTATAAGCAAAAAGACAATGGAAGCAGAGTTGAAAGGTGATATAAACCGTTTTGGAATCACATTATTTGATTTACTACATCAAGCGTCTTCAAAGTTTTATTGTAATTTCAAATATGTGAGTTATCTTATTTTTAAGAACAAATTTGAGTTGTATTTTCTCTTATTGCCATCAGAAAGAATCCTAAACTATGATAAGTGATATACATCTTTTTCTTATTATGATGTCTGCATAAAGAATGGTAGTTTCACTGCTGCCTAAACTATTACCACTAGAGTTAAGTTTTTTTTTTATTCCACTTCAGTAAATTAAAAAAATTTTAAGGTTTCCGAACCGCAGGCTACTGACTCCTCTTGGGTGGGGTAAAAGGCTTTGAGAGAGAGAAGAGAAGGAAGATGAAGGTAGAGAGATGGAGATGTGTGTGTCTGTGGGAGGAGTTCACTTCTGTCAGTTTAGATATTAGAGGGAAAGAACTACTAATATGGATTCACTGGGAAAAAGATTTCAGTTCTGATCCCAAGTAAGAAGGACAGTAAATGCAGTCAACCAAGGTAAGGAAGAGGTTAACAGATGTAAAGACATGACTTGAAGGGAAAAATAATCAAGAGGCAGGTTTACTTCTGTTTTATAAAATCAAAAGATATAGGAAGTCATAAAGTGAAAGCCTCCTTCCCATTCCTGTTCTCCATTAAGTTTATAACCCTGTGATTCCAGAGAATTTTTGCACACATTCAAGCAATTCTCTTCATTTTTCAAATACATGTAGTAGCATGCTACATACAATTCTGTACTTTGCTTTTTTTTTAAATTATGTATCTTGGGGATCTTGACACATTAGTAGCAAAAGCTTCTTCATACTATGTAGGACTTCATTATGTTAGTCACTCAGTTGCGTCCGACTCTTTTGCAACCCCATGGACTGTAGCCCACCAGGCTCCTTGGTCCATGGGATTCTCCAGACAAGAATACTGGAGGGGGTTATCATTTCCTTCTCCAAAGACTTCATTATATGGATATACAATAATTTATTTAACAATTTAGCTACTGATGGACATCTAAGTTGATTTTACTTTAATGCTTATAATAAAACAATACTTCAGAGGTTAATTCTGTCATTAACTATTTGTCATTTTATACATTTGCACCACATATCTATAGGCTAAACTCCAAAAGTAAAAGTGTTGGGTCAAAGTAATTTTGATAGGAACTGCCAAGTTGTTAGTCATAAGGGTTGCACTCCCAACTTATACACCTCCTACAATGTACCTATTTCCATACATGCCTGCCCACAAACTTGCTATCAAATTTAAATTTTTGTCTGATAGGTGACAAATGGCATTTGAGTATATATTTTTTGTTAATTAAAAAATTTACTTACGTATTTCTTTTTGGCTGTGCCAAGTTTTAATTGTGGTGAGCCAGCTCAATAGCTGCCCTGCAGCACGTGGGATCTCAGATCCCCGGGCAGTGATCGAACCCATGTTCCCTGCACTGCAAGGCAGATTCTTAACCGCTGGACCACCAGAGAATATACTTGAGTACATTTTTAATCTTCATTTCTTTTATTGTGAGTGAGGTGAGTGTCTTATCACAGGTTTAAGAGCTACTTATATTAATATTTCAATGAAAATGTTTAATTTACCTGCTTGTACGCCCTTATTTAACATATGTGCATTTTGCTTGTTGCAAAGGGTAGAGTTCGAACTCCAAAAACTACTGGTAGAAGATGAAACAGAGTCAGAAGAGACATGGTCCGTCACCTGGAAAAACAAAAGAGATCCTGTTATCACTACTTGTGGTCAAAGGCATAGTTACCTACAGAATAAGAAAATATACAAGTTACCAAGAGCCCTTTCCAATCCAGTTCAAATGGCTGAGATGACATTGCCAGGAAGCTTGCAGCAATGTAAACACACTACTCCATATTTTGTGATAGAGAGGTGGACGCTGTAGTTAGATAAGGGCTCAAGCTGTTTCAAGAAGCTAAGACAAGACTGGGTGTGTTCCCAGGACTTGAAAACACTCTGAAGAGGGTGCTAGACAAAGATTAGCCTGGTGTGAGAATGAAATTCTGAAGTGACACTACCACAAAACTGGTAAGAAAGAGGGCAGAGGATAACTAAAGAGGCTGAGTGGTGAACTGCAGAGAGTGCTTTCCAATAAGATCCGACTTAGGCGTTTATTCAAGAATAAATGCCCAAAAGCTTAAAGGCCCTATGAGAAGTCCTGGATGTGAGGAATATTGCAGAAAGCACTTAAATATTTGAGCCCCAAAGGTTTTTTAGTTATATTCAGAGCAAGTAGAGCAATGAAGGGAGCTGATGGTGGAATGTTTGTGAATGACAAAGATTACCAAAATATAGTAAAAAAAATTTTGATATAAAATGGTATTTCTTAAAACTGGTTCATCAGAACACTCTCCTGAGAAAGGGTCCTAACCCAGAACAATGAATTGGATGTTGTAAGTGAGGGGTCTGGGCATCCACATTTTGAATAAATGCCAGGTGCTTGTCTGATTAAGGACGTTTGGTAGAGTAAATTGAAGCCCAAGTCAGGAAAGGAAACAGAGCATCTCCTTCCCTGAGCTAGATAAACTATATTTCAGGATCTTCAGGGAACTTGCAACAGATCCTGCAGCAGAGGAACTATGTTAAATGTCTGGAGACAGGAAATTAATTTTTAAAAAGAATAGCATAGCAAACTGCAGGCTTTAAAAATGATGACCTGTATAATTCCAGAATGGATAACAAATTTGATTATTTGCAAGTATATGCAGGTTAAAAAAAAAAAGATCAGCAAATTTTAGCCAAGATTCACTAAAGCAGGCAGAATAAAACCCTGCCAGGTTAGCCTTTTTTTTTCCTGGTAGATATGGTCATTTAACTGGTAGACCAGAAATATATAGCAGAGAACTAATTTGAATAACACAACAAAAATTCTCATAGCATACTTGAGGGCAAGATGGAGTTACAGGGGCTGAAGGATAAGCTGATGGAACCAGCTTTCCCATATAAAACATCCAGAAGGGACTAAAGGGCTGTCAGGATCCCTAATAATAACAGGAATGATAGGCCAAATCAAACAAGGGATAATTGTAAAGCCTTATGCATCAGACAGGAAGAATGGCAATAACTTTGATACAGTAGAAAAGCCGTGAGTCTGGAGTCCAAATACCTAAACCAGTCTCAGATCTTCCCTTTACTAGCTGTCTCTTCTTGAGCAAGCCATAATCTCTGTTGCCAGTTTCCCCATCTAGAAAAGGGAACAGCTGCATTCCTGAAACTATGCAAGTGTTACAAAGAACAAATGACTTAGATGCAAAAAATGTAAAAAGCTAATATAAAATTAGGAGACAAAGATCATGTTAAACCAATATGTATGAAAGTGTGGTGAGGAAGATTTGACTGACTGGTAATACACTATAATTTTTCTGCAGCTGTTTTTTAAAAAAGGGGAGAATAATTTACACACTAAAATGGACTTTCAATATTAATTGTCAAATACAAAAAGCAAAGTTTGCTGCCACTTTTGTGAAAAGGGAAGAAAATATATGCAATATATAGTTACTTGCTTTTATGTATAAAATACCTGTGAAATAAAAGAACCCAGATTGGAAAGGAAGAAGTAAAATTTTTATTTGCAGATGACATGATGCTATCTGTAGAAAATACTAAGGAATCTACAAAGTATTAAAACAAATAAAAAAGTTTAGCCAGATTGTGGAATATAAGGTCAAGAAGATAAAAAATCAATTGTATGTCTATATTCTTGTCAATTATATTTCTATATCCTGCTGCTGCTAAGTCACTTCAGTCGTGTCCGACTCTGTGTGACCCCATAGACGGCAGCCCACCAGGCTCCCCCGTCCCTGGGATTCTCCAGGCAAGAACACTGGAGTGGGTTGCCATTTCCTTCTCCAATGCATGAAAGTGAAAAGTGAAAGTGAGGTTGCTCAGTCATGTCCGACCTTTAGCATGGACTGCAGCCTACCAGGCTCCTCTGTCCATGGGATTCCAGCAAGGTGCAATCTGAAAATAAAATTAAGGAAACAAACTCCATTCACAGTAGCATCAACAAGAATGAAATATCAGCAAATAAATTTAACAACAGAAGTGCAAGACTTGTCCAATGAAAACTATAAAACTTTGGTGGGAGAAATTAAAGGCCTAAATAAGTTGTGAGATATTTCATGTATGTGGAATGGACAAAAGATTTGAATAGATATTTTACCAAAGAAGATGTAAGAGTGGCCAATAAACATATGAAAAGATTTCAACACCATCAGTCATGAAGGAAACAAACTAAAGTCACGGTGTGACACCACTTTACACCCACTAGGATGGCTATCACCAAAAAGATGTGCAGTGCTAAGTGCTGACAGGGAAGCAGAGAAACTGGAACCTTCACAAGCTGCTGCTGAGAATGCAAAATGATACAGCTACTTTGGAAAACATTTTGGGATTTTTCTTAAAAACTAAACATAAACTTAACATATGACCCAGCAATTCCACTCCTAGGTATATACTCAAAAGAAATGAGTCCACATAAAAATTTTTGTGTCTACACAAAAACTTCTACACAAATATTTGTAGCAGTATTATTCATATTATTCGCCCCCAATCAAACAATGCAAATGTCCAACTGGCCATCAGACAAACAAAATGTGGTAGAGCCACACAATACTAATCAGCAATAAAAAGGAGTACTGATACATACTGTAAGGTGAATCCTGAAAATATCCGTAAGAAGCTAGATACAAAAGACTAGCTATTACGTAATTCCATTTATATGAAATATGCAGAAAAAAGGAATATGGGAGTTTGTCTTGGGCTGGGAATGTGAATTGGTTATAAACAGGTATGAGACTCGTCTGGGTGACAGAAGTGTTCTAAAGCTGAATTGCGGTGATGACTGCACAGCTCCGTAAACTTACTTCAATAAAGCTGTTTAAAAATCTCTAAAGATATGCAAGAACTAGTAATACTGAGTAACTCTGAAAAGATGGGTGCCTGGGGAACAGGAGAGGGAAGAGACTTTATCAAATACTTAATGTATTTTAAATTTTGTACCATGTGATTGTATTATCAGTTTAAAAAATGAGAATAAACAAAAATAAGGAAGTGTGGCAATAAAGGTTTAATGGCTTTGATGAGTCAATAGGAGTAAAGCATATGTTAGGCCATAGAAGTGTTCTAGTTTACAGAAAGTGAAAATTGAAGTTGCTCAGTCGTGTCCGACTCTGCAACCCCATGGACTGTAGCCTACCAGGCTCCTCCATCCGTGGGATTTTCCAGGCAAGAGTACTGGAGTGGGTTGCCATTTCCTTCTCCACAGGATCTTCCCAATCCAGGGATCGAACTCGGGTCTCCCACATTGCAGGCAGATGCTTTACCCGTTTAGTTTACAGAGAGGAGGATGATAAATCTGCTGTCACTATCTGAGGCACACCATATGTAATTCAAAGCGACATGTTTAAATACAGGATATCAACAAATAGACCCAGAAGCTGCCAACTTAGGAAAGTGGAGTAGAAAGGATGACCTGTGAGAACTGCTTCAATGAGTGAAGACCTGAGAGAAAAACACTTCAGGGAAGGAAGTGGGGACCTGAGAAGTAGATTAGATCTCTTTCCTGTGCCTTCAGAGAGAACTGGGAACAGAGCCAGGAAATCTAACACAGGCAGATTTTGGATCTTTTTAAATTTTCAAAACCTTTGCCAACTAGTGCCTAGACAAATGAAATGAGATGCCAATGAGCAGTGAGTGAGTGGTGGAGCTGTGGAAGCAGAGGCTGGAGCACCTTATGGGGCAGAGGCAGCAAAGTGTGGATGGTCCTTCCCAAGAACGAGTCTGAGGACCTCCTGCACTTCCAAAGTACACGACTGGGCATGGTATGCACCGCTGGGTGTGAAAGAACAAGTGTTTACATCTGATTAAATGAGGAGTCTTGGTATGTGTGTCTGCTTCCACTTAAATCTTTCTGATTAAGTTCATTCCTGTCTGTAAAAAGGTAAACATTTAAAAATAGAAAATAGTCTAAAAATAAATTCTTGCTCAACAAGCTATATCTAGTTAACTCTCTAGCGTGGTAAAAATCAAAAGGCTAGACAAAAACAAGTGTTTTCAAGGATGTGGAGAAATGAGAATCTTCACATATTGATGCTTAGAATGCAAAATGGTAACAATACTTTGCATAACAATCTGGTAGTCAGTCCTTCAGAGGGTTAAATATAGACTTACCATATGACCCAGAGTCTATCCACTCATAGGCATATGCCCCAAAGAAATATAAGCTATGTCCACATAAAAACTTGTATATGGATGTTCACAGCAGCTCTGTTGATAGTAGCCCCACAGTGGAAGAAATCTAAATGTTCATTAACTAATGAATAGTCAAGTGAAATATGTATACTCATACAATGGAATATTATTTGGTCATACCAAGGAATGAATACATGCTACACTATAGATGAACTTTGAAAATATTAAGTGAAAGAAGCCAGTCACAAAAGATCACATATTATGTCCATTTACACGAAATGTTTAGAATAAAGAACTCTAGAGAGAGAGGGGAAAAAAGCAGATTAGTAACATAGCCAGGGAAGGGGCAGGAAGTTGGAAGAAGTGACTGCTAATGTGTATATGGTAGGTATTGAAAACACCTTAAAATTGGGATGATGGTTGCACAGCTCTGTATATACTAAAACCCACTGAACTGTACACTTAAAATAGGTGAATTTTATGGCGTGTGAAACATCTCAAGAAAGCTATAAAATGTGTATATTTGTGTACGCAAACTGAAATACAAGCAGTTTATGAATAAAGATTTATCTTTATTTGGAGAAAAATTGCTGCTCATGCTTGGTGGTCTTGTATCTCCTGTTACTGAATCAGGGATACAAGAACAAAGGAAGGTACCAACAGTGTCATCTTCATATAACAGTGAACAGTCCTAACAAATGTGGGCGCTGAATACTGTACATATGGCAGCACTGTATACACACTACGGCTAGAGCTAAGTGCAAACTGTTAGAATGATGCAGTCATGCCATGTTGACTTCCTCAAACAAGAATCACAATTCGCAGCCTTGCACTGTGTCTGACAATCTGTGCTGAGGACCCAACACAGGATAGAAGGCAATTTTTGCTGAATTCATTTACAGACGCTGTTGGTAACCCACAATAACCCACCTTCCTTAGTCCAAGGGAGAGTCTTAGGCAGCTCCTATAGTGGTCTCAGCATCCCTCATGGCCTGGAGGTGAATCAGCCCACTCAGTTCTCTGCAGTTGGGCTTACACATAAAGATTTAAATGACCACAAGTCAACTGACATTACCAGCTACCATGGTTTTTAAGCTTTCTGTTGCAGAGTTGAAAGGAGATACATACTGGCTGGCTTCTTCTGTTTTAATTTCTATTATTGTAAGAGTAAACTCACCTGTTGATGCCTGATTACAACTAAGAAAAAACTGCCACCATCTCAGAGATGTTTCAGGTTTTTTGTTGTACTTCTTAACTAAAATCTAGGTGAAATTCATTCCCATATTCATTGATCAGACACACCATCAGATAGACCCAGAAAAAAAAGGTTTTCAAGTAATTGCTTTTCAGGTGGAAACTGAGCTTAGGAAAATGTATCAAATGAAGGAAAAAGTCTATGTTTTCTTACACGACCTTCTACGGCTATTCTTCACGTATGAAGATTGTTATCGTTGACCTTCTGCCAGCAAGGTGCCTGCTGAGATACTTTTCTTTCAGAGTAATGGATTTACGCTAATTCATTTATAACTACTCTAGTACCAGAGATATACGTTGATAAAGCAGAGTCAAAATCAGAAATACAGTCAATAGCACCCAAAGACAGCCTTTCTTGTGAAAAGTTTTTAGATATGTGCAGCTCAAACTGGCAACTGTCAATTCAATACTAAAACTTATTAACCAGTAAAAGATGACACAAAGTGTGTACCCTCAAAATAACATTTTGACATAGATTTAATTCTGAGAGGCAAGATTAAATCTTAAGCAGAACTCAGCTGAGAACTATTACTTACCATTAGAAAATCAGAACTGGTCAATTATTTCTGCAAGTATGGTAGATGATAACTATAAAATATCCTGTCCCCTAAAATGTATTGTGCCTGCAGAAAGGTCCTCAGAAAATTTCTTTTCATACAAAAATGAATAAAGATTGCAGAGACGTAATGAACCTGGATAATGCCAAAATTCAAAGTAAGGCCATGAGACTGTATAGTTAAAATGTAACAGCAGTACTTGTCATTAGAACTGAGGTTAAAAAATCTCTAATGGAGAGTAAAGTTTTCCAGATAATGGTTGGGTTTGGGGTAGAGAAGAAAGAAAACCAAGAGCTGAAGTCCTCAATTAATATACGGGAAAAACCAGAAGGTTAGAAAATGATCATTAAAATTTTACAGAGGGTGGTAGAGCTAGATGACATGAGTCTCAAAAATTATGGTCTGGCAGTGGTCCTCTCACTCTTTCGTTCTTCCCTGCATTCTCTCAAACCTTTCTTCTTGGCTATAGTATTTATAAGGATTATGATCACCTTTACATGGATGGCTCTAAAATCTTTATTCCACTCATGAGGTCATATATATCTATGGTTTTAGACATTTTCACTTGGATGCTCTGATCCAACTTCAAGTTTAACAAATAAAACTCCGTATTTCATAAGTCAGAATTAGTTTCCTCTTCTTATCACTCTATTTTGATTACCTTATCACATAGGATTTTAGCTGCTTTGCGCAGAAATTTCAAAAGAACCATGGCTATTAATTACCAAGTCCAACTGATCAAAGCTCAGCTTAAAAACAGTATTAATTTTTCTCATAAATTAACTTGTGAATATCACTATCTTATTTAAAAATCTGACAATTAACTAAACATTAGGCAATAAAATTACACCTAGACACACCAAAATAAATCCCATGAGGATTAAGGATTTAAGTACATTGTCCTCTACCCTAAATATGATAAACGACAACAACAAACCAAGGAGAATACTTTCTTACAATCTTGAGGACGGAGTGACCTTTCCTAGCATGTGACAAATAAATAAAGTTTAGTATACAACAATGCTATTACACCACTAGATGGTTTTAGATAGTGCATGCTCAGTCATGCTCGATTCTTTGCGACCCTATGGACTGTATGTAGCTTGCCAGGCTCCTCTGTCTATGGAATTGTCCAGGTAAGAATACTGCAGTGGGTTACCATTCCCTTCATTAATATCATATAATTATTGCTCAACAATTAACAAAAATTCTTCAGAGAAAAATGTGCCAAGTATATAGGAAGTTAATTCTCAAAATAAGAAATGTAACAAGCAACCTCTGAAATCTAATATTTAAAAATGTAATTTAAAGCAATGAGTTTTTTCACACATAAGATTAACAAAATTAGAAGGACTGATACTACTCAAAGCTGGCAAAGGAATGAAGAAACATTCCCTCATACTTTTGGTGAGCACATATATTTGTACAAAATTTCTGGAGGGCACATAGTTAGGGGTAGGAAGGTCTATAGATTTACTGATGGTCTTTTAATTTGTTGTTAATGATCTACTTATTTTCTTAGAAAATCATCCATTTAATTTAGGTTTTAAAATATATCAGCCTAAAGTTGCACATAGTAATCTTCTTTAAGAAATCCACATCTTTGACTGGAGTTACATCCTTCCAACCTATTAACATTGACCCTTTTCCTATGGTCACAATAACTAAAGATTTAGTCTTTTTTTTTTAAGAGCCAGATCTTGGTTATATTGATCAAGCTGGGGGACTAATTTTTAGAATGCTTACTTAATTACTTCCTAGTTGAATCTGCTCAACTAAAATATTAAAGGCTCTATATTTTCCTGTAAATATAGGTTTAGTCACATCCTATAATATCTGGATATTGCTTTTACTCTCATTAATGAAAAAAAAATTCTACAATCTCAATTTTTAGTTATCCCATAGCCCAAAAGTTTAGAATATTTTAAAATGTTTCCTTAAAAAAGTTACAGCCGTTAAATACCAACCTTACTGTATTGTGCTTAGAGAATATAAGCTTAGTTAGTAATCTACTTTGGGGATTTATCAACATTTTGCCTAAGTGTACAGTTAATCTTTGTAAACATTCCACGGGCATTTGGAACAAATGTGAATGCTGTGTTTTAGGAATAAAGTTTTATATAGATATCTTAAATCAGCACTGTTAATACTGCTATTAAATACTGCTATTTTATCTGTTATATATCAAAATCTGATAAAAACAATTAAAATATTCCATCCTTGTACTTTGTCACATTTCATATTATGTTTGGATGAACATATGAATTCATTCTGGTTGTAAGCACAGCAGTAATTCTGGCAGTCTCTGACAGACTTTCTTCCCTTGGAAATTACAGAGTGGAGATAGGGTAGACTCTCACAAAAAGTAACATTTAATTAAAAATGACCAAAAAATCCCTCACCTTTCAATGGTATAAAAACTTGTATTTCTAATCTGGCAAAGCTATAAATTATTGACCAAAAACTCAAAATAAAGGAATTTTCATGCACTGCAGGTAGAAATACAGACTAGAAAGTACTTTGGTATTAATGCAGAAAATTATGTATACATGTAATTTATGATCCAAGAATTCCACTTCTGGATTTATGTGCCAAAGACAGCCTCACAAGGTCCATAAGGCAATATGAACGCGGATGTGCACCGCTGGTGTTTTGCATTGTTGGGAATTGATGACAACATGGGTGTTACTTACAGGGAAAGGTAAACCAGTAGAGGCACTCAATGGAGGGCTGTGCAATGATCAGAAACCTGAATTAGATGTATGAATAGCAATGTAGATGCATCTTAAAAATACAATGCTTAGTGAAAATAACAAAAATAATGATATACATTTTATATAAGCTGAAAATACATGACAACTACAGAATACATATTTTGTAAGAACTCTTCTAAGTCAAACGATATTTACATAACAAGGCCAGTTGCATATAGGAGGAGAGGAATGAGGATGGGATGTGGGAACCAAGTTTTTAAAAGAGACGCCATGAACCAAGAGTATATTTTAACTCAATCTTTGGCAGCTGAAGTTAAAATTTTATTTTATTTTGGCATAAAAACTGTGTATATAGTACTTTTCTAATTCTATTCTTTCACTCTGCTTCTCGAAGGATTTATGATGTCTAGATTGGAATTCAAATGGGCACTTTAGGCAGAAACTAAAACACAATGAGAAGCTTAAGAATTCTGTTTTCCAGCTCTTAACTAATGTTTTGTTTGCTCAGTCTGGCTGAGGTCACTTTTTAGTTAGTGCCACAAAATTTTTTTTATGGTTTCATATTAGAAAATACTTGATTCTTGTTTTAAAGTGAAAAATTAAAAAGAAAAAATGTATAAACCCACAATCTTAAAATAACCTAGTATTTTTGTTCCAGCTATATAAATACATGTGTTTGACAGCTTGCTTTTTATCTCTTAACACATAATGAAATTTATCCTTGGGTTCAAAGATACTGCCTTTGACTGTTGTTTCTCTCCACATATGTGTGACTGTGAAGAGTGATATGATATTAGCCTGTTTTATAAAAATGTAAGAAACACCAGTGAACATTTACACACTACTAAGGCTATCATTTTATTCTCTTGTGGGTGTCTCCTTGGTGGTTAACGTTGCTCATGTGCCCAACTGCTGGTAACGTGGGCAACTGGAAACAATGAGGGGTGACAAATACAGAAAAATCATTCAACTTTAGCTTTTTCTTCATAAACAAAAACTGAATGTGACTTCTTTTGTGCTGACAGTAGTAAACTATTCCTTTTCTTTAACCCCAATATACAACCAGACAGTGAGAGAGGGGAAAAGAAAGAAAAAACAGAGAGCGAGAGAGCAGGCAAGCACAGCAAGAACATGAAAGAGAGAGAGAGAAGGAAAGGAGAAGCTTTCACAAGAGATACGCAGCAGAGACGGTGAGACAATAGACGGCATGAAGTGGGGTAGAGGACAGCACAAGTGAACAGAATGTGGGTGCACGGAGGCAGAGAGGAAGAACACCGAGGTAGACAGAATGCAAATGCACTGCAGCATCGATTACAGAGTGTGGGGAGAGCCTGCACAGACACGTCAGACACGCACAGAGAGCGAGTCAGAGAAAGAGCAGGTGCCATCGAAGGAAGAGGGGAAGGACAAGCAGGCACTTGAACTTACTCCCTTCTGTTGACTCTTAAACCCTCACATGTACATGTCCTGGATACACATGTTCAGGGGAAAAAAAGCATTAGCATATCTAAGGACACCTGGTTTAAAGATAAGATAGGCAATTCAAAAAAGAAATACAGAAAAGAAAATAAAAATTCAGTAGGTGTGGAGAAGGCAATGGCACCCCACTCCAGTACTCTTGCCTGGAAAATCCCATGGATGGAGGAGCCTGGTGGGCTCCATGGGGTCGCTAAGAGTCGGACACTACTGAGCGACTTCACTTTCACTTTTCACTTTCATTCACTGGAGAAGGAAATGGCAACCAGTGTTTTTGCCTGGAGAATCCCAGGGATGGGGGAGCCTGGTGGGCTGCCGTCTATGGGGTCACACAGAGTCAGACACGACTGAAGCGACTTAGCAGCAGGTGTGATGAAAGAAATATCAGTCAGGATAGATACCGTATTTCTGGCCTATATGGCAAATATTAACAAGAATGCTACTGGCAGGTATTGAATCAACATTTTAAGAGGATCATTTAGTAGTGTGGAATAAACATTTTTCATGTACGTACTTGGTAACCCAGAAATTCTATGTTTAGAAATATATCTCTAGGAAAGAAAAATTCATAAAGATGTACCAAGACTACCCACCAAAGTGAAAATTATGATAAAGTGCAAAAAAAACCCTTAAAACTATTGTATGTATACAATGGAACTCATAAAGCTATTAAAAATGACTAATAAATCTTTATTTATTGGCATAGAAAGATGTCTATGATATATTAAGTGTAGAGTTTCAAAACAACATACATAGTATGGTTTCATTTTTTTTGGACCATTGTTTCTCTCCATATATGAAAATGATTGTGAAGACTAATATGAAATCAGCCGGCTTTACAAAAATGTAAGAAACAGTGATAAACATTTAATTGGACAGTAATAAAGGTCTCATTTTATGCTGTCACGCAGGTTTCTTCATTTGATATTTAGCTTCATTAGAATGCCGATCAAGCAGATCCAGGGTAAGCAGTAGGTGTGTGCAACATAAAATATAAACCTGGAAGCTTATTTATGAAAATGTTGATCATGACTATTTCAGGATGGTGAGAATTATGGTTCATTTCCAATGTCTTTATATTTTATGTATTAAACTCTTTATATTTAGTTATCTTTTTACTTTTATATTCAAAAGTAATAAAATATCTTTTTTGACAAAAATAGTTGTTACTAAAGAGAAGAGAAAGATGTAACGTGGCTGAAGCATCAACAAAAGCTATCATGACAGGCAAGTCCTCCACTATAGTCTATGATAAGCACAGTTTTAGTTGAGAAGGAGCCTACAGAAAAAGAAGAAAGTGAATACGAAAGAGAGAGAGGAAAAAAAAATCCTAAGAAAACAGATAATGGATTTTGGAAAATATGATAGCACAGAGACAGGCTTATTGAACCTCTTTCATAACTGAAATACACAAACAAAAACCATCAAAAATTGAAAAAAGTATTCAGAATCCAGGGAACAGACTCAACTGATGCCACCACAAAGCTCTTCCTACACAAAGGATCATACAGAAGGGTAAAAGGTGAGTCACTGAATTAAAACTATCTCACAGAAAAGGGACTGATTATAATAAGTGGCCCAGGAAAAAGAACATGTCTTCCAAGGGGAGACACGTTCCCAGTGAAAACATAGCTTCTTCTGTCCTAGCCAGAATGGTTTACTGTATACCCTCTTTGGCCAGGAAGAAATCAGAAAAAGGGATAGGAAATAACCTCTTAAGTCTAAAATCAAGTCTTTAGTTTCATTACTAAAATTTGCTAGAAAAAAATAAGGCCTCTGCTGTATCACTGCCCACACAAAACACAACAATGCTATGAAAGCAGCTCCCAGCTGACTTTATGTAAAACAGCAGCAAAACTCAAGGGCGCGTCCTATAGAACCAGGTATTTTCTCACCTCCACACGTAGAAAAGTGGCCATCCGTTTATGTTTCAAAACAATGGCAGAGAAAAATATCACCTGCTAAAGCTGTTCAGAATCCTAAAATCACTTACTATCTTTCTGCCTTTCCCAAACTCTGAAAGGCAAAAAAAAAAAAAAAAAACAAGCCATATATAACCAACCTTCAGGTTCATGTCCTAGGAAGGGGACTCAGTATCTTGTAAACAGGTAATAAGCCAGTCAGAAAGAGTTTAACCACATTATGTGGGATCAAATAAATGGTTTTCACAAAACTGTTTAGAGACAAAGGTAATCTGAAAAAAAGAGAAGATATAATATGAAAATATTCTATAGCATTAAAGTGGAAGAAAGGAGAACAAAAAAGGGGGGAAGAATTTACTTTGCCAGAAGGTTTACCCATTTTAGTCAATAAAGAATTGGGGACTTCCCTTGCGGTACAGTGGATAAGAATCCGCCTGCCAGTGCAGGGCACATGGGTTCAATTCCTGATCTGGGAAGATTCCACATGCTGTGGAGCAACTAAGCTAGAGTGCTGCAATTACTGAGCCCATGTGCTCTACGGCCCACAGTTCACAACTACTGAGCCCCTGCGTCTCGAGACCGTGCTCCACAATGAGAGAAGCCACCACGGTAAGCCAGTGTACCACAACACAGAGTAAGCTCCCACTTGCTGCAGCTAGAGTGTCGGTGCCCAGCAACAAAGACCCAGTGCAATTGAAAATAAATAAATAAAAGAAAAAGAACCTGCATTTTCACTTTAGAGAAAAGTTAAAAAGAACATGGACTTAATGAAATAGATCCAAGATAAGCTGGGAAAACAAGGGGAGATTAACGGGTTGTTGACAAAATTAACACAATTCAATAAAAAGTTAATGAATATATGCCATATGTTGGAAAATCAATGCCAGGCATCAAAGGAAAAAACTGAAGACAGTAATTATGTCGTTATATCATTGCAGAATTAATTTATGCAAAATAAAACAAATTTGATTTTAAAAAATAAAGAAAACTTAGCCAGTGGAGCAGAGTACAGTTTTAAAAGGTCTCCTGAAATGCATAGAAAAAGATGAAGGGAATGAAAATAACTAGAATGCAAGAAGAGGATTCTATATGTGGCACTGGCCCCAACACTCACTTGTAAGACAGCAAACAGGTTGAGAAGAAAGGAAAAAGCACTCTAGGATACAGTTTTTTAAAGTTTTTGCTGAAATTAAAAGTAAATCTGAATGTACAAGGGATACAGTTACTTGGTACCAGAAAAAAATTAATATCTGGAATACATAAAGCAAAAGGGACAGAAATACAGGGAGACAAAGACAATTCAACAGTAATAGCTAGAGACTGCAATATAACACTTTCAAAATGGATAGAAAAATTTGACTGGCCAATAAGGAAATTGAAGGCTTGAATGACACTATAAATCAAGTAGATCTAGAGACATATACATAATACTCCAACCAACGGAAGCAGAATATACATTCTTCTTGAGAGCATATTTAATGTTCTCTAGAAGAGACCATATTCTAGGTCAAAATAGTCACAATACATTTACAAATCATACACAGTATTAATATGTTCTCTGACCACAATGGAATGAAATTAGAAATCAAAAAGGAACTCTGAAAATTTTAGAAATAATAGAAATTAAACAACACACTCTTAACTGCCAACGTTCAAAGACAAAATCACCAAGGGCAATTAGAAAATACTTTGAGATGAATGAAAATGAAAGCAAAACGTAACCAAACTTACAGGATGCAGTGAAGGCAGAGCTTATAGAAATTTGTACCTCTAAATGTATATATTAAAAGAAGCAAGATTTCAAATCGATAACCTCATCTTCAATCTTAAGAAAACAGAAAAAGAAGAGCAAATAAAATCCAAAGCAGGCAAAATGAAGGAAATTATGTAGATCAGAATGAAAATATATGAATCACGGGCCTCCCTGATGGCTCAGCAGTAAAGAATCTGCCTGCCAATGCAGGAGTCATGGTTCAAACCCTGGTTCGGGAAGACCCCACATGCCATGGAGCCACTAAGCCTGTGTGCCACAGCTACTGAGCCTGTGCTCTAGAGCCCAGAGCCACAACTAATGAATGCCACCCGCCTAGAGCCCGTGCCCCACAACAAGAGAAACCACTGCAGTGAGAAGCCCACGCAGCACAGCTGGAAAGTAGCTCTCACTAGCTGCAACTGGAGAAGACCCAGCACAGCCATAAATAAATCTTAAAAAGAAAAAAAAAATGAATCAGAGAATCAAAAAAAAAAAAAAAAAGAGAGAAAATAAAAGAAATCAAAAGTTTGTTCTTTGCAAAGATCCAAAAAGCTGGACAAATTTTAGCTAGACTCACCAAGGGGAAAAAAAGAGAAAATGTAAATCATTATAAATTAAGAATGAACCAGGGGGTGTTACTATCAATCACACAGAAATTAAAAAGGACCATAAGGGAATATTATGAACAATTATATGTCAACAAATTAGATAACCTCGATGAAACAATTTCTCAGAAAAACAACCTACCAAAACTGACTCAAGTAAAAACAGAAAATCTGAACAGAACTATAATAAGGAAAGAGACTGAGTCAGTAATCAGAAAACATCCAACAAAGAAAAGCCCAAGCCTATTTCACTGGTAAATTCTAAAAAAAACCATTTAAAGTAGAATTAACAGTAACTACTCACAAACTTAAACAACTTCAAAACAAGAGGGCTTCCTTGGTGATTCAGTGGTAAAGAATCTGCCTGCTAATGCAGGAGACACGGGTTTGATTCCTGATCCAGGAACATCCCACATGTTGTGGAGCTACTAAGCCTGTGTGTCACAACTATTGAGCCTGTGTTCTAGAGCCCAGGAACCAAAACTTCTGAGCCCACGTGTCCCAACTACTGAAGGACACACACTCCAGGGCTTGTGCTCTGCAATGAGAAGCTACTGCAACAAGAAGCTACTGCAATGAGAAGCCCACGTACTGCACCTAGAGAGTAGCCCCTGCTTGCCACAATGAGAGAAACCCTGTGCGGCACTGAAGACCCAGCACAGCCAAAAAGAAGAAAAAACAAGGAGGATCACTTCCCAATTCATCCTATGAGGACAGTATTACCTTCAGAAAAAAAGGCTAAGATATAATAAAACTACAGACCAGTACCCCCTTAGCAATAGAGAAGGAAAATCTTCAACAAAATACTAGGAAACTGAATCCAGCAACACAGAAGAATTATACATCAAAACCAAAAGGGATTTATCGAGGGAAGGCAAGGTTGGTTTCATATATGATTATCAGTCAATGTAATACACATATTAATAAAGAAAGAAAACATATGATCATTTCATTATACATAGAAAAATCCTATGGCAAAACCCAAAACCCTTCCATAATAAAAACACTCAACAGGGACTTCCCTGGTGGTCCAGTGGTTAAGACTCTGCCTTTTTACTGCAGGAGGTACAGATTAGACTAGCTGGGGAACTAAGATCAGGCATGCTCTGTAGTATGGCCAAAAAGTAAAACAAACAAACAAACAAACACTAAACAAAATAGGAATAGAAGAGAATTTCCTCAGTCTGACAAAGAGCATTTATAAAAATCTCAGAGTAAACATCATCTTTAATGACCAGAAAGATTTCTCCCTAAAATCAGGGATAAGATGAGGATACTCAATCTTACCACTTCTATTCTAGATAGTACTGGAGATTCTAGCAAGGGCAACTAGGCAACAAAAACAGAAAAATGACATTTTGGAAAGGAAGAAGGAAAACAATCTCTATTTGCAGATGACACACTATTCTACATAGAAAACACCAATGAACACACACAACTCAAACATACTCAAACTTATAAACAAGTTCAACAAAGTTGCAGTGACCAAGATAAATACAAAAAAATCAGTAGATTCCTGTACTAGTTCAGCTGCTCAGTCATGTTCGACTCTGTGTGACCCCATGGACTGCAGCATCCCAGGCTTCCCTGTCCATCACTAACTCCTGGAGCTTGCTCAAACTCATGTCCATTTAGTTGGTGATGCCATCCAACCATCTCATCCTCTGTCATCCCCTTCTCTTCCTGCCCGCAATCTTTCCCAGCATCAGGGTCTTTTTCAATGAGTCAGTTCTTTGCTTGTTAATACTTGTTAGTCTACACTAACAAGGAAAAGTCCCAAATTGAACTTCAGAAAACTAGTTATGTTGGTTATTAAAAAGAATAAAAAATAAAATATTCAATATACTTTTAACAAAAGAAGTACCAAACTACAAAGAAGTGGAAACTACAAACATCATCGAAAGAAATTAAAGATGACCTAAGTAAGTAGAAAGACATCCCATGTTCATGGATTAGAAGATTTAATATCATTAGAGTAACAATATTCCCTAAATTCTTCTACAGTTTCAATGTAATCCCTCCCCAAGATTCAAGTTGTCTAGTTTCTTCTTTTGGGCAGAAAATGACAAGCTGATCTGAAAATTCCTAAATTTAAAATGACCCCAAAATAATACGCTTGAAAAGGAAAAAAGAAAGTTGGAAGATTCACACTAATTAGACAGTGTTGTAGTGGAATAAAGAGAGACATAGGTTCAGTGTCCAGAAATTAACCCTTACATTTATAACTTTATCATAAAAAAAATTTTTTTTCCTTTATGATCAACTGGTTTTGGCCAAGGGTGCCCAGACAATTCAATGGAGGAAAGAATAGTCTTTGCAACAAATGGTACTAAGACAACTGGATATCTACAGGCAAAAGAATGAAATTGTACTGCCTCAACACCACATGCAAAAATTATTCATCAAACTAAAAGTAAGAACTAAAATTATGAAACTTTTAGAAGAAACAAAAAAGAGTAAATATTTTGTAACCATGGGTTATATAGCAGTTTTAGATATTATACGAAAAGAATCAGGGACAAAAGAAATAACAGATAAACTGAATGGTTTTGTCAAAATTAAAACTTCTGTACCACAAATAATACCATCAAGAAAGTGAAAAGCAAGTCACAGAGTGTAAGGACATGTTTGGAAAACATAGGGACTTGTATTCAGAGTAGACAAGAAATAGTAATAAAATGACAAATAACTCAATTTTAAAATGGGCCAAGGATCTACATAGATATTTCTCTAAAGAAGATATATACAAATGGCCATTAGGCATATGAAAAAATGTTCAATATCAGTAGCTGTTAGGCAAATGCAAATTAAAATCACAGTGACATAACTCTTTACATCCATAAGATGGCTATTATCAAATGACAGAAAACAAGTGTTGATGAAGATGTAGAAAAACTGGAATAAAATCTAGGTGCAGCCACTAGATGCAGATGCAAAATGGTGCAGCCACTTTCGAAAACACTTTGGCAGTTACTCAAAAGCTTAAACAGAGTTACTACATGATTTAGCAATTGTACTCCTAGGTATATACACACCTAAGAAAACTGAGGAAACATGTGGACACAAAAACTTATACATTAATGTTCACTAAAGCATTTTTCATAATGGCCAAAAGAGCAGAAACAATCCAAACGTCCAACAACTCATGAATAAACGTGTTGTACATGCATATGAAATACTGTTTGGCCATAGTAAACACCAACTGACTCATGCTACAAAATGAACCCTGAAAAAATTAAGGGGAGGCTAGGAAACGACTGTTAATGGGCACGGAGTTTCTTTTTGTATGAGAAGAACGTTCTGGAATTAGCGGTGATGGCTGCCCTTTAAAAGAATGAATTGTAGGGCTTCCCTGGTGGCTCAGTGGTGAAGAGTCCGCCTGCCAATGCAGGGACACTGGTTTGATCCCTGGTCCAGGAAGATCCCACAGGCCTCAGGGCAACTAAGCCTGTGCACCATAATTACAGAATCCTGGATACAAATACTGAGCCCATGTGCTGTAGCTACTGAAACCATGAGCCCGAGAGCCTGTGCTCAACAAGTGAAGCTATCAAAAAGAGAAGCCCATGCACGGCAACTAGACAGCAACTCCAACTCGCCACAACTAGAGAAAAGCCTGTACAGCAACAAAGACCCAGCAGAGATAAAAACATAAATAATTAAAAAAAAGAATGAATTGTGCTGCTGCTACTCCTGCTAAGTCGCTTCAGTCGTGTCCGACTCTGTGCGAACCCACAGACGGCAGCCCACCAGGCTCCCCGTCCCTGGGATTCTCCAGGCAAGAACACTGGAGTGGGTTGCCATTTCCTTCTCCAATGCATGAAAGTGAAAAGTGAAAGTGAAGTCGCTCAGTCATATCCGACTCCTAGCGACCCCATGGACTGCAGCCTACCAGGTCCCTCCGTCCATGGGATTTTCCAGGCAAGAGTACTGGAGTGGGGTGCCATTGCCTTCTCCGATGAATTGTGAGGTACATAAATTTTATTTTTTGACCAGCAATGAGACACACCCTGGGAAAGTAAGAAAATAAATTTTAAAAACCTGACAAATTTTGAAAATCCAGGATCCAACACAGGGAAAGAAATACGGTTGCATCTGGCACCAGATACATTACACATATGCACCCAGAAAAGGGGGAACAAAATTAACTGAGCTCTGAATAAAAGATTATTACTGGGACTTCCCTGGTGGCCCAGTGGTTAAGAATCTGCCTTGCAACACAAGGGAGGTGGGTTCGATTCCTGGGAGGGAACTAAGATCCCATATGCCACATAGCACTAAGCCTGAACGCCACATCTAGAGTCCATGTGCCACACTGTACAATGAAGATCCGTGTGCTGCAACTAAGACCTGAGACAGCCAAATCAATAAATATTCTAAAAAACTGTTTAAAAGTTTTATACCCAAACAAGTTGCTATTCCTATACAAAGGTGACAGAATGATAATCTCAAATTTGCTAGAACTGAAGACATGTTCACTGCTAAAAAACTACTGAAAAATCTATCCAAACAATAAAATTATTTAAATTAATACTCAGTTATATTGAAAAGACTTGTAACAAATACCGATGCTTTTAAAAAACATACAGTGATTTTGCTTATAATATGAAAGAAAAATGTTATACTTCTTGAAAATAAAGCCAATCAATACAGGAATAATACTTCCAGAATAAACATAAAATTCACAAAATAAATATTGGTACATTGGGGGAAGTGTGCTGTATGTGGGGAGAAGTAGGGCAAGCACAACCAACTTCTTAATTCTTCCTATAATAGTGGAGTCAACAGATACTAACTTCATTTCTGACAGTGATACATTTGAGACAGTGGCTTAAGCATATCTGTTAGTTACAAGGCTGCTGAATTAGCAAAAAAACTCAAAGAAATCATATACCAATGAAAAAAAATCGAAACCTTTAAGAAATCACTAGAAATGATAAGAAACACTGAAGAACCAAGACAATTTTGGAAAAGAACAACAAAGTTGGAGGATCCATACTTCCCAATTTCAAAACAGTAATACAACAGTGAAATACTGGCATAAGGACAAGTAAATCAATGGACTAGAATAGACAAAAATAAACCTTTGTGCCATATGGTCAAATGATCTATGATCAAAGGATCTCTGACCCTTGACAAGGGGCCAAGATCACTCAATGGGAAAAGAGTAATTTTCTTAACAAATAGTGCTGGGAAAACTGGATATCCACACACTCTTACAAAGAATGAAGTTGGAACCTTACTTTATAGCATATACAAAAATTACCTTGAAATGAAATAAATACCTAAAACCATAAAATTCTTGGAAGAACACGTTAGGGGAAAGTTTCGTGGCACTGGACTTGGTAATGATTTCAAAAGCATATGAAGCAAAAGTAAAAGTCAACAATTGGCATTGCATCAATATTAAAAATTTCTGTGCATCAAAGAACACAATTAAAAAAGGTGAAAAGGCAACTCACTGGTTGGGAGAAAAATTTATAAATCATGTATGTGATAAAAGGTTAATACTCAGAATATATACAGAACTTCAACAACTCAATGACCAAAAAATAAATAACATGATTCAAGAATGGACCAAGTATTTGGACAGACATTTTTCCAAAGATGATATATGAATGGTCAAGAAGCATGTAAAAAGATGTTCAATATCAGTAACCATGAAAGAAATGCAAAGCAAAACTGTAAGATATCACTTCATACTTCTTAGGACGCCACTATTAAAGAAACAGAAAATAAGTGTTGGCACAGATGTGGAGAAAGTGAACTGTTCTGTCTCATTAGTGGGGCTATAAATGGTGCAGCTACTGTGGAAAACAGTAGAGTAGTTCCTCAAACAGTTACAAACAGGATTACCACATAACTGAACCTCTCCACTTCTGGATATATAGCCACAAAACTGAAAGCAGGGTCTCGAACGGACATTAGTACACCCATGTCCACAGCATCACCATTCACAACAGTCTAAAGGCAGAAGCAACGCAAGGATCTACTGCTGGATGAATGAACAAATGTGGCACACACAAACTGCAGCATTAGTCAGGCTCTTTTTTAAACAGACAATCCTGTCAGATGGTACAACACTGATGATCCTTGAGGAGATGCTAAGGGAAATAAACTTGCTACTTAAGGATAAACACCGTATTCCACTTACATGAGGTAACTAGTGTAGTCAAATTCTTAAGACACAGAGAGTAGAATAGTGGTTGCTAGGGGTGAAGCATAAGGTGGTATGTATTTAATATCACTGAACTATACCAGCCACAAAAATAAATTCAAAATGGATTAAAGACAAATGTAGGAACTGAAACTACAACCAAGAAAAGACTAAACTTCCTGAAGAAAACACAGGCAGGAACCTATGTGACGCTGGTTGGCCTCAGTGCTTTTTCTTGGATGTATCTTCTCAGGCGTGGGAAACAAAACCAAAAATAAACAAATGGGACTACATCAAAATAAAGAGCTTTTCCATAGTAAAGGGAACCATCAAGAAAAAGAATAGGCCATCTACTGAATGGGAGAAGATAACTGCAAGCAATTTATTAGAGAAGGGGTAAGTAAGCACAATATATAAAGAACTCGTACAACTCAACACAAAAAAACTAAACCTGATTTTGAAAATAGGCAAAGGATCTGAATAGACATTTTTGCAAAGAAGACATGCAGATGGCCAAGAAGCACATGAAAAGATGCTCAACATCACTAATCATCAGTAAAGTAAAAAGCAGAAGTACAATGGGATATCATCTAACATGTCAGAATGACAGCAAAATACAACAAAAAACAATGTGGAAAAGGATGCAGAGAAAACAGGATGCTCATGCACTACTGGTGGGGATGGAACTGGTGCAGCCGTTATGGAGAACATGGAGGCTCCCCTCAAAATTAAAAGCAGAACTACCACATGACCCAACAATTAACCTATGGCTATTTTTCAAAAGAAAACAGAAACACTAATTTGAAGAGATAACTCCACTACTACATTCACTGAAGCATCATTTAGAATAGGCAAGGTATGGAAGCATAAGAATTCTTATCACAAGGAAAATATCTTTTTCTATTTCTTTTATTTTCTATCTATATGAGGTGATGGATGTTCACTAAACTTACTGTGATAATCATTTCATGATGTATACATCATGTGAAATGCCAGGCTGGATGAATCACAAGCTGGAATCAAAACTGCCAGAAGTAATAACAACCTTAGATGTGCAGATGAGAATACCCTAATGGCAGAAAGAGAAGAAGAACTAAAGAGCCTCTTGATGAAGGTGAAAGAGAGTTAAAAAGCTGGCTTAAAACTCAACATTAAAAAAACCACAATCATGGCATCTGATTCCATTACTTCATGACAAATAGAAGGGGAAAAAGTGGAAACAGTGACCAATTTTCTTGTCTTGGCTCCAAAATCACTGCGGATGGTGACTGCAGCCATGAAATTAAAAGACAATTGCTCCTTGGAAGAAAAGCTTTGACAAACCTAGACAGTGTATTATAAAACAGAGCCATCACTTTGCCTATAAAGGTCCATACAGTCAAAGCTACGGTTTTTCCAGTAGTCATGTATGGATGTGAGAATTGGGCTATAAAGAAGGCTGAGTGCCAAACAATTGATGCTTTTGAACTGTGGTGCTGGAGAAGATTCTTGAGAGTTTCTCGGACTGCAAGGAGATCAAATCAGTCAATCCAAAGGAAACCTGGATATTCATTGGAAGGACTGGTGCTGAAGCTCCAATTCTTTGGCCACTTGATGCGTAGAGCTGACTCACTGGAAAAGACCCTGATGTTGTGAAAGATTGAAGGCAAGAGGAGAGAAGAGCAGAGGATGAGATGGTTAGACAGAATCACCGACTCAATGGATGGGAACATGAGCAAACTCCAGGAGACAGTAGAGGACAGAGGAGCCTGGCCTGTTGCAGTCCATGGGATCACAAAGAGTCAGACATGACTTAGCAACTAAAGAACAACAAATAAAAGATAAGTTATTATGCTGTACTCAAACAGATATGTCAATTATATATCAATCAAACTGGAAGAAAAATAATTTATAACACTTGTACATTGACAACTACAAAACACTGCTGGAAGACATTAAAGATATAAATAAATCAAAAGATATTCTGTATTCCTGGATTGGAAGACAGTATCATTAGGATGGCATTAAGCCCTAAAGCAAACTACCTATTAAATGCAATTAATATCAAAATCACAATGACATTTTCAGCAGAAATAAAAAAGCTGATCCTAAAACTCACATGGAGACATAAGACCCCGACTGGCCAAAAGTGTCATTAAAAAAAAAAAAAAAGTTGTGAGGCTAACATTTCTCAATTTTAAAATTTACTGGCAGCCCAGTGGTTGAGAATCAGCCTTCCAATACAGGCGATGTGGGTTCAATCCCTGGTCAGGGAACAAAGATCCCACATGCTGTGAAGCAAGTTAAGCACCAAAACCACTGATGCCTGTGCTCTGCAACAAAGGACCCTGCGTGACACGACGAAGATCCTGCTTGCCACAACTAAGACCCAAGGCAGCCCAATAAAAACAAATAAATAAATACTTTTTAAAAACCCCAAAACTTACTACCAAAACTACAGTAATCAAATAAGTGTGGTAATGACATAGATATGCATGTAGATCAAAGGAACAGAATTGAGACCCTAGAAATAAACCCTCACATCTGTGGTCAATGGTGTCAGGACATTCAATAAGTAAAGAACAGTCTTGACAACTGGTGCTGGGACAACTGGATATCTATGTGGAAAAGGATGATATTTGGTTTCTGTGCTGTGCTTAGCTGCTCAGTCATGTCTGACTCTTTGCAACCCTATAGACCATAGCCCGCCAGGCTCCTCTGTTACTGGAGATTCTCCAGGCGAGAATACTGGAGTGGGTTGCCATGCCCTCCTCCATAGGATCTTCCCAACCTAGGGATCAAACCCAGGTCTCCTGCAATGCAGGCGGATTCTTTACCATCTGAGCCGCCAGGGAAGCCCAAGAATACTGGAGCGGGTAGCCTGTCCCTTCTCCAGGGGAACTGCCTGACCCAGGAGTCTAATCAGGGTCTCCTGCATTGCAGGCGGATTCTTTACCAGTTGAGCTACCAAGGAAGTCTGTTTGACCCCTACCTCATACCATAAATTAACTCAGTATACATCCAAGATGCAAGTGAAAGAACTAAAAGTATAAAATTCTTGAAAAAAAATAAATGGACAGATCCTCATGACTCTGCATTTGGCACCAAAAGCACAAGCAACAAAAGAAACGACAGGCACACTGGGGCTTCATCAAACATAAATGCTACGCAGCAAGGAACGGTAAGTAAGTAGAAAACACATATTTGCAGATTACACACCTGATAAGCTTGCACAATCCAGAATATATAAAGAACTCTTACAACTCAAAAACATAAAGGACAATTAAAAAGTGGACAAAGACCTGAATAGATGTTTTTCTAAGGAAGATCTAAAAATGATCGAGTACATAAAAAGGTACTTTAACATCATTAGTCGTTTTGGGAAAGGGAAAGGCAAAACAAACCACAATGAAAATGACTGTGAGTATGAGATACAACTTGGTACCTACTGGGATGGCAAAAAAAGGTAGAGTGTTGGTGAATGTGGAGAAGCTGGAACCCTTAGAAATTGTTGGTGGGTATGTCAAATGAGGTAGCCACTGTGGAAAACAGTTTGAAGGTTTCAGAATAAGCTTAAAATTATTGGGTTGGCCAGAAAGTTCAAGTTTTTCCATAACCTCTTAGGGAAAAACCTGAATGAACTTTCTGGACAACCCAGTAGTATTTCCAACTCCTACGTATATACCCGAAAGAACTGTATGTAGGTGTTTAAAAACTTGTACACAAATGTTCATGTTAGGTCTATTCACAATAGCCAAACGGCAGAAACAACTCAAATGTCCATGAATGGATGGATAAATAAAATGTCGTCTAAACAAGTATTATTATTCAGCCATAAAAAGCAATGAACTACTGACAGATGCTAGGACATGGAGAAATCTCAGAAGATTATCCTAAAGTCAAAGAAGCCTGACACAAAGATCACATATGATGTGATTCCAATTAAATGAAATAACCTGAGTAGGAAAGTTCAGAAACACGAAGTAGACTTCTGTGGTTGTCAGGGACTGGTAGGAAGGAGAAAAGGGAGTGACTGCTTAATGAGGTTTCTCCTGGGTGATGAAAAATTCTGGGATTAGGCATGGTGATAGTTGTAAAACACTGTGAATGTATTTGGCGCCATGGAACTGTCCACGCAAAATGATCAACTGTAGACTTCATGCTTTATGTTTTACTACACTATCCCTCCCAAAATGCTCTATCTGCATCCTTTCCCCCATCTCCTTATGGAACAAAATGCCTCAATCCTGTCTTTCCCTATTCTTTGCTTACTTAAAAAAAAATCTTATGGTACTATTTATACATGTAAGTACTGTCATTAAATACCTACCAAAAACTCAATGATGAGAAATAATATTTATGGTAAATGTCTGAATGTTTTGTGCCTTCTTCCCACTAGACTAGTGGTCTCCAAATTGTTTGAATTATTGGGTTCTACTGATTAAATATTTCTGAGCAGAAATTATTAGATACTTACAAGTTATGTATTATTGCTGTATTTATGTATTGTAAAACATAGACAAAACAAACTTTAAAAGGTTCATATTCCAATGAACCACTTTGCAAGTATCCTTATTTGGAGAGCACATCTCCAAATAAATTTTATCTTGGGTTAAAGTGATGGTTTGCATTTACTGACCCTGTAAAATCTGCCTTTATGGAATTCTCTAAATTAAGGCCATATTAGCCTCATATGACTATTGTTACTGAGAACATATTGTAAGGACTCCGTAGAGGATTTTGTTACACCACAATGCTTTCTTAAGGACAGATTAAATTTCTCTTAAGTCTTTAGAACCAGAGATATCTGTACTGCTCTTGAAATTTTTGTTTTTCTATTAGAGTTATGCAACTGATCACAAAATTCTACCAATATTAACTAGTAGAAAACATAAAGCAAAATTTGTGACTCATTTTTAGGAACCATATCCACAAGGTATCAACTTGTCTTCCCATTACTCTTAATTATTCACTCATTTGTTTTAAAAATCATGTTGTAGCTCACTCCACCCTGGCTTCAATCTAACTTTCTATCATTCCAATTCTTCATCAACTTAAAAAAATCATATCATATTACTTATATATATATGTGTGTATGTATATGTGTGCTTAAAAGAACGTCAAGATTTCTTAAAAGATAGGGAGGAATGAATAAAGAAAATCAACAGGCAAAAAAAAAGCAGGCAATATTGTTCAGAATGAAGGTCATTCTAAACTTGAAGTTCCCCTGTCCCAAGGGTATACACTGCAGATTCTGAAGCATTTAGCAGCAAAGCCTTTCATCCAAAGGGTAATTTGTAAATGAGTGTTGATGAAAAGAATGACAACTCACAATAGCACTGTGCTACACTTTCTCACTCTTTTCCAGTTGGTAAGAAATATTATAGGGAGGAAAGGGCAATTGGCTTTTTTTCACCTGTGTGCAAAGCTTAACTAAAGAAGTCCATGAAAAAGGCAGTCACATTGCCAGATGGAATTTGTAGCCATGTACCTGGATGTGTTTCCTTCTGGTGTGCTCTGAAGTAATTTGGGGATAACCTGTATTCAAAGCTTTCCTGTTTTTCTTGCTCCGCTTCTCAAGGTATCTCCTCTGGTGGTCGGTGATACTGCTGTATAATTTAATTCGCCTGGGTGACAAACAAACTCTTTCATGGCCAAAAGCATGGATCAATCGGGCAGTGTCAATGGTGGAAATTGAGCTGCTCCTCTCATGCAAAGTCATTTCCTTATCTGTTTGGGTCAATATATCTGATTCCACAGGAGAAGTGGTGGTAGAAAGGATGTTGGTGGTCGTATCTGTGAGCAGCTCACTATCCTCTGAGTGTCTAGAATCTGAAGAAGTGTTATTTATATAACGAAAACCTGGATGTTTTCTCAGAATGTATTTATCAAACTTAAACTGCTCAATTTTAATCTGATTGGGCCTCCCAGCTTGATGAGCAGAAAGAATCTTATTTTTTTTAAGATCACCTGTGTTTTTATGGCATTTCTCCAGGCTTTTATACCGTTTCTTTTTCTGAAGCTTGTTTTTCTGCTGCTGCTGTTTATCACTCCATTCCTTAGCATCTTGTTCCCCTCTGCTGTCATCCTGTGTACTTTCTGAGGGCTGAAGAGAATGTGTGATGGGATGCTGAAGAAGTTTAGCCAAACGATCAAGTCGCTCCACCAAGGAAAGTTCCTTCTTGGCACTGACCTCAGGTTTCTGCTGCTTCTGCCGTTCCTGGTATCTGTTCCAGAGTTCATTCAAACTCACAGTGTGCTCACTTGTTAGCTCTGGGGCGGCCTTAGGATCCCTTTTTAGATCATTAATTTGTTTGTCAGATTTTGGAAAATCTCTAGCCTGACTTTGAGTAGCACGCTTCAGTTCCTTGTTTTCCAAGTTTACGTTGATACTGAGGCTCTCTATTCTGGTATAATCTGTCTTTGTCTTTTCCATATGTTGACAAGGGGAAGGAAGACAAGTGTATTCTCTTTGTTTGTCTGGATGATGTTGAAAGAAATCTTTCCAAGAATGCCTCATGAAAACACTTCTTCCTAAGGATTCATGGCAAAAATCTTGGTCACTTGACAGGTGCACTGGATGATGAAAGTAAAACTTAGCTGACCTGAACACAGAATGGGTGGTGTTCTCAAATTCCGAATGACATCTGGATTCTGAAAAGGAGGGGAAAAAAAGATTTGAAGTACTTTCAAAATATCTGCATTCCATTTAGAAATAGTATTCACATTTAATTCTTTATATGGCAAGAGCGGGCAGTCCCCAAGCCTTTCCTGGACTACAAGGCCATCACCCTGGCCTCCCCTTTCCACAGCGATGGAAGGTGGAAGAAGTTAACTACATGATGACTGGACTGTATCCATGAAATAAGCTGCCACAATTCTGAGAACTGGCCTCAAAGAAATGGGAACAAACTGACCCTGGTATTGAAGACTAACTATACTTAAAATAGTCAAGATGATGCTGTGTGACCACTGCATGACCAATTTCAAGACGACTGTCAGAGCTGACTGCAGTTTCTGCATGTAGTCCCCTCCTTCCACGTATACACCCTGAAACTTGCCTTTAAAAGCTCTTACCCACTGGTTGTCAGTGGGGGAGTCAGCCTTTGGACGTAAGTCTCACCCACCCTCCCCCTAGTCTGCTAGCCTCCAAAAGAAAGCAAACTTTCCTTTCCATAAAAAAAAAAAGAATGGTTTATATACAGATTCAGAAAATTCACTGCCTGTATAAAGGATTCATGCTGTGTGCCTAGAGCCCAGACTGGCATGGTAATACTTCAAGAGACTCAGGGTCAAAAGACCCAGATTCTAGGTTGGATTCTGCCACAATCTGGCTGTATGACCTTGAGGAGGGCACTCTGGTTATTGGGATTGTAACAGCAGCTGCTATCTATCACTGCCTGCTATGTGTGGAGTATTATAAGATATGCTTTACCTCTTTTTTTCTCTCTCTTATAAACTTGATAGAGAGGTATTATTAACCTCATTTTCAGCAAAGAAACCTGAGACTTCACTTTTATCATCAGTAATTAAATGGATAATATTTTCAAAAATGCCAACTCTTTACATGTTTTACAGCCCAGGAAAATTCCTTTTTTGTGAAGTATCTTCACACCTCCCTCCACGCAGATGATACCACTCTAATGGCAGAAAGCAAAGAAGAACTAAAGAGACTCTTGATGAGAGTGAAAGAGTTGAGTGAAGACACTTGCTCCTTGGAAGAAAAGCTATGACAATCCCAGACAGCATATTAAAACCCAGAGATATTGCTTTGGCCACAAAGGTCCTTCTAGTCAAAGCTATGGTTTTTCCAATAGTCATGTATGGATGTGGGGCTTCCCTTGTGGTTCAGATGGTAAAGAACCTGTTTGTGATACAGAGACCCAGGTTTGATCCCAGAAAGATACCCTGGAGAAGGGAATAGCAACCTACTCCCGTACTCTTGCCTGAGGAATTCTATGGACAGAAGAATTTGGCAGGCAACAGTCCATGGGGTCACAAAGAGTCAGACATGACTGAGCAGCTAACGACCTGGACTATAAAGAAGGCGGAGCACTGAAAAATTGATGCTTTCAAACTGTAATGCTGGAGAACTTGAGAGTCCGTTGAACTGCAAGAAGATCAACCCAGTCAACCCTAAAGAAAACCAACCCTGAATATTCACTGAAGCACTGATGCTGAAGCTGAAACTCCAATACTCTGGCCACCTGATATGCAGAGCCAACTCACTGGAAAAGACCCTGATGCTGCGAAAGACTGAAGGCAAAAGGAGAAGGGGGCAGCAGAGGGTGTGATGGTTAGATAGCATCACCAAATAAATGGACATGATTCAAGCAAACTCCAGGAGACAGTGAAGGACAGGGGTGCTTGGCGTGCTGTAGTTCACAAGGCTGCAAAGTCAGACATGACTTAGTGACTGAACAATGCTCACCAAAATTAAGTGGAAACATGTGGACATTGGTGTTTGGGGGCACACATGCTCTCTCTCTCTTATAGCTCCTACCCCACCACCCAATCCCATTACCTGCAATATCTATCTGTAAGGCTTTCTTTTCTTCTGACCAGGCTTCCTTAGGAACCTTCCTCTTACTATGGATCTCCTCTTTCTGTTTAATGGCTTTAGCGTCTGGCAGACTATCAGTCTTTGTGTCTTGAGTTGAGTGCTGTGAAGGAGCAGCAGTACTGGAACCTAAGATAGGAAAAAGAAGACTGTAAGTTGACAAAACGTATTTTAAAATACTTTTCAAGCATCTACCCTGGGTTGGGAAGATCCCCTGGAGAAGGGAAAGGCTACCCACTCCAGTATTCTGGCCTAGAGAATTCCATGGACTGTACAGTCCATGGGGTTGCAAAGAGATGGACACGACTGAGCGACTTTCACTTTTCACTTTCAGTAGAGTGAGAAGACAGTTAAGATGGGTAAACACTGAGAGTGAAAGAGAAAGACATCTTAGGGAAAGGGGACTACATATGAAAAAAATGGAATCAGGAAAGTAACTCAACATCTAAGAAAGAACAATTATATAATTTATTTGATTATAGAATTTGTAAGCACTGAAAAGTTGTTTGGGAGCCAATTCTACTATTCTGAAAGACTAGGCTAAAGAGGTTTATTTTTAATTTGTAAGGGCAATGAAAACTTTTTGATGTGGAGATTAACATGATCAAAACTTTTTTTGAAGCACTGATTTAGCTACAGCAAAAAAGGGGGTAAATTTTTGAAGTTCTGCTCAGAATACATATAAGTTCTGAAATAGAAGCAATACACACAAAAAAGAGAAGTGGCTAATTATACTCCAAAATATGTTTCAATATTTATAACTGTGGCAGAAACTACCAGCTGCCTTCTGAAATTGATTTTCCTCTGCCTCTGAAATAGAACCTGACTTAGCTGGGCATATGTTTATGAGAAGAGAGATTATATTCCCCAGCCTCCCTAGCATCACAGGTTGGTGTGACCATGTGAATAACTCTGGCTAACAGGATGGGAGGGGAATGATACATTTACATTTTGAGACGTATTTAAAGGAAGAAATATACTTTTTTCTTTTCCTGTTTTCCTTTCTACCACCTGGAATATGGGTCTGATGGCTACAGTATGAGAATGGAGGCTAAAACATTGAAGCAACGGGAGAGAAAGAGCTTTGTTACCTGCTTTATCTCTTCTTTCTATCAACTAGTCTTTTTGTTTTGTTTTGATCTCTGAGAGCTAAAGCTAATCCTAACTTAAACACACTTGAATAGGCATATTTAATTAGTACAGTCCTACTGAAGTGTTTTAACTGAGTAGGTAGTTAGGAAGTAAACAAGTTAAATTCCTGAAGAACAAAAGCCTATGTATGACAATGTTATTAAAGAGCTAGCATCTCATGGCACCAAAAACTTTTATCAGAAATGTTTTTTAAAATCCATTATGTGAATTTATGGCAGTCAGATTAATTTGTGTACAATATACACAAAGTTTTCCAAAAATATCTCAAAGAGCTTTAAAAACGTTGATTTCACCTGCCAGTGCATACCAAAAGCTGCAGCTAATATTCTATTTCAGACATGGACAAGATGGAGCAGGGTTGAAGACAACTCGATAACACTTTTCTATTTACTGATATATTCATTTTAGAAGGCCAGAAGAAAATGAGTGATACCTCTACCTGTGGTATCTTTCTCCAAAGATTCTTTTTCTTCAGAGCCAGCAATCTTGGTCACTGCCTTTTTAGTGTAGATCTCCTTTTCTTGGTTTTTGTCTGAGAGGTCCTCATCCCCAGTGATGAGAACTTGAACGTGAGCATCTGGAATAATGATGTGATTTGATCCCATGGAGAAGGAAAAGGTAACACCAGAAAGTAATACACCACCCTCCCCCCAAAAACAAAACCTCTTTATATACTAGAGGAAAAAAGCATCTCATAGGCTCAACCATGTAAAAGCTGTGGCAGTTCTGAGGACTGCCACATATGACAGTTTTAACATATGACAGTTTTGGGGAGTTTGGAAAACTTTCCATATTTTTCTGTGTACAATCATTTTAAATAAAATCTGCTCTTTGCTGATTTGATGCAACAATAAGAAAAAAAAGGGGGGGATCCAGATCAGGTATCTTTCAAAGTAGAAAAGTAGATCTGAACAATCTTTCAAGTTCTTTGGCCTAGTCAAAGTTTTTCTCAATTAGGGGGCAAATTTCATATAATACTAGAAAAAATTTATATCACCTAGATTTTATATACCGTACTCACGTAATTTTAAAAAATCTTCTTGAGTTAAATTTGCCTGATAATTTCTAATTCCTTTTTCTTGGTCATATTTGCTAGAGATTTATCTACTTAATTGGTCTTTTAAAGTGAGTTTTTTTGTGTATATGAGAAAACTCAAGTGCAAAATTATGTTGGTAAATAAATTAAAAATCACCAATACAACAACTAGGATACAGTTACCGAGCAGTTAATAATGGTTATAGAGCTTAAAAAATAAAACATTACAGATATAGTGATATAATCATAGATACTCTATGTGAAGGCTCAATTAATACCATTTTCAGCAGCAACCTTAAGCTCAATTTAGAATCTGCCAATTTCAAGGATGTTTTTGAATGTATTGGATTATTTTGCATGTCTTTCTTTAAACTTTATATAAAAAGGTGTAATACTCTGAGTACCTTTAACTTGTCTTTTACACTCCAAATTATGATTGGAGGATTTACTCATAGTGACTCTAATTAATTCATTCTCAATGTTACACAGAATTCTATTCAATTAATGTATCAAGTCATCTGTTGATAAACTTTAGGCTATTTCTAATTTTTTTAATATTAAAAAGCATTACAATGAACATTGTTGTAGAATTTCTTTGTAGCTTGTATGAATTGCAAATATTCTCTCAGTCTGTGTCTTGTCTTTGTTATATGTCTTTTGGTATACAAAATTTTTTAATAATATCATATTTATTTTTTTTTTCTTTCATGGGCTGTGCTTTGCAGGTCTCATTTAACAAACCAGTATTTCATGGTCAAAACACAGTCATCTAAATTCTAAAAGCTTAAAGTTTTCCTTTTTACATTTAATATCACTTGGACTACGCTTTTGTTTAGTTTGCACTAGGGCTTCCCTGTAGCTCAGATGGTAAATAATCTGCCTGCAGTGTTGGAGACCTGGGTTTGTTTGATCCCTGGGTTGGGAAGATCCCCCGGAGGAGGGCACGGCAACCCACTCTAGTATTCTTGCCTGGAAATCCCCATGGATAGAGGAACCTGGCTGGTTACATTCCACAGGGTCACAAAGAGTTGGACACTAACGAGTGACTAAGCACAGAGCACACAGGGATCTATCAGATTTTATTTTTTCTTACATCTATCATCAGTGGCCAAAACACTATTGACTAGTTCACCCCCTCCCCAGGATATGTCATCTGTGGCATATATTAAGTTTCCACATTCATGGGTGTGTTTCTGGTCAACACATTGTTTATTACTACATATTAGGTCTTAAATATGTTTTATACACACACACACACACACACACCACACACATGCACACAGTAAGTCTTTTGATATCTGGTATGGCAAGGTCCCTATCTTATTCTTTAAATATACTTCTTGAATTTCAAAAAAACCTTGGAATCAGCCTGTCAAGTCCCACGAAAAATTCTACTGGAATTTTGAGTAGTGATGTATTGGATTTACTTAGGTTTCCTTACTGTAATTCAATGAAGCTTAATCATTTTCTATGTCCTTTGTTACAGTCATTTCTAAGTACTTATTTTTTGTTGTTTTTAAAAAGTGTATCTTAAAAATGCCTTTTGCATTATGTCTCAGAAAACACATACCAAATATTGCACAGAGAATTCAGCGAATTGTTAAAAAAGTGAACATGTACCAGGGTTTTAAAAAAAACCTGGCTCGAAGTATACATGCTCCCCTCATTCTTTCTTCCAATCTCCCCCAGGATGATAATTAACAGCCCATTTTAAATGCAACAAACTACTTATATTTCTGAACTTTCTGTAAATAGAAAAAAAGAGCACATAGCCTTATGTCTTGCTTTCTTCTCTCATGTTGTATTTGTAAGATCCATTAAGTGTTAAAACATATATGTCCTTTACTTAGTCTCATTTCCTGGTTAGTATTAACAATGTTAATACAATTCATCCATACTACTGGAAAAATAACAGGCATTTGGTAATTTCTGGTTTGAAGCTATTACAAGAACTGCTGTAAAGAATATTCACGTGTTTCTCCTGGTGCTCATGCACATCCTCTTCCGTGGAGTATATAATTAGGATCAGAACTGCTTGATTATGCTTTTGTGTAACTTAGTAGATAATGGCAAATTGCTTTCCAAGGTCACTCTCGAAATTTACATTCTCACCAGTAGTGAATAAATACCTCTTGTTTTATATTCTTACCAGCACAGTACTGACTTTTTCATTCCAGCCATTCTAATGGGTATGCAGAGATCTTACTGTGATCCTAATTTGCAAATCCCTGCTGATGAATCAAGTTGAATATTTTTGCATTATGTTCATTGGCTATTCGATATTCTCTTTTATAAAGCACCTAATTCAAGTACTTTTGTCCTTTTCAAAAATTGGATTGCCTATCTTTTTCACATTGATTTGTATTAGTTCATTTTATATTCTAGATAGAAGTCCTTTGTGAGATACGTATTGAAAACATCTTCCCCACTCTGTGGCTTGCCTTTGACTCTCTCATTTGGTGGTTAATTAATAGAATACCTTAATTTCATGTGATATATCTGTCAATATTTTCTTTTATGGTTACTATTTTTGGGGGCTAGGGATTCGATTTAATAAATCTTTTCCCATTGCAAGATTATGAAGACATACTCCTCTGTATTTTCTTGCAGAAAACTGACATATTTCATCTACCTATGCCTTTCATATTTAAATCTATGAAGTATATGGAATTGATTTTGACGTGTAGTGAAGTAGGGGGGATCAGTGTTCTTTTTTTATTTTTCCCCTAATATCCAATTTACATAACATCATTTTACCAAAAACATCATCTTTTTCCCCACGGTACCGCAGTGGTAGCTTTATCATCAATCAGGTGTCCATATATATGTGAATCTGTTTCTGGAGTATTCTCTGCTCTGGTCAGTCTGTTTATCTTTGTGCCAACATCACACTGTCTTGATTACTACAGCTTTATAATAAGTTCTGATACTTGGTAGTATAAATCCTCTAGATTTGTTCTATTTCAATTTTTTATTACATATATTTAAGGGTATAACTTTACCCTAACTATCACTTTGGCTATCTTCTATACATTTTGATATCAGAGTTTTAAATATATTGCAACTTCCAGTATTACTTTAACTTCTGAGTTACTTAGAATTAGTTTTAAATTTTCAAATACATGGTTATTGTATTAGTATATGTATATAATATTTATATATTATGTATATTTGTTTCCCAGGGCTGCCACAGTAAATTATTACCAACTGAGTGGCTTAAAACAAAATACATTTATTCTCCCACAGATCTGGAGTCAAGTGTCAGCAGGAACATGCTCCCTCAAAAGGCTATCTGGGAGAATTCTTCCTTATCTCTTCCAGCTTCTAATGATCCCTAGTACTCCCTGGCTTAAGGCAGCACAACTCCAGTCTTTGCTTTTGTCTTCACATGGCCCCCTCTCCTAGTCAGTAAGTACACGAATCACTGGATTTAAGGTCCACTCTAAACCCACAATGATTTAATCTAAAGATCTTTAACTAATTACATCTGCAAGTAACATTACATACTGAAGTTCTCAGTGAACATGAGTTTTGGGGGAATACTATTCAACCCAAAACAAACAGATTTTTGTTTTGTTATTACAAGTTTTTACTGTTGATTTCTAATTTGGCTACAGTAGTCAAAGAAGTTGTTCTGTTTGAACATCAATTCTTTAAAAGCAACAACTTCATCCATTTTTCTAAGTGTTTCACCTGTTCTTTAAAAAAATGCAAAGTTCTCAATCAAATTTTTAAATTCCATTGTTTAAATCTTCTCTAATTTTTTTGTTTTATTTTTTTCCCTTTTTATTATTAAAACCCTTGTGTAAAGGGCTGACATTAAATAGAACTCAAGAAGGGTTCTCTGCTTCTTAGGAAACTCCCACCCAGAAGCAGGTTATCTATGAATGGTTTAGTACCTGACAGGTGAGGGCTGTCCTGCACTGTCCAAAACCAAGCCAGGCATGCCGCACCACACCCCTGGGGATATGGGCAGCCGCCTGCCAGGGGGGACCAGCTATCTGAACCCACCAAGGCTTCCATGGTGCTGCCGTATGGTTCTACCTCAGTGGGATTCCAGAGGTCTACAGTCTTAAATCTCACAGATGGTAGCTTTGACCAATTGGCTCCTCAACCAAGTACATACACTTTAATCCTCTTTCCAGCATCTCTCAGTTTCTGATGGATATGAACTGTTGGGTTTACCTATATCTTCCTGTCATTTTTCCTGCATACAAGTTTGAGTACGTGAAAATAAGCTCAAATTTTACCTTGCTTGTTGTTATATTTTAACCTTTTTTTATTGGAAGGGAAACTCGTGTGTGCATGCGTGAGTGCACTCTCAGTCGCCCAGTCATGTCTGACTCTTTGTGACCCCATGGACTGTAGCCTGCCAGGTTCCTCTGTCAATGGGATTCTCCAGGCACGAATACTAGAGTTGCCATTTCCTACTCTTATATATAGATATAGGCATATATATATATATAATTCATAATTATATATAATTACATATTATATAAACATATGTTTTAATATCAGATATAATTATATAGGTTTATATAATATATAATTATATATTACATATTATATAATTAATATATATTACTATCAGGAGTATTCCTACTCCTAGGAGTATATATATTTTATATATACATATATATATATTATTTTTTGGCCTAGAATTTTATCTTGTCAATATTAACACTGCTCGCTACCTTTTCTTTGGTTAGTATTTGCCAAATATATCTTTTTCTATCTCCTTTATGTTTTGGGAGGTAACACAAAATAAACAGTAATCTAATCAAAATATCAGAAAGTCGAATAGTTCCGTTAAGCTTATAACAGAAATCAACAGTTTTCAAATACCACCAATTCATTTAGTCATTTCTTCCAGTATCACTAGCCTTGTTTCCAAATAACATGTTTCATATTGTTGTATCCTTTTTAGTTCCAGAAAATTTTTTATTTTCTTCTATGATCAATAGGGATTTACCTTTTAGAAAACTTTCCTGTCACAGCCATATTCCCTCCTTCTATCTTTTGAAGTTTTAACCCTATACTAATGTTCAGTGTTTATATAGTATGTAAATAAGAGTCTTGATTTAGTCAGTCTTCAGTTCATATGTGATTGTGTTATGTTTCTGTTATTCACAGTTAAACCAACTAGAATACTGTAAACATATTTACTTTCTTTTAAAAAGTTTTGCTTTTCCTGAGGAGTTAACAATTGCCTGTTCTTACATTTGCTAAGTTTCTCTATACCATTCCCTTCATCATCCTTATAAATGGAAACAGAATCGAAAATCTCTTCCAAATACAGTCAACTATATAAGGCAGTCTTATCAGCTTGACTTTTCTTACAGTCCTCTATCTGAACTCGTTCTCGATCTTCTGCACCACTGCTGCAATGGCAATTCCTTTCCCACTCTCCTATGTTGACCTCATTTCCTTCATTCTATGTTTTCCTTTAAAAAACTTAAATCTTTAATTTTAATGAAGTAATTTTCCCTCATAATTTCAAGGCATTATTCCTTTAGTTTCTAGTCCCATGTATTACTTTCCTTTTTTTAATTGGAGTATAGTCACTTTACAGTGTTGTATCAAGTTTCTACTGTACAGCAAAAGGAACAAGCTATACGTATACATATATCCCCTGTGCTATACAGTAGGTTCTCATTACTTGTCTATTTTATAGATAATATCAATAGCGCTTGTATTATTTTTAAAAAGTTTAACATCAGTCTAATATCCATTTCTTTATATGGTACTTGTTTTCTCTTTGGAAGCCTTTTGAATCTCCTCTTGCCAGTGTATCAAAATTTCAAACAGTCATGTGCTTTGATGTGGATTTTTATGTACATAATGGTTCCTATTAATATGAAAATTAATATCCTTCACTTTTGGGATCTATTCCTATACTAGTCCTTTGATTGCTTCTTTTTTACCTTCTTTATCTTCTGTATGGAACACCTATTTTTTGATGATGACCCTTTGGAGTCAATCTTGAGTTTTCTTTTCATTTTTTTTTTCTTTTCCCTTCTTTTTACATTCTATTTCCTATCAGAATTTCTTACTTTTATATTCCAATCCTTATGAGATTTTTATTTCTGATATATTTAATGGGTTCACTTAGCTGGTATACAAAAGTTTTCTCCAGCAGGTATCTTCTCCCTATTCTTCTTAACCCTTTAAAGTGAGAGGTTCTAAGGCTGGGCTTCGCCCACGGTTAATCAGGAGGGCTTTCCCTTAGGATGTAAAGTCTGAAGTAGACCAACAATAATAGTAACAGATGATCCCTATAAGAAGCGGGAAGTTACAGGGGTCCCTCAGGTAACAAAGCCCAACTTTATTTCCAACACAACATCCTTACCAAATGCACAGTTAGTAAGTTCACTGTGCAGACTTCTAATGGAGTTCCCTGAGCCTACCACTTTTTGTTTCCTGTCAGTTTCTGCATATCCACCTTCTTCACAAGTGTCTAACAGTGGGATCACAGGGTCACCTACATGAACCAAACTGCCACTAGTATATAGCTAGCATATGAGCGTTTTCATTTATGAACTACATTTTGAAAAAACAGTTGCCTTTTTATTTACTTGGCAGCCTCAGTGCTAACTGGCAGATAAACTTATCTCATTTCAAAAGACCTCAAAATGCTTTTGAGTGCAACAAAAGTTATCTGGAAGAATGTCTGCACTTTAGCAAGCAGCCTTTCGTTTGGTTTCCTCATAAAAGCACTAACACCATCACAGGAAATCATTAACACTATGCCCAAACCAGAACATAGAGCCAGCAGCCCTTGTTTGAATACTGCCCCCAGATTAGTAGCTCCTATCTGGCTAATAGCTATGAACATGAATAAAAAACTGTAAATGTAACAAAGTAACATATGTAAGTATACATGTAGAGTTTTCAGTGGCTCCTGAAATTTTCCTTTAATAAATACTACTGTGTATCAACTAAAGAAGCACAATATCAGTGATGCAGAGGGAAAAAAAAATCAAGGAGATTCCTAAAGATTAAAAGCTTTTATAAAACATTGGGGCCTTTATCTGGGAATAAGAATGAAGACCCAAGATCGATGAATGAAGCAGACTGAGTCTTCATGAGCCTGAGACTCATGTGGACTGATGCAAACAGAATGTGTATCCTTTCTGCAGAGGACAGTCATGCCTCAGGGTTCACTGATTATTGCCAAGAAGGAATACAAGCTGAGTGCAACCAGATATTCTGACTTTTCAAAGGAAGCCCAAAATCTTATTTTTAAATGTTGGCAGGAAAATTTAAAAAAATTCAAAACAACATGTAAGCCACAGATTTTCCTGCAGAATCCAATTGATGAGATATTTATACCATCTGACAGATAAATTCATGAAGCATTTTAATCAACACTTTCTATGGATTTTAGTCTTTAAAACATTTAATTGGATATAATTTCATTTTAAAAGCTGCAATCTAGTTTCCATAGTGAAACTAAAGTTTATTGTTTTCAAAAATTTGAAGCATTTAAAAAGATTTTATATTTTCCTTCTTGTACATACCCAATAAAACACCTAGGAGAAAAGTTCGCATTAATGAAGTAGAAAAAAAAGAAAGGATAATACTCCCACTTAGGATGAATACAGAGAAAAAAAAAAAAAAAGGCCACAAAATACACAAAGCCACTCCAGTCACCTGCATTATCTTTCTGAAAGGGTTTTTTCCCCATTGACAAGGATGCCTTAGTTACCGCCCTCTTACTGTAGATGCCCTCTTTATGTTTAATGTTAACAGTGTCTGCCAGGTCATCATCCCTTGTGCCTAGCACCTGAGCCGGGAAATCTGGAGCAATGGCATCATTGGATCCTACAGAAAAATGGAAAAGCAGTACAGTTAACGTAAGTACAGATAAGAATTTAAAGAAAAACAAAAAAAATTACCTCTTAAACCACTTCTATAAAAAAGGCACTACCATGGGAGTGTTATAGGGTAATTAGAAGGAGACATCAGTCAAACTGAAGCTGTCAGAAATGTACAATACTGCTACAATACAATGGAGAAGCAAATGACATAAGAGGAGACATAGAAAGCAGAATATCAGTTCAGAAGGGAGATCAAATTCTAGCTCAGAAATGTTTTCAGACGAGGAGAAACAGATTGCAAGCAGGGACTTTCTGAAATATGAAGAGGAAGGAAGAAACAAAAGCATTTTAGGTAGAGGTTATGGCATTAGCAAAGACAAGGAAAACAGTAAATAAGAAAATCAGATACTTTTGTGGTCAGACATTAAAGAGAGTGGTGGGAGATATTAAAAAGTAATTGGGACAAAATTCAGCAGGGCATAGCATCCCAAACTAAAGGGGGTAATAATAAAGGGAAATACAATCAGGCACATTTTAGGAAGGTCAATCTGACAATAATACAAATTATTCTAAGGAAAATTTTACGTGATAAATGTAAGATTTGAATATAAGATTTTTTTTCTTTTAAAATACATTTCAGTATTAAGTCCACTAATATAGGAACTGATAAGAAGTTTACCCATGTCACAAAGAAGAGGCAAAAGAACATCTCTGGATATGTAAGAGTTTGTGGTAACTATAGAATTATCTTCTACAAAAACGTGTTTTTTTTTTCCTTTTTATCTGATACTCCACATCTCATGCACTTTGTAAGCACCAAAAAAGTACATGGCCAAAAAAGCTAAGTATCAGTTCAGGTGGTTCAGTGGTAAAGAATCTGCCTGACAAGCAGGAGATGCAGGTTCAATCCCTTGGTGGGGCAATTCCCTGGAGAAGGAAATGGCAACCCACTCTAGTATTCTTGCCTGGGAAATACCATGGACAGAAGAGCCTCATGGGCTGCAGTCCCTGGGGACGCAAAAGAGTCAGACGTGACTTAGTGATTAAACCACCACCACCACAAGTATCAGTGCATGAGTATAGTATAAATATGTCATGAGGAATATTTCAGGACAGACTGCAAGAATCCTGTTAAGCCCTCTGGGTCGTATGTCCATTGAGCTTTTCTTTGTTTCTGTGGCATCACTTTCTTTTATTTGCTCCCTATCCTTCAGGTAAATCCTCATTGTCCTTTCTTCAACTAAAACTCTCAGTGTTGGAGTTCCTGAAGGGGTCAGAATTGGGTTGTCTTCTCTTCCTGGATGAACTCCCCAATCACCAATGTATAGAATTGTATGTTGATGACCAACAAATATGTATCTCTAGCTGGAACCTTTCTTCTGAGCTTCAGATTCCAGTACTTAGGACACAACTAGCCTCTACAGCATTTGGGGGAGAAACTGTTGTAGCAAAAATAGAAATGACACTTTTCTTAAACAAAAATGAGAGTTTTCTGATAAACAAGGAAAATAAGGAAACCGTGAACAGGCTGGGGAAACAACATAAACAGTCCTGAAAAAGAATAATCTCGGCTTATTCTTTACTGTTACTACTAACACGTGTAGCTAGACTTCTCCTTCACAAAGCCAAACAAAGCTAATTACTCTTTGATACAATTCATATGAATTGTACTCTGCACCTGGCATTCTTTTCCCCCTACACTCTCTCAGTAGCATTCTGCATTCCGAAAAGAAGGTTAGGATCAATAACTCGAGGGAGAGGCAGGCCCAGTTGTTGAGCTGCCTGATGCTAGCTGTGGCCTTTTTTGAAATTTTGCAAAGGAAAAAAAAAAAAAAAAAAAACAAAACAAGGGACATCCCCGGTGGTCCAGTGGTTAAGAAGTCACCTTCCAATGTAGGTGATGTGGTCCAGAAACTACGATCCCACATGAAAGTGAAAGTGTCACTCAGTCAAGTTTGACCCTGTGACCCCATGGACTTCAGTCCACCAAGCTCCTCTGTCCATGCAATTCCCTAGGCACAAACACTGCAGTGTGTGGCCATTCACTTCTCCAGGGACTCTTCCCCACCCGGGGATCAAACTCAGGTCTCCTGCATTGCAGGCAGATTCTTTACTGTCTGAGCCATGGGGAAGTGGTGTACCTTGAGGCAACTGGTCCCTTGGGCCGCAAACTACTGAGCCCACACGCCACAGTTAGAGAGAAGCCCACACAGTGCATCTAAGATGTAGCCAAAAGCAAACAGATAAATTTTTTTAAAATGCAAGACCTTCATTGTGATTCTCTCCCTATTACCCAAAGAAAAGGGGCATAGTCTTGAGACACTAGCCTGCTGTATTTTCCCCTTTGCTGGACAATGAAAGAATAAAGCCATCTCTCTCCTCCTCCAAAACTGTCTGTATGTCTGTTGGGCATCAATGCACAGAAAGCCAAGAATTTGGCAACAAAATTAGAAAAAGACTTCCTTTCCTCTTTTAAAAAAACAAAACTGTTTTTATATATTATGGAACAACACAAACAACTGTACATGAGGTTTTTTCACAACTTCCCTTTATTCTCCAAGAGAGGTGATTATGTCAGCTTCAGAGGTGGGGAAGAATACAGTTCCTGAGAGCAGCAGGTATATATAAAAGAGAATCAACCTCACTGGAGCCAAGAGGCAGTTGAAAGAGAGTGCAGCCACACAATATATATATGCCACTGAGTGTATGCATACTTATTTTCCTGTATCTGTGTTCAGCTGTAAAATGTATCAAAATAAGTACAGGTTAATGTTTGGGACAGGAAGAGTCCAGAACTCTAACAGGAGATCTGGAATCTCTACACCCACCTGGATGTTTTCATAAAAAATATGTTTATCATGTGCCATATTCCATGTAGTGCACTTGTACACAAACACATCTGCAAACCAACTCTGTCTAAACTCAACTGCAGATTTAACATCTCCACATGGATGCAGAAGTCTCATTTTTAACATGTCCAAAGCAGGTATCTTGACCATCTTTCCCAAATCTGCTTCTTCCTCAGGCTTCTCCATCTCAGTAAATGTCACCTTTTTTTTACCAGTTGCTTATTCTAGAAAACTAGAAAGCATTTTTTTTTAACCTCCTCTCCCTCACTCTCCATATTTCATTACCAAGTCCAGGAGGAACTATTAAACTTATAAAAATAAGTTGAATGTTTCCATTTCTCTCCATCTCTATCATCATCACTCTAATCCTAGATGCTACCCCTTCTGATACTGACCACTGCAACAGCCTTTAGGTAACTAGTATCCTCAATTCCACTTCTTGACTCCCTACTTTTCATTCATAAGCTATCCTCTACGTAGCAGCATGAAAAAATTACAAATGTAAATCAAACCGTAATTGCCAACTGGAATAAAGTTCAAATGCCTTAATATAGTTTACACAACCCTGCCTCGAAGGCAATGGCACCCCACTCCAGTACTCCTGCCTGGAAAATCCCATGGATGGAGGAGCCTGGTAGGCTGCAATCCATGGGGTCGCTGAGGGTCAGACACGACTGAGCGACTTCACTTTCACTTTTCACTTTCATGCTTTGGAGAAGGAAATGGCAACCCACTCCAGTGTTCTTGCCTGGAGAATCCTAGGGACGGGGGAGCCTGGTGGGCTGCCGTCTATGGGGTCACACACAGTCGGACACGACTGAAGTGACTTAGCAGCAGCAGCCTCATCTTGAGCCTACCTATCTTTAACCAATTCTAGCCACAGCTCTGCTCTACCCACACTGCCTTCTTCTCATTTGCCAAATGCATCAAACTTCACTGTTTCTGGAGCTCTGTTCATATTGTTCCCTCCAGCCAGAGCACTTTCACTCCTCACTCTGTCTGCCTAATTTACCTATATCTTCTAGATCTCAGTTCTAGAGTTTCTTCTTTAGCAAGGTCTTCATGAGCTCCTAAAATTAAACTGGATCCTCTTATTCTCTTAGAACTCTTATTTTCTTAATGCATCATTTGTAAGTTGTGTACTTATTTGTATCTATTTGTTCATATCTACCTCCCCACTTGAGCATAATCAGAGGGGACATGTTTATTTTGGACAACCCTATAAATGTAGCACCTAGTATAGTATCTGTCAGGAATACTGGGACCGTACTTAGAAGTAGAACTGTTAGTTCATATTGTAATTCTATGTTTAATGTTTTGAGGAACCACTATACAGTTTTCCATAGTTGCTACACCATTACCATTAGCAATACCCAAAGAGTTTTAATCTTCCATATTCCTGCAATCCTTGTTCTTTTTTATTTCATAACAGCCATCCTACTGGGTATCTCTTCATAGTTTTCACTTGCATTTCCTTTATGACTAATGATGTAAAACATCTTTTCACATTCTTTTTGGCCATCTGTATATCTTTCCTGGAGAAATGTCTCTTTAGATGCTGTGCTCATTTAAAAATGAGATTTTGTTGTTGTTGTTGAGCTGTTAAGAGTTCTTCAGACATTATGGATATTAATCTCTTATCAGATATATAAGAACTGCAAATTTTTTTCTCAACTCTGTGAGCAAACTTTTTACAATGCTGATAATTTTTTGGGGGGAGCAAAAGTTATGTTATTAAAGTCCAATTTATTTATTTATTTTTGGCTGTGCTTTTAGTATCATTAGTTGTCAAGAATAAAATAAAGATTGTTTATTCTGCAAAATTAACTTTTTTTCTAACTAAATTTTCTGTTGTGTTAAACTGCACCAGTCACTTTCAGCTTCATTTCTCTGTAATGAATTCTTCATTTTGATTCATCTCTTCAGCTGGATGAGTCTTCAAGTAAATTTCCCAAGAAGGTACAGAGGTTGAACATACTTTTGTATACAAAACTGTTACTGTATGCCTATAAATCCTTGAATTATATAATTTTCCCAATAAACACAGACTTGGTTCCATTATTTTTACATTTAACCTTTCAAATAAACCTGATATCAGATTTAATTTTGTTCCCTTTTTTCAACTGTATATTTATAGGATTTTTTTCCCTTTTAATACTCAAAAATCTTTTTCTGGTATGTATCTCAGTCTCTTTCTACTGATTTTTGCCCTTTCAATCTGCATACAGTGCTGCCTTTGACTACCTCTCTTGGTTTGGCTGCTATGGCACTTTTGGCCGTGCTGGGTCTTCGTTGCTGCAGGCTGGCTCCTCCAGCTGCGGCACGTGGGGACTACCCTCCCTTGCGGCGCAGGCTCCTCTCGTTGCAGAGCACAGGCTCCAGGCGCGGGCACTGGCAGGTGCCACGCGCTAGCTCGAGGGTGTGCAGGCTTCAGCAGTGGTGCCACGTGGGCTTAGTTGCTCCAGCAGCACGTGGAATCTTCCCAGATCAGGGATCAAATCCACGTCCACTGCACTGGCAGGCGGATTCTTAACCACTGTACCACCAGGAAGTCCCTCACAGCTGTTTCACTTTCTTTTTCCTCTGTAATTTTAGAGACTTTCTCAGATTTGTCTGAATCACTAATTTAACTTCCACCATGCTAATTCCATCCTTTCCTGCCTGAACAATATATTTTACGCCTGCTACCAAATCTTTACAGCTTCACACAGTCTTTTCCGTTGTATTGTTGCTGCCCCCCTTTTATCTAAACTGAGACAAAACAGAAAATTCACAAATTAAAATAAGTGTACAATTCAGTAGTTCTTAGTGCTTTCACAACCAATACTGATATCTAATTCTAGAACATTTTTGTCCCCCACAAAGAAATCTTACATATGGTAGCAGTTACTCCCTATTTTCCCATCCCCTACCATTCCCTTGGCATCCACTAAGCTACTTTCTGTCTATATGGATTTGCTTATTCTGGGAATTTCATGTAAATGAATTATACAATATATGACCTTTTGCTATTGGCTTGAAATATTTCTCCCTTTAATAATGTATTTTTTTTTTAGTTGTTAGTTTTGATTTATATATTTGGTACTCTGCTATTAGGTGCATATACATTTTATAACTGTTATATTTTCTTGATGGATTGACTCTTTCATCATTATAAAATGACACTGTCATTAATAACAATTTTTGTTTTGAAGTTTATTTTGTCTCCTAATAGACACTCTAGCCCTCCTTTGCTTTTTTTTTTTTTTTTACAGAGCATATTCTATTCCATCCTTTAACTTTTAACTAATTTATCTTTGAATCTCAAGTAAGTCTCTTTTTTTTGGCCTCACTGCACGGGTTGAGGGATCTCAGTTCCCCGACTAAGGGTTGAACCCGGGTCCACGGCAGTGAAAGTGCTGAGTCTTAACCACTGAACCACCAGGGAATTACCCAAATAGGGGCTTTTTCAGAGAAAGACAAACACAGTATCATACCACTTATATGTGGAATCTAAAAACAATGATACCAATGATCTTATTTATAAAACAGAAATAGACTCATAGATGTTAAAAACAAACTTATGGTTATCAAAGGGAAAGCTGGGGACACGGGGTAAATTAGGAGTTTGGGATTAAAAGATACACACTACTATACATAAAGATAAAAAAAACAAGGACCTACTGTATAGCACAGGGAACTATATTCAGTATCTTATAATAACTATAATGGAAAATAATCTGAAAAAATATATATAGGTAAAATTGATCATTTTGCCATACACTTGAAACACAATATTGTAAATCAACTATACTTCAATAAAAAAATAAAGTGAGGCTTCTGCAGACAGCATACAGTTAAATTATGTCTTTTTAGCCAATCTGTCAATCTCTGCCTTTCTATCAAATTGTAATCCACTTACATTTAATGTAGTTTGAGTGTAGGATTTAAGTCTGCTATTTTTCTATTGTTTTCAATGTTTTATGCTTTTTTTTTGCTCCTCAGTTTCTGTACTATGCCCCTTTTGTGCCAAATAGCTATTTATTAGTATATCATTTTAATTCCTATGATGACTTTTACTATATATAAAGTTATTTTCTTAGTGATTGTCCTGGGAATTAACATTCACATGTTAATATAAATCAACAATCTATTTAAATTAATAGCAATTTTAATAGTATATATAAACTTTTCTCCTTTATAATTGTCTCCTCCCCTCTTTATGCTATTTTCACAAGTTATATAGCATTATACATTTTGTGTCCAATAACATAAATTTATAATTATTGTTTTGCATTAGTCTTTTATGTCATATAGAAGGAAAAAGGAACTACAAATAAAAATACCTTTCTACTGTCTGTATTAACTTATGTAGTTACTTTTATTACTCTTATTTTTCAATGTGGATTTGAGTTACTATTTAGGTTATTGAGTTATTATTTCATCTTGAAAAATCTTAGTATTTTCTGTGAGTCAGTTTGTTAGCAATGTAGTCTCAATTTTTGTTTATCTGAGTATCTGAGAATGTCTTAATCTCTCCTTTTTTTTTGAAGTTTTTTTGGGTACAGAATACTTGGTAGGTAGGTTTTTTTCCCTCAGCCTTTGAATATGTCATTGTAATGCCTTCCGGTCTATATGGCTTCTGATGAGAAATCAGAAGTCTCTTTGAAGAGACTCTGTACTCGTGTTGGCTGCTTTAACATTCTTTGTCTTTTGATGGCTTATGATGTATCTAGACACGGATCTCTGAGTTTATCACGCTTGGACTTCCTTGAGTATTTCGGATGCACAGATTAACAGGAGTCCTTAAATTTGCCAGTTTGGGGCCATTATTTCTCCAAATACTTTTTCAGCCTTTTTCTCTCTCTTCATCTCATTATGTGTATATCAGATTGCTTGAGGGTAATCCATAGGGCGCTGAGGTTCTGTGGACCTCTCTTCATTCTTTTTTTATTCTGTTTCTCACACTGTATAATCTCGACTGACTTATCTTCACTAAGTCACTGATTCATTCTTCTGCCTGTTCAAATCTGATATTGAGTTTTCTCTAGTGAATTTTTTATTTTAGTTATTATACAAAATTTTCAACTCCAGAATTTCTGTTTGGTGATTTTTATAATTTCTCTTTTACTGATATTCTCTATTTGGTAAAACACTGTTCTTATACCTTCTTTTAATTCTTTGTTGAATTTTTGTTTGTTCATTTGTGGCTGTGCTGGGTCCTCCTTGCTGTGTGGGCTTTTCATTAGTTGTGGCGAGCGGGGGATACTCTCTAGTTGCAGTGCATGGGCTTCTCATTGCAGTGGCTTCCTTGTTGCTGAGCATGGGCTCTAAGGGCTGCTGCTGCTGCTGCTGCTAAGTCGCTTCAGTCGTGTCCGACTCTGTGCGACCCCATAGACGGAAGCCCAGCCCACCAGGCTCCACCGTCCCTGGGATTCTCCAGGCAAGAACACTGGAGTGGGTTGCCATTTCCTTCTCCAATGCATGAAAGTGAAAAGTGAAAGTGAAGTTGCTCAGTCGTGTCCGACTCTTCGCAACCCCATGGACTGCGCAGCCACCAGGCTCCTCGGTCCATGGGATTTTCCAGGCAAGAGTACTGGAATGGGGTGCCATCGCCTTCTCCAGGGATCTAAGGGCATGCAGGCTTAAATAGTAGCACGTGGGCTCAGCAGGTTGCGGCTCATGGGCTCTGTCTAGAGCACAGGCTCAACAAATGTGGCTCAGGGGCAGGGGCTTAATTATTCTGCGGCATGTGAGATATTCCCAGATCAGAGATCAAATCCTTGTGTGCTGCACTGGCAGGTGGATTCTTTACCAGCCACCAGAGAAGCCCCCTTTAGTTCTTTAGACATGGTTTCACTTAGTTCTTTGAACATACTGTGACTTATGCTATTTTTTTAAAGTAACTTTTCTAAACTAATTCTGTAAACTCTACTGAAGTTCCCACTCAACTAGCTTAGTGATAAGCTAAGATACAGATATTCTTAAACATCTATAAACAATGAATCTCTCTGTCTTTGCTGAGGGATTACGTGCACAGAGCCTTCAACACTGAGGGCAGGGAGTTAAAAATTCTGCCTTAGCCTTTCCTTTCTTCTTGTCCACAGCCTTAAGGCAGGCAAAGGTTAAAGGTCTCAGGTCTTTCCTGAGCATGCACATAGGCCTGTGCACATGTGTAAGTCTTCCAGAGCCCTAAGAATATGTTAATGGCTTTCAAAATATCTATAGACATCTCATCTTCAGTTTTTCCTTTAAAAGAAGCTCATACACACTGGACAGCTCTGAGTAATGTCAAATAAAGACATGCCTTTTGAGTGGAGTCTTGAAAGAGAACTAGCTCTGTTCTACTCCCTCTAGTCCTGGAACTATAGGCTGATATTTTTCAAGATTCTCATTGAGCTGGGTGTGGGGATGAGAATAGAGTAAATTAAAATGCCACAAGCTTACTATTCTTATCAAGGTTCAGACATTTTTCTTCAATAAATGCTTACTACAAAGGCTACAAGACTTTGGTTTATTTCCAGAATTTTGGAAAAGTTTTCTATAAAGTTTTGCCAAATTTCTGTTGTTTTTATCACAGGGCAAAATTTTTCATGCTACCATTTTTTTCTGCTATAATTTTCTCTGCCATTTTTTGGCTATAACTTCTCATCTTCTTTTAAAAATTCCAGCCAGTTCTCTCCCAATGGCTTTTTGCTTCTATTGATAGTTAAGTGTTAGTAGTATATACATTATTTAAATATCTCTAAATGAATATAAAAATAACATCTATACTTTATATTGATATGAGGTATAAATATCTTTAAAAACAGACATGGTACCTATCCTCACAGAGGTTACTCTCAAATATAACTGGAACCTTGTTACTATTTCACAGTGTTACTAGTCCCAAAGAGTGTATCTCTAACATCTATCTCTTTCTTTCATTTCAGGGAATATTGTCACCCTGTTTATTTAACTTATTTAACCACTGCAGAGTACATCATGTGAAATGCTGGGCTGGATGTAGCACAAGCTGGAATCAACATTGCCAGGAGAAATATCAATAATCTCAGATACACAAATGATACCACTCTAACAGCAAAAAGTGAAGAGGAACTAAAGAAACTTTTGATGAAAGTGAAAGAGGAGAGTGAAAAACTAGCTTAAAACTCAACATTCAAAACACTTAAGATTATGGCATCCGTTCCCATCACTTTCTGGCAAACAGATGGGGAAACAATGGAAACACTGATAGATTTTATTTTCTTGGGCTCCAAAATCACTGCAGAAGGTGACTGCAGCCATGAAATTAAAAGACGCTTGCTCCTTGGAAGAAAAGCTATGACCAACCTAGACAGCATGGGAAGTACTGATGCTGAAGCTGAAGCTCTAATACTTTGGCCACCTGATGTGAAGAGCTGACTCATTAGACAAGACCCTGATGCTGGGAAAGATGGTTGAATGGCATCACCGATTCAACGGACATGAGTTTCAGCAAGCTCTGGAATATGGTGAAGGACAGGGAAGCATGGTGTGGAGCAGTCCATGGGGTCCCATGCAGTCACAAAGAGTCAAACACAACTGAGCGACTGAACAACAAGAGCAAATCTCTTTTTTTGTGAGATTACCTTTGCCTTGTGTTTTTGTTTTTAAAAGGATTTTATGAGTTCAACAGTTTACTCATTCTCAGTTGAGAAATTTTTTGGCCCAAATATCTGCAGTGGTTTATGACTTGCCCCCGGCTCCAAACTCTAGTTGGATCTTCCATATATCTATGGAAACACAATATACTCTTTAGACAATAGCTATCAGAACAGTTTCAAGGATTTCACCAGTAGCTCTACTGGTATAAGAAAGTATTATTTTCTATTGTTAATTCCATCCACTCTCAGAACAGATGGAAGAACATGAAAAAATTACAACCTCAAGTATATAGCTAACAGATCTCTTCTTGTCTAATTGATGAATTCAGTACTTTATAGGGACAAGATTTCTCATGATACAACGTACCATTCCTGAGTCATTTTCTCTTCCCACTGCTGTCCCATTTTTCTCAAAGTTAATGTCTCCAGAGGGAAGTGTTAGGGATGTAAATGAACAGAAGCACACAGGAGACCTCAAAAATACTGAACACTTGATCAGATTTCTATTGGTACATTTCTGTCTTCTGAACTAGGGGGCTGAAAGTGAGACTGAGATCAAAGATGTTCCTACCTACAATCAATTAAGTGAGCTTATTTTATTTCTGGTAGCCATTAAGTGTCTTTTTAAAATCATAGCCATGAAGGTAGTGAAAAATTCTCTCCAGATCTTGGTTATAGGCTTAACAATCAATCCTAACATTGGCATCACATTGGGAAGTCAGAAGCAGCAGTAACAGGGGTTTAACCTCAGTTACCATTAGACACTAGTTTGGTTTTCTTAAAATCAAATCTGTGTAACACCAGGGACAACTACTTTCTTTTTAATTTTTACACACATAAAGATGTCTACTGACCAATCATGAAAAATTCATATTTAAACTGAATCAAATCATCTCCCGTGGACCAATTAATATGTTATCCCAACAATCAAAACCCCACATCCTACCAACTCAGTATCTGTATCTTATAATTTTCCACAGAAAATGTTTATTGAGCTCTTCCATGGGGTGCTATTCACTTTCTAAATCTACAGTTCTCTTGTGGTGATCTCAAAGAAGTGCTGTGGGATATTTTAAAATCCTAGGGAAATAGTGATACTTACTATCTGGTGTACACTACAAATAACCAAATCCCATGGACAGAGGAGCCTGGCGGGCTACAGTCCATAGGGTCACAAGAGACTTAGCACACACAGCACATACACAGCACATACAGAAACTAGCACCTAAATGTTTCAACATTAGATACTGTTACATTCCTTTCAACTCTGTTGTATCTTTGCAGAGCTGGGTTTTTGACTGTTTCTGTAACAAAAATAGTGAAGGAGAGTGGTTGCGTCCCATTTCATCTCATGGTTTGAGAAAGTTTACAGTGCCCAATAGCTGCACATGTCTCATCAGTAAGTAATTATGGGTATTTATGAACACAGTAAAATATTTTCTTTCAAACACAAAACCAAAAAAAAACCCTAATATTTTTGCTTATTAAGTTGCTAGATCAAAACAGTATTTTTATGTGCTAATAACACAATAGCTTAGTATTTGAAAAAAATACTTCCTCTAATTCTATGCTGCTGATGACTCATATCCACATGATGATGGGGAAAAAGATCACCCAACCAAAAAATAAGGTCACTATGAACAGAGAAAACTTGGAAACCTTTGTCCTAGATGGAATCCACTAACCAAAACATGTAACTGTTCACACAATCTTCTTGAAATATTTATTATATGTTTGAGTGTACACAATATATCTGACACTTATCTGAACCAGAGACTGATCAAAAATAGTTCCATATTTCACTTAAAAACTAAATAGCAATGAGCTTTCATATGTCATACCTGAGTGTGAGCTCTCAATGGTGGTGTCTGATTTGGAATCCAGAGACGAAGGAATCTGTGTTAACTGTGGAACATAGTACATCTTCGTACTACCAGAAGGCTTATATGGCAACAGTAAAGGCTGGCCTAAGGAGATAAAGATCAGAATAATTATTAAGAAAACATTTATTAACTAACTGAATAAACATTAAGTACCCTTCAAGATTCTTGGGATATATTCATGAACTAGAATTCTATAAAGAGATAAACAGTATACAATTAGCACACTAAATAAGTAAATCATCTAGTACTTTAATAAATTATTAGTGATATAAAAAATTAGAAAATGCTGAGGAAGATAGGAAGTACTGGAGAAACTACAGCAGCATGCGGTCTAAATAGAGTGGTTTTAGCACCTATTCCAATATATAGCAATCTATTCAAATATATTTCTCTAACTAAGAAACACTTTACCTTATACTGAACGCAAACCTGGTCACTCTTAACCCCTACAACTCAATTTTGGAGGTTCTGCCTCTAGAATCATAGGAAATAAATCTAATTCTATTATATGTGGCAGATTTTCAAACTAAAAGTTTTCTATTATAAAAGTAGAAATTCTCAATATTAACAAAATACACAAAAGTAAAAAAGACAAAGCTCTACTACCCAAGATAGCTGTTATTGACATTTTAATGTACTTCCCACATGTCTTCCCTCTGTATTTGTTTACATAGTTGTGTACAGTATATATAACTTGGACTTCAGCTTTTCCACTTTACATTAATACAATTTTCATTTTATTTCACAGCTTCACATTTTAAAAAAATCATTATACTACAAATTAAGTGTATTTAACCCTTCTCCTAATGTTAAAAATTAGGGGTGAACTAAATTTTCAATAATTGAGAATTCTGTGAAAAAAAGACTTTCTGTTTATAGCATACCTATTCTCCCCTGCTGTCCCGTATCACACAGATTTTCTGATTTCAGAGTTAAAAAGTATGTCATTTATAAAGTTGTTTTATTATAAACTTCTAAAATTCTTTCTAAAATGTCTGTGACAGTATAATAATTTGATTATTATAGAGGATGAAGTCTTTTTCTATATACTTTTCTTTCAAGATGTGGTAGAAACCCTGATTCTATAACAGCATCTTTTTAAAAAATTAACCAATTAATTAATGGCTATGCCGGGTCTTTGTTGCTACTCGCAGGCTTTCTCTAGTTGCAGTGAATGGAGGCTATGTTTTCGTCGTGGTGCGTGGGCTCTAGGCACCTGGACTCAGTAGTTGCGGCTCATGGGCTTAGATGCCCTAAGACATGTGGGACCTTCCCAGATTGGGGATCAGACCCATGTTCCCTGTTCAGTTCAGTTCAGTTCAGTCGCTCAGTCGTGTCAGACTCTTTGCAACCCCATAAACCGCAGCACGTCAGGCTTCCCTGTCCATCACCAACTCCCAGAGTCCACCCAAACCCATGTCCATTGAGTCAGTGATGCCATCCAACCATCTCATTCTCTGTTGTCTCCTTCTCCTCTGCCCTCAATCTTTCCCAACATCAGGGTCTTTTCAAATGATTCAGCTCTTCGCGTCAGATGGCCAAAGTACTGGAGTTTCAGCTTCAACATCAGTCCTTTCAATGAACACCCAGGACTGATCTCCTTTAGGATGGACTGGTTGGATCTCCTTGCAGTCCAAGGGACTCTCAAGAGTCTTCTCCAACACCACAGTTCAAAAGCATCAATTCTTTGGCACTCAGCTTTCTTTATAGTCCAACTCTCACATCCATACATGACCACTGGAAAAACCACAGCCTTGACTAGATGGACCTTTGTTGACAAAGGAATGTCTCTGCTTTTTAATATGCTGTCTAGGTTGGTCATAACTTTCCTTCCAAGGAGTAAGTGTCTTTTAATTTCATGGCTGCAATCACCATCTGCAGTGATTTTGGAGCCCAGAAAAATAAAGTCAGCCACTGTTTCCCCATCTATTTGCCATGATCTTAGTTTTCTGAATGTTGAGCTTTAAGCCAACTTTTTCACTCTCCTCTTTCACTTTCATCAAGAGGCTCATATCCCCTGTATCAGCAGGTAAACTCTCAACCACTGGACCACCATGCAAGTCCTCTGTAACAGCGTGCATGTATGGTCAGTCACATCTGATTCTTTGTAACCCCATTAACTGTAGCCCATCAAGCTCCTATGTCCATGGGATTGTCCAAGCAAGCATATTGGAGTGGGTTGCCACTTCCTTCCCCCAGGATCTTCCTGATCCAGGGACTGAACCCACACCCCCCACTCCCCACCACCATCGCCTGCATTGTAGGCAGATTCTTTACCACTGCAATACCTGGGAAGTCCCCTCTGTAACAAGATCTTAATATTAGGCTGGGTACATACTGTCCATCTGTACATTATATTTCCCAATCTCCCCTGTAGCCATGTATGGACATATGACTAAGTCTGGGCCCATAAGTCAAGTGTGAGAATAATGTGTGCAACTTCTAGGCATCCCATTAAAACACTCCATCAGCTACTGCTAAAATTTATCCTCTTCATTACTCTTCTTTTTCAGAATTTTCTTTGTTATTCTCCATGATAAAATTTAAGATCAAAATTTAAGTACAAAACAACAATTTTGCTAGAATTTGAGTAGAATTATGTTAGGAGTATACATTCATTTGGGAATAAATGACATCTTTACAATATTCAGTTTTACTATTCAGAAATATTTCATCCCTTCTTTTAGTCTACTGGTCCTTTCTTTTCTATCCCTACACAGTGAAAGTGAACATGAAAGTGAAAGTCACTCAGTCGTGTCCGACTCTTCACGACTCCATGGACTATACAGAATAGTCCATGAAATAGAATCCATGGAATTCTCCAGGCCAGAATCCTGGAGTGGGTAGCCTTTCCCTTCTCCAGGGGATCTTCCCAACCCAGGGATCAAACCCAGGTCCCCAGCATTGCAGGCAGATTCTTTACCAACTGAGCCACAAGGGAAGCACAAGAATACTGGAGTGGGTAGCCTATCCCTTCTCCAGCGGATATTCCCGACCCAGGAATCGAACCGGGGTCTCTTGCATTGCAGGTGGATTGTTTATCAATTGAACTATCAGGGAAACCCCATCCCTACACAAAGGTCGTATAAATTTCTTGTTCAGGTTATTTCTGAATATATTATGGGGTTGTATCACATATCTGAACAGAATTTTGTACACAGCTATCACCTCTGATCAAACAGACCAGCTTCTTCAGTTTATCCTTACAGACCATGATTTTCCCTTGTATCCTGTCATCAGCTCTAGACTGACTCCTAGTTACACATGTCTAGCTTATAAAAATCGTTTGATCTTAGCCAAAAGGCCAAGAAGTGATACTCAAGACAGAGTCTGATAGCCCCAGGAATGAGAACTCCCTGACTCTGGACACAACAATAACTTTTATATTACTTAGAATTACTACTGCATCATTCTGATGATTTGATATGAAATCCATATTACTAGTACCCTGCTTCCAACCAAGGAACTGACTTCAGAGTGAAGGAAATGAGACAAGAGGCTGATGCCTAAAGGAATTCACTCTTCTCATCAGAAGTCTGATCGCCCACAACTATGGTAAACTCAACAAAAAAAAAAGAAAAAAAGTGAGTGAACAATTCACTGAAAACCGTTGTGGCACAAGCTGGTGGGTATCACTTTCTGAGGCTGGAATGCTAGCTTACAGAATCTGGCACATGCTCAGAACCATATATGGTTCTGATACTTCTATCCCATAGACAGAATGCATGTATTCAGGAAAAAAGGTAGAAGCCTTTAAAATCGTTTCCTTTCCATCTCCGTGACTGTGCTTTGTTAGATGGAAGATCTTAGAAATAAGGGAGGGGCAATTCTATCAAGAGACAGGAGCCATCTGGTCATTTTACATTCTTTACGTCACTGAAATAGTGACATAAGCAGGCAATAGGGAGTCATAATGTTGACTAAACTATGACTGACCTTAACTATCAAGGAGAAATAAGGTTACCTTAGAAAAAAGACAGTCAATAGGAGTCTGGCTAATAATAAGGGGACCACTTTACCAAGCTTGATCATAGAAATTAATAAAAATTATTTGAAATTTATAAATAAGGGCTAGTGAAGTCTTAGCCTACTTAAGAATACTTGTACCACTGCAACAAGCAAAAACCCAGCTAATGAGAACCTGGATGAATTCAAGGGGAACAAAGAGATGTATAAAGGATGGAAGAACTTAAATAATAGAAAAAATAGGCTATAGCCTTCACTTCTATTTGGACGTGCTGTAGTCATCATTGTAGGAATACTGATTTATTAGTTTTCTTCTTCTGTCAGTGTATGTAAATTTAGTTCAAAGTTCACAGAAAATGGACAATAACATTTGGACAGAATTACAGTGGACCTAGAGCAAGAATGGCTATCATGTGAGATGGAGAATTCTAAGAGAGAGGTGAGTTTTTGAATTGTCAACAAGTTTATATGTATGCATGCAGAAGTCTTAAAGTGTGAACTGCCTATCTATGGGGGAAGAAGCCACTATACAGCAAGTAATAATTGTTCCTGGAAGAGAAAAAAAGGACTGGAGAATGGTAAAGAAGAAAGTTCAACCGTAAAATTTACTTCTTCAAAAAACTTGAAAATGGAATTAAATGTAGACATACAGCATATTACCCTTAATTTACTTCAGAGCAGTGGACACTCAATCATAAATTTAACTTTTTATTCTGTATACTTTAAAATATTTTTGAAAATTTTACTTTTAAATCCACAGAGTTAATCTTTTATTGGTAAACCAAACAATATTTACCTTTTAAAGCAGTCTTTTCTAAGTACCTGTATATAAGACTATATAAACTGTGGCCTCTATATAGACTGATCCATTTGATGTCAGAAGAGGTATAAAATACACTTTCATAGTTGGATATCCTCTCTTGTGCTTCTGCCACCAACACGAGAACACAGCCAAGAGTACCCTGGCTTTCAGAACAAGGCATGTAGGACAGACCCAAAGCATTTTTGCATCCTGATGCCACACTTCAACTGACTAGTAAGCCCATGAGTGAGAAAAGCAAATGTTTGCTATAAAGCTCTGAGATTTTCGAGGTTCTTACACGGTATAATGGTGGCAACAGGTAACTAACACGTTAAAGATTTATTAGACTATACATTTGTGGGGTATGTTTTTATATTACAATAAAAATGTATGAGAAATATAACTATCTCAACATATAAATGTATTTATTCAAATTAAATTCAGTGCAATTTAAATTCAGAACAAAGCAATTTTCTTTATATATTTAAAGCATATCCCATCTTTATCTATAGACACATAACCTTTTTGCACAAGTAGGGAAACTTAAAATTTATTTTGAATAGATTTGTACAAGTTACTGGATACTTTAAAATTAGTAATTTAAAGCTTCCACTTTTATTTAGAGGAAGAATGGGAACTTAATTTTCCAGTTACTGGTCTGAAAAAGAAAATAGCTTGCTATAATTTTGAATGTTACACAGTATGCTGCTACTGCTGCTGCTGCTTCTAAGTTGCTTCAGTCGTGTCCGACTCTGTGCGACCCCATAGACAGCAGCCAACCAGGCTCCCCCGTCCCTGGTTTTCTCCAGGCAGAACACTGGAGTGGGCTGCCATTTCCTTCTCCAATGCATCAAAGTGAAAAGTGAAAGTGAAGTCGCTCAGTCGTGTCTGACTCTTCGCGACCCCATGGACTGCAGCCTACCAGGCTCCCCATGGGATTTTCCAGGCAAGAGTACTGGAGTGGGGTGCCATTGCTTTCTCCGGTTACATAGTATAAGCACTATCAAAACATCACTGTCAAGATGGCATACAAACACCCTAAATGTAAACCCTATGGTAGAGATCACTAGCTGTTCACCAAATCTCATTTCTTCTTCATCCTGGAAAGCACACTTAAACTAACCCTAGTCAGTGGAAAGTGATATGGGCCACCTCTAGGCCCAGCCCATAAGAGCCTCCCACATGTGCACCTCCATGTTTTCCATCCCTTCCAGTTGACTATGATGGTGAATCCATGGTTCCATGTTTTAAAGACAGCAGGGTCATAGCCAGCCTGGGTCCCTGGTCAATGTTTCAAGAGCAAGAAATAGACTGGTATTGTGCTTGCAAAATCTGTTTAATATATGAAATGATAGTTAAAAAATTTAAAAAAAGCCAAATCATTCGCCTGCCTCTCTTAAATTGAACCTCTACAGTTTTTCAGCTTTCATGAACTACTTGCACTCTTATGACAAGTATTATGAGATGAAAATATGTCAACCATAAGTAGCATGCGTTTCACATAGGTTGTTAACACCAATGGAACAGAAATAAAAACATAATAAACTATATCCTTCTCATGGTTATGAAAAATAAATGATATAATCATGTACAGCTTAAAGATTAAAATTAAAATCAGGTTTTCTAACTAGAAAGACTCAATCAAGAAATTTCTTAATTACACATGAAAGTTGATAATATGACCTAAAACACAATCATATTCTCTTACCATCTGTACCATGAGGAACAGTAATCTGTTGAACTGAAGATGATGAAGCGAACTTGACAGGAATGTTGCCCGACTTCTGTGTATTGAGCTCTGGAATTTCATGTCCACGATCTTCAGCATTAACAAAAATTTCAGATGAAAACGTGGCTTTACCTGGACTTTCTGTTGTTATCTGAGTGACTGCATCAGATGATAATTTTCCAGAGAAGGGAGAAAACGGGGATTTAATCTCCTCTGGTGATCTGAAAAAGAAGAGAAAGGGCAAAGCAGGTCATATCCTTGGCTTATCACAAATCGTTATTTCTTTCCAAACATTACTTCAATATTTTGTGGAGACACATCAGACTCCAATGGTTATTTCTGCAGTACCCTTTGCTTTTTTAGATACTTATTACAATGTGATCAAATGTACTTTAAAACCGACTTTTAGTTTCAATTCACAATGCTATTTAATAAGGACAAGGTCCTTTTCAGTTGAAGTGAAAATACATCCATTCAAAAATAAAATTACTAGAAAGTGAAAGTGAAGTCGCTCAGTCGTGTCCGACTCTTTGCAACCCCATGGATCGTAGCCCACCAGGCTCCTCAATCCATGGGATTTTCCAGGGAAGAATACTGGAGTGGGTTGCCATTTCCTTCTCCAGGGGATCTTCCCAACCCAGGGATGGAACCCGGGTCTCCTGCATTGCAGACAGAAGCTTTACCGTCCGAGCCACTAGGGAAGGGAGTATGCTAAACATATAGAGTATACAAAAACAAACAAGAAATAAAATCTTTCCTCAAAAAATTTATATGTCAGTGGGGGAACTAGAGGTTTTTAAGGTTGCAATTATGTATAAAGATTATAAAGAATACATATTAAGATATAATAGAGTAAATAAATGACTGTATAAACAAGTAAATAATAGGAGGGATAAGACAAATCATGCTAATAGAAAAACCCCATATGTAGGTAAGCCCCTCTTGCCATTAATCTCCTCCCCAAGGAGGTGAAGCTTAGTCTTCTCCTTAAGTCCAGTCCTGAATTCACTGAGTTCCAAAGAAGAGATCAAAAACGGGAGAAAAAGTAACTTCACGGTGGAGAACCTGGCAAACACCATGTTCTCCAAGTGATGATGGTTCACATCACCAGTGATACCATGTGGACATTACGTACTCTGTTATGATGTGGTGAGAATTCACCTATGGTATTCTTTGCCAAATCCCAGAACTCCAGTCTGATCAAGAGAAAAACATCAGCCAAATTCAGATTGAGAAAAACTCCACAAAATGTCAGACCAATATTCCTCAAGACTTTCAAAATCATGAAAAACATGGAAGGAATGAGGAACTGTCACAGAGCAGAGAAGACTGAGGAAACATGACGACTACTAAATACAATGAGATATACTGGATTGGGTCCAGTATATTGGGAACAGGAAAAGGTCACCAATGGGAACACTAGTGAAATCTAAAAAGAGCCTGAAGTTTAGTTAATAGTAATATATAAATGTTGGCTTTTTTAATTTTTAAAAATATACTATGGTAAAGAGGTTAACTGACAGTAGGAAAAACTGGGAGAGGAGTTAACTGTGTTATGTTAGTATCTTTTCTACAGATTTTAAAGTTTTTGAAAATAAAAAATATTTATTTTTAAAAAATGGAGTAATATTGGATTTCCCTGGTGGGCCAGTGGTTAAGAATTCTCCTGCCACTTCAGGCGACATGTGTTCAATCCTTGAACTGGGAGGATTCTGCAGAGTGGGGTGACTGGGCCTATGCCACAACTATTGAGCCTGTACTCTAGAGCCTGCAAGCCACAACTAGTGAGCCCACAAAAGAAGCCACTACAACGACAAGCCCAAGCACCGAATGAGAGAAAGGCCCCACACAGAAACAAAGACCCAGCACAGCACCCCCCAAAAAAGGAGCAATACTGTATTGTATCATATTGATGTAATGGCTATATCACAAAACCAGAAGAGCTTTTAAATCTCTATCCTTTGTCTGCTGCTGCTGCTGCTAAGTCGCTTCAGTCGTGTCCGACTCTGTGTGACCCCATAGACTGCAGCCCACCAGGCTCCCCCGTCCCTGGGATTCTCCAGGCAAGAACACTGGAGTGAGTTGCCATTTCCTTCTCCAATGCATGAGAGTGAAAAGTGAAAGTGAAGTCGCTCAGTCGTGTCTGACTCTTCACGACCCCATGGACTGCAGCTTACCAGGCTCCTCCATCCATGGGATTTTCCAGGCAAGGGTACTGGAGTGGGGTGCCATCGCCTTCTCCGATCCTTTGTCTACTAGTCACTAATTAAAAGGACAATTATGAGAAAAGAAAGTAGGCCCATCTCCCTTATGTATATAGAAGCAAGAATCCTAAAATGTTAGACAACTAAATGTACAGTGAGTGAGTGAACGTCTGTGTGTGTGTGAAAGAATTCCTATCAAGCTGGTTTACTCCAGAAGTTCAAGGTAAGTTAACATTCAAATATCAACCAATATGATTCACCACATCAAAAGGAGAAAATTTGCATGATCGTATCAATATAGTCAGATAAAACATTTGATGAAATTCAATAATTATGTATGATTAAAAACTTGTAGCAAAGGGGAACTACAAAAAGCTTTAGAGCCACAATCCTATTTATAGTGAAATGTGAACAATGTCCACTGTAGCATTAGGAACAAAATAAGGATGCCAACTCTTACCCTCTCTATTCAGTATGTTAGTAAAAGTCTTAAATGGCATTAGCAGGAAAAAGAAATCAGACATATAAGGATAAGAAAGGAAGAAATAATACTGTCACTTTTCATATTTGATATAATCAGGGATACAGAAAATCTAAAACAATCTACTGATAACATATAAAATATGTTAAGTTTTCAGAAGAGTTACCAGATAAGAGAACAAACTTTTAAGAATTCCCCTATATTCTTTGGTATCTGAAAAGTTACACAATTAAAAACCAAAAGATATGCACTTTACATTATCATCAAAACATCAAATACCTAAGTATAAAAAAGATATAAGAACACTAAACAGAAAACTATTGATACATCACAGAGAGAAATTAAAGGTGGTCTGAATAGGATTTCCACTTCCAGTTATGACATACAGGTACACCTCATTCTATTGCACTTAACTTTATTGTACCTTGCAGATATTGCATTTTTTTAAACAATTTGAATTTTAGTTAGTAGTAATAGTAATATATAGTTAATAGTAATATATAAATGTTGGATTTTTAATTTTTAAAAATATACTATGGCACAATGGAGTGAAATCTAGCAGAAAACAAAGTCAAGCTGATGGAGGACTAAGTGAAGAAAGCTGAGTGAAATTTCCTGCACAGTCATAGAACTAATGAAACAGAAATCCCACTAGATAAAGGGGCTTGTGACAAACATTAGGCCTCTTCCACAAGACATTTGCCAGTTTTTGAACCTACATAAGACAGGAAACTAAATAACTAATGCTTGAGAGGAAGAAATTTCAAAAGTGACAAATCCAAGACCAGGAGATGACTGTGGCTCAGATCATGAGCTCCTTTTGCAAAATTCAGACTTAAACAGAAGTAGGGAAAACCATTAGGCCGTTCATGTATAATCTAAATCAAATCTCTTATGTACAGGGATACCTTCCTTTCCTTCCCATAGTTGAAGTGACAAACAGATTCAAGGGATTAGATCTGATAGACAGAATGCCTGAAGAACTATAATGGAGGTTCTTAACACTGCATGTAGGTGGCGACCAAAACCATACCCAAGAAAAGAAATGCAATAAGGCAAAATAGTTGTCTGAGGAGGCCTTACAAATAGCTGAGAAAATTAGAGGAGCAAAGGAGAAAGGGAAAGATATACCCATCTGAATGCAGAGTTTCAAAGAATAGCAAGGAGAGATAAGAAAGTCTTCTTCAGTGAACAATGCAAAGAAATAGAGGGAAAAAACAGAATGGGAAAGACTAGAGACATCCTTCAAGAAAATTAGAGATACCAAAGGAACATTTTATGCACAGATGGGCACAATAAAGGACAGAAACAGTATGGACCTAACAGAAGTGAAAGATATTAAGAAGAGGTGGCAAGAATACACAGAACTGTAAAAAAAAGGTCTTAATGACCTGGATAACCACGATGGTGTGATCATTCACCTACAGCCAGACATCCTGCAGTCTGAAGTCAACTGGGCCTTAGGAAGTATTACTATGAACAAAGTTAGTGGAGGTGATGGAATTCCAGGTAAGCTATTTCAAATCTGGAAAGACGATATTGTTAAAGTACTGCACTTAATATGCCACCAAATTTGGAAAGCTCAGCCTAAATTATCTCTAAGTAAAGAGGCTCTGACCCAATTAGTAAGAAATTAAAATTAATTGGTTGGCACCAACAAATTGAATTGACAGCATTTGTATGTACAAGCAACAAATAACTAGAAAATACAAAATCTAAAATACCATATACAAAATTATCATAAAACATAAAATACTGAGGAATGAATTTAATGAAAAATGTGAAAGCCTACACAATGAAAATTACAACATCTTACTGAGAGATATCAAGTCAGTGGTGGGGAGGGAGGAAGAGGAGAACATGTTCACGCTTGAGGGGGACTCCAGTATTACTAAGATGTCAATCATTCTCAAAATGACTACAGATTCAATGCAATATTGAACAAAATCCCAGGAGGATTTTTGAAGAAACTGAGAAGACTATTCTAAAATTTATATGGAACTGCACAGAACCTAAAATAGAAAAAAATAATGTTGAAAATAAAATAAGGTCAGAGGACATAATCTGATTTCAAGACAATATAAAGCTACAATAATAAAAACATCCTGGTATGGCTGCATAGATAAATAGTTCAAAGGAACAGAGTGGAAACTTAAAAATAAACCCCCATATAAAAGGTCAACTGATTTTTGACAGAGGTGCCAACTACTTTAATAAGGAAATAAATAATTATTTCAATGATGGTGCTGGAATATCCAGTAAAAGAAAGTGGTCCTGAATTATGTAAACTACAGTATGTACAGAAATTAATTTGATACAGATAAAAGACATAAAAAAATAAAGCTAAAACTATTTTCATTTCTAGAAGAAATGTAGGAGAAAATTTCATAACACTGGCTTAGGCATCATTCTTAGACAAGACACAAAAAAGTACCAACCATAAAAGAGAAACTGGGTGTCCATCAGCAGATGAATGGATAAAGAGGATATTGTATATACATTTATATATACAATAAAATACTCAGCCATAAAAAAAGAATGAAATTTTGCCACTTTCAACAACATGGATGGACTGGAGGCTATGATATTAAGTGAAATAAGAGACTGAGAGAAAAAAATGTCATATGATTATCGATTATATGTGGAATCTAAAAAATACAACAAACTAGTGAATATAATGAAAAAAAAAAAAAAAAAACAGACTAACAGATACGGAAAACAGCCTCGCAGCTACCAGTGGGGAGGGAAGGGCAGGATGGGAGCAGAGGGTAAAGCGGCACAGACTGTTCTGCACAGAATAAGCTACAAGGGTGTGATGTGCAACACAAGGAGTACAGTTATGTTTTATAATAACCATGATACATGAAGTATGACCTTTCAAATGGTGAATCACTATATTGTACACATGGCACCCCACTCCAGTACTCTTGCCTGGAAAATCCCATGGACAGAGAAGCCTGGTAGGCTACAGTCCATGGGGTCACAAAGAGTCGGACACGACTAAGCGACCTCACTTTCACTTTCAACTTATACAGTGTAGAAAAAGAAAAATTAACACACTTGATTTCATAAAAATTAAAACTTTTTCTTCATGAAGCCACCAGTAAGAAAATGAAAATCAAACCTCATTCTGTGAGAAAATATTTGCAATACAGAGGATCTGTTATCTTGAATATATTAAATATTCTTAAAATCATGACACAATCTAATGTATAAGAGTGAACAGATACTTCATAAAGATATAAAAATGGCCAAGCACAGAAACAATACTCAACATCATGTGTCATCAGGGAAAAACAAATTAAAACCACAATAACATATCATTTCACATCCACATTTAAAATGGCCAAAATAAAAAATAACTGGAAATACCAAATGTTAGCAATAGAATTTGCATATGCTGTTACTGAGAACAAAAAATGATACAGTCAGTTCCAGTTTTGGATAATCAATCAGTCTGTCTCTTCTACTAAGTGAAGCTATAAAACTGAGACAGACTACATGGAGCAGTTATTAGAAGACTTTGAGAAATAATAGGAGCTGGCAATTTGATTTACTGGCACATGTGAAGCACCAGTAAAACAGAGAAGAGTTTATCACTGTTCCCTTTGGTATCCAATGACCTGAACTCAATAGAGTCTGACACTTAGAAGTGGACATTAGTACAGACAGAAAGACCTCCAGAAGAACCTTCTATTCGGGCATGAGAAGTGGAACTGGAAATAATGTGAAAATCCCCTTTTCTTTTCTCTCTTTCTAGTAATCTCAAGCACTCAAGTGATTACATGGTGGCAGCAATACCAGCAGTAACAGGGCGTTTAAAATTCTGACCGAGGACCCTCCTCTTCCACTACAGGAGATGTGGTCTCAAGCTAAGCTAAGCTAAGTCACTTCAGTCGTGTCCGACTCTGTGTGACCCCATAGACGGCAGCCCACCAGGCTCCCCCGTCCCTGGGATTCTCCAGGCAAGAACACTGGAGTGGGTTGCCATTTCCTTCTCCAATGCATGAAAGTGAAAAGTGAAAGTCAAGTCGCTCAGTCCTGTCTGACTCTTCGCGACCCCATGGACTGCAGCCTACCAGGCTCCTCCATCCATGGGATTTTCCAGGCAAGAGTACTGGAGTGGGATGCCATGTGGTCTCAAGAGGGTAAGGCAAATCTGTGATTTTTTTTTTCTCTGTACTGAACCACTTGGCACTGACACAGTCACAGGAAGCACACAAAAAACACACAGAAGAAAGGGCTAAGTTAAGCCCCTGCTTTCTGTTCTGAGGACCTGAAAAGGGGAGCTCAGGGTGAAACATATCAAGGAAAGCATCTATTATAATGGTTAATAAACACGGACAGTACCACAAGTTGGTGAGGATGGAGAGTAACTGAAACATTTGTACATTGCTAGTGGGAATACAAAGATACAGCCACTTTGGAAAAACAGCTTAGCATAGTTTAGTTCTAAACAGTTCTTGTACAGTTAAATACACACACACACCACATGACTCAGCAGCTCTAATTATATATACATATATATACAAATATATTCTTATTTTTATAGCAGGTCTAACTATAATCAGCGAAAACTAGAAACAACCCAGATATCCTTTAAGGAGTCAATGTACATAGATAAACTGTGTGTGTGTGTTTTGTTTTTTTTTTTAACTTTTTACTGCTTTATGCTTGTAAAAAGTCAAGAAGTAATTAAAAAGTAAAAAACTATTGATTCACAAAACAAGATGGACAAATCTCAAATACACTTTGTAAAAGATGCCAAACCTGAAAGGCTATTCTATATTTTATGATTTCATTTACGTGACACTCTAGAAAGGCAAAACTTGGACTGAGAGAAATGCTTCGTATGGACCTGTGATGTGGATTAATCAAAACTGACAGAACTAATATTTTAACCACAAAAAGTGAATTTGATAATGTGCAAATTTTTAAAAAATTAACCAAGTTATTGGGGCAAGATGGAATACAGGATGTAAGAAATGGATCTAACAGTATTATAAATGAATCATATCATTATGCTAAAGCGTGTAGGGAAGAAAACAACTAACCTGGGAAACAGCAACAATGTCTGGACTGAATACTATACATAAAAAACCTGTACACAGTTGGAGAATTTGTTTCTCACCTGGGTATGGGACAAGAATTCTGAAACTACATATCCTGGGGTAAATATACTGTAGATAATGAGAGCCATGTTTATCACTATTGGAGAAAGAAGTTTATAAATAAAAGAAAAAAGCTAGAATCAACCCCATGGTTCTGGACTAGTTGGAGGTATCAACATTGATCTGCGAGGGTTCAGGATGGGGAGCATGTGTATATCTGAAATTAAAAAATTAAAAAAAATAAATAAATAAAAATAAAAGAAGATATTCAGAAAAAAAAAAATACACACACACATAAATACATACACACATTACAATCAAGATGAAATGACTACAGATGTAGACACATGTGTGAGTTAATGCCTATAATCTTTAACTTTATTTACTCAGCAGGGCAAGAAGCAGTGTCAACCTAGTAAGTCTTAAAAAAATCAAAACAGAAAGCAAAATATATCTTGAAAGAAATGAAACTGTGAACAAAACATATCAAAACCTATGAGACAAAAGCAGTTCTAAGGACATTTATAATGATAAATGCCTTCATTAAGAAAAAGAAAGGCCTTGAATATCTCACGCTTCAAGGAATTAGAAAAAGAACGGACTAGCCCAAAGCACACAAAGAAAGGAAATAAGAAAGATCAAAGTAGAAATAAGAAAAATCAAAGGAAAAAAAAAAGGATCAGAGACCAGAAAAATAGAAAAGATCAAGATTAAGAACCTAATTTTTGATGATAGACAAAAATGACAAACCTTTAGCTAGAATAAGGAAGAAGGACTCAATCAGAAACGAAAGAGAAGACATGGCAATTGATACACAGGATCATAAGAGATTATTATGAACAGTTATATGCCAACAAATTGGATAACCTAGCAGAAATGGATAATTTCCACTATCCATAAGATACATACAATTTACCAAGACTGATTCATCAAGAAATAGAAAATATAAACAGACCAATGGAGTAAGGAAATAAAATCAGTAATCACATCTTCCCAATAGATGGTTTAAGTGGTGAATTCTACCAAATGTTTCAAAAGGAAATAATACCAATCCTTCTGAAACTTGTCCAAAAATGGAAGAGAGAGGACCATCTGCAAACTCATTTTACAAGGCCAGCATTACCCTGATGACCCAAAGCTAAGTGAAGATATAGAAAACTACAAACCAGTATCTGATGAATAAAGAGATAAAACTTCTCAACAAAATATTAGCAAACTGAATTAAACAGCACATTAGAATTATACATCAAGATCAACTGGGATTTATCCCTGAGGCATAAAGATAGTTTAACATATAAAAATCAATAAACATCCCACTTTAATAGAATAAAAGATTAAAATAATATGATTATTTCAGTAGATGAAGAAAGAGCATTTGACAAAATACATCTTTCTTGATAAAAACTCAACAAATTGGGTATAGAAGAAACATCCCTCAACATAATAAAGGTCACGTATGACAAACTCTCAGCTAACATGAGACTCAGTGGTGAAAGGATGAAGCCTTCCCTCTAGTATGAGGAACAAGGTAAGCGTGCCCACTGCTAGCACTTTTACTCAACACAGCACTGGAAGTCCTAACCAGAATGATTGGGCAAGAAAAGGAAATAAAAGGCATCCCATCACTAAGGAAGAAGTAAGCTGTCTTTCTTTGCACATGATATGATCTAACATCTAACAGAAAATCCTAGAGACTTCATAAAAAAAAAAGTTAGAAATAATCAATGAATTCAGTAAAGTCACAGGATGCAAAATCAACATAGAAAAATCAGTTGTACACTAACAACAAAATATCCAAAAAGAAGGAAGAAAATACTATTCACAAGAGTAACAAATCAATAAATACCTAGAAATAAATTTAACCAAGGAGGTAAAAGATCTGTTCACTGAAAACTAAAAGACTTTGATGAAGGAAATTGAGGAAGACACAAAAATGAGAAGACACATGAAATGTGTTCATGAACCAGAATATTGTTTAAACATTCATATTCCTCAAAGCCATCAATATACATTCAATGCAATCCCTACCGAAATTCCAATGCCATTTTTCATAGAAAGGAGAAAAACAATTCTAAAATCTGTACAGAGTCACAAAAGACCCTGAACTGCCCAAGCAATTCTGAGAAAGAACAAAACTGGAGGTATCACACTTCCTGATTCCAATCTATAACACAAAGCTACAATAATCAAAACAGTATGGTACTGGCACAAAAACAGCCACACAGATCAGTGGACAGAACAGAGACCCGTAAATAAACCCCCACATACGCATTCAACTAGTATTTTACAAGGGAGCCAAGAATACTCAGTAGAGGAAAAACAGTCTCCTCAATAGAAGGTGCTGGAAAAACTAGATAATCACATGCCCCAAAAATGAAACTGGACTATTTTAATACTAACAAATTAACTTGAAATGCGTTAAAGATTTAAACATAAGACCTGAAAACATAAGCTCCTAGTAAAAAACACAGGGAAAAACTCCTTGACATAGGTCTTGCCAGTGGTATTTTGGATGTAACACCAACAGCACAAGCTACAAAAGCAGAAGTCAGTACGCAGGACTACATCAAACCCCAAATTTTCTGTACAGCAAAACAGTCAACAAAATGAAAAGGCAACCTACACTGATGGACTTTTGCAGCATTTTGCCAAGCGAAATAAACCAGACAGGGAAAGAGAAACACCATGCACCACTACACATGGAACCTAAACAAGAGGACACAGAGTAGAAAGCTGTTTACCAGAAGCTGGAGGGCAGGAGAAAAGGGGAGCTACTGGTCCAAGAGCACAGACTTCCAGTTAGAAGATGAGTAAGTTTTGGGGATCTATGCACAGTACTGTGATGATAGTTAAAAATAATGTATTAATACAGTTGAAAGTTATTTTAGAGTATATCTTAAATTTTCTCACCACAAAAAAAGTAATGATAATTATGTGATGTGATGCAAGTGTTAGCTAATGCTATCATGGTAATTATTTTGAAATATAAGTGTATTAAATCAACACACTGTAAACTTTAAACAAGGTTGCATATGAATTTTATCTCAACAAAGCTAGGGGAAAATCCTATACTCCAAAAGAGAAATAAGTATTCTTTGGGGAAATGATTGATTTCAGGGCTGTGACAGGGTATAGTAGCCAATCATGTTTTTAGTTGCTAAAACTGAATCAATTTGAGTAGTACTGGATTATAATCCAAAGGATGAAATAAATGCCCCATGGAAAACTAAAGGAATAAATAAATGGGAGGAACAACAGCTCTTGCTTACAGAAGAATTCCAATTAATAAATGTAGAAGGAATGAAGGAAATGATTTACCTACCAAGATTCTCTCTTTACAGTGGAGAATCTTGGTAGATACCACTTTTGTCAAGTAATCCAGGTTAACATCTTCAGTATATCAACTTAACATGCTTCCTGATGAAATGCACTGAAAATGGATAATCTCAATTTAATCTTGAGACAACATCAGACAAAGCCAATTTGAAACCAAAATAATTCCCTTCAAAGGTCATGAAAAATAAGGAAGTCTGAGAAACTGCCTTCAGTTTCTCCAGGAGATTCAGGAAACAGAACAACTGGAGATTAACTGGAGAGAACAACTAAATGCAAGGTGAAATGGTGGGATGGATCTGAAACGGAAAAGATTCATTTTTGGAAAAACCAGGAGAAATCCAAATTGGTCTATACATTTAATTATAATTTTGTATGATGGAGAATTTCTTAGTTTTGGTAAATGTTTTATGGTTATGATGTTAGGATAAGATGATAACATAAGGGGAGGTTTAGCAAAGGATATATTGGCAACCTCTAAAATACTCCTCCAACACAACTTCCCTGGCAGTTCACTGGTTAAGACTCCATGCCTCCAATGCAGGGGGTAGTCTGGAAACTAAAATCCCCCATGCCACACGGCATGGCCAAAATCAAACAAACAAAAATGCCCCAGGTGATCTCTGCTTCCTGGTATTCATACATTTGAGTAATCCCTAATCCTTGAGGGTTAGCCGGAAATACTGATTCATTTCTTTCTAGTATTAGAATGTGGCAGAGGTGGTGAGATTAACTTCCAAGGTTAGGTTACAAAGTAAAGACTGTGTTTTGTCTTGGGCACATCTCCTGAACTCTCACTTGCTCATCTGAGAAAAGCTTAACTGTCACAGCTACCTTATGGAAGGAAGAAGCTGTTTCTGGCCAATTACCATGTGAGTGAGCTTAAAAGGACATCGGTCTTAGTCAAGTCTTGGGATGGGACCACAGCTGCAGCCAATACCTTGTCTGAACCCTGTGAGAGACTCGAAGCCAGAAGCACCTAGCTAAGCCATGCCGGGATCTCTGACCCACAGAAACTTTGGGGTAATATTTACTGTTTTAAGCTTCTACATTTCAGGGTAATAGGTTACACTGCAATAGATAACACAGGGACTCTATTATTTTTGAAGCTCTCAGTCTAAATTTAATCTAAAAATAAAGTTTAATATTCTTAAACATTTTATGTATATATACACACATATACAGATGAGTGTGTATATTATTTACAGATTCTGGAGTCAGACAAACTAGGTTCAAATGTCATTTTTAACAGTTAATGGTCATATAATCTGGGGCAAATCATTTAATCTCTCTAAGGTTTGTAAAACCTATAAATTGAGGTAATATCTACCTATGATGATTACACTAAGTATAAAATTAGATATAAACATTGACTACAGTGCCTAGCACTTAGTACATTCTGGAACAAACAGCATTGTTATTAGTTCATATTTATAATCAGCTATAATTTTCTCTCTGATTCAAAGAATTCAGCTCCAATAACGTGACACTTTATCACTTAGAAGAGTTTAAGTATTATATGCAAACTTGTCAATCTTTTCATTTCTAAACACTTTTCACACCCAAAAAGGATATATTTATAATACTATGGAAATCAGAGATTAAACTGCCCCAATCCAATTCTCAGTCACTAACGTTTCAGAGCTATAATGGACCTCCAAGCTTTCCAATTATTTCTTCCCACCAATCATCCATATACGAGTGCCAAAGATATTAAATGACTTGTCCGAGAGCACAGTTGATAGGATAGTTTAAGTATGGCTCAGGATTTGGGAGACATGGTAATGTGGTAAAGAAGCACTTGCTTCCATTGAACAGACTGCATTATTTGAAACAACTGCTGCTTGCTGAAAAAGCAGTAATGTCAGTGTCTCAGTTTTCCAGAAGGCAAATAAGGATACCATCACCTACCCTATAGGGTTAACAAGCATTAAATCAGTAACATATGTAAGTCCCTCACTGCATGACTACCACATGTGGATACTGATTAAACATTTTTTTCCCTTCTTTTCAAGGCCCACCACTATGATCTACTACCTTCTCAACTATAACGTGGAAAACATTACACACAGAGGGTAAGTGTTTAGCCATATAGTAAAGGACTCACTAATGTAAAAGAGAATTAATGATAGTCTTAAAATCAGCCTGAACAGTATAAATCTAATGCATTTATCCCTAAACTGGGTTTTCATTCCTACAATCATTGTGAAATAAGATATCACATTAGGGACCACATTATCTTGACATATACTACTTGTGATATTAACCTTGATAACTTGGTTAAGTGATGTCTGCCAGGAATTTTCACAGAGAAATTACTGCTTTGATATTCATTCAGAGAGGAAACATGAAACAGAAACAGAGAGAGAGGAGGAGAGGGAGCACATACATGCATGCATCCCCTTCCAAAGCCTGGTCTTCAGCATATTTCCAATGTAATAAATAAGGAATTACTAAATTGAACCACTTGGTGATCAAAGATTCTTCTGAGTAATGTTTTAAAATACTTGATGTCAAGTTGTTTTCCAGAAGTCTTTTGAGAGTATAAATACATTACATTACATTCAGATGTTTTCTCTTACTTAGGTGTTCATTTCTTGAAAGATTTCTAGATTAGGCAGGTAACAACCTCCCCTAAGAGAAATTATCTACCTCTCCCCCAAGAACTTACACTTGCTTAAGTATTTTAAACCCTTTATCATAAATTTCATCAGCTTGCTTGTCACCACAATGAGACTCACCGATCTGCAGATACCGGAGTCCCTTCTGGATTGGAATATTCTTCCAAATCTGAACTGTTCACTTGTGTTTGCCTTGATGTTACTATCTGGCTATTCTGATAAGGTATGGTTTTCAAGTCCTGAGTAATAACATTACTATCTGGAAGAGGAGATTGTACGACTTGAAAGTCCGATGAAGATTTAGGTCCTAGAAAACCTAAAGATTCTTGATTCTGTGCTACAGGTTTACTGATCAATAATTTGGAGGTTGGTTCCAATGATCTTGAAGATATAGTTTGTAGGTCAGAGTTAAACTCACTATTCATCCTTGTTTTAGTGGCAGGATCCAATGAATGAAATCTTTTATCTAAGTTTCCACTATCCAACTTGGAAGGAGTCTTGGGGCAAAGAGTTATACGAATACAAGAAAGTGCTTTTCTATTTGAAGGTGGAGTAGATGCAGACGTTACTACTGTACATTGATTTGGGACTGATGGGGAGACCACATCACTGAATTTGGCTTCAACATCTATCACATCAGAAATGTGTAATTTAGGCTTATGTTCATTATTCTTTTCTACTACAGAATCCTGACTTTGAGGAAGGGGGGAATGGAGTTTTCTCAGGTGGTGATCTACATTTGGGGCTTTGCTTTGTTCAAAGAGTTGACGCTGCTCAAGAAAAATGGAAGAAGGAAGGTCTGAAGCTATATAATCCTGACTCTGAGGAAGGGGAGAGTGGTTTTCTCTTAACTGATCTACATGTGGGGCCTTGCTCTGTTTAAAGAGTTCTCGCTTTTCAAGAAAAATACGACAAGGAAGATTTGGAGCTACATAATCCTGACACTGAGGAGGGGGCGAATGGTGTTTTCTCACATGGTGATCTGCATGTGGGGCTTTGCTTTGTTCAAAGACCTCTTGTTCAAGAAAAATGTGTGAAGGAAGATCTGCAGTAATAGTTACATTCTTCTCCTTTACTTCTAGTGTGGAATTTGGTCTGCCCATGCTAATGAGAGTATGATTATCAGAAAAATGAACTTCTTTGAAATTGCTATCATTTGCACTGGCACTGGGCTTAGGATGACTGCTTTTAAAATCTGATTTTTCTAAGGGTTTTTCTTCTTGATAAGAATGTTCAACAGATAATTTTTGGCTTTGGCTACTATTTTCTGCTAAAATAGTCACAGCTTTATCTGGTGACTGACTAATGATTTTAAATGATGAAGGGGAAGAGGTTCTCTGTTTTAGATCTCTAGGAGGATTCTGCTCTTCAGTGAAATGAGAATTAACTACCCCCACAGATGCTCCAGAACACTGGCTACCTTCAGTAACACCAACCTTAAGAAAAGAGGAATCTGAAAAGCATTTAGAATGTCGGTGAGATGAGAAAGTGATGGAGGTAGTAAACTTTTTCATGGGTTCTGGGGGCAGCATTTGTGATGAAGAATGACAATCCATTTCTTCAGGTGGCATACAAGCAGGTTCTACTAATTCTGACAGCCAAGGGTCCAACTTTTCATGAAATGGCATTCGAAGGCCCTTGCTAATTTCCAAGTCTTCACTGATAAAGTTTTGAAATGGGGAATGACTTTGTAACTGCAAGGAATTCCAAACTTTGAATTGGGAGTTGTTCTGGTCCAGTGACTTGGAAACGTTGATGTGCCTAGTTCTCCATGATGATGGGCTCCGTTGTCCTCTGACTATTTCTGAGGGTTCAGCAGATCTAAAAACACAAGGGTGGCTGTCCAATCGGGGTCGTTCAGCTGTTAGAGTTCTGAAACATCCTTTTTCATGGCTCTCAATAATAATGTGACTACAGACAGCTTCTGGCTTGTATCCTATTCCCCGTGGACTCTGTAAATCCTAGAAGATATAAACAAGTTCTTACTTGAAGTAGTCTGAATAATTATAAAAACCCAAGAAGAAAAGATAGTTAACTATAGAATAAAATGGCTCATGATACACACAGTTAATTTCTTCTAAAAGTTTTCACTTAAGCTACAAAAGCAAAGACTTTTGCTCACCTTTTTAGTTTTAGTAACAGGGGTCCCTTACCCAAATTCTGCTGGTCACATGACTACCAAGCAGAGACTCTTCTTTTGCAGCCAGATAGGATCATGTGACTAGGTACAAGCCAATGGGAGGTGAGCAAAAGCAGTAAGTACAACTTCTGGCTCTTGTCCTTAAAAAATGAATTTCTTGGCCTCCATGATCTCCTACTGCCACCTTTGATCATTACCATCACGACTACTCTTTCTTTTCTTAATTGGAGTGTAACTGCTTTACCATGTTGTTAGTTTCTGCTGTACAACAACCCATTACCATTGTTCTTGCCAAATGAAAATGGTGATGTCTAGAACAACCCTGGGAGGCCACTTGTAATGGTGCCTCAACTGCCCACCCAGCTTGGTTCCTCAGAAGATTTCAAGAAGCAAAGTTACTTTCTTACCCTGGACCCGAAAGAGAAATACAATTCTACCTTATCTGAGCCACTGTATTTGGGTCTCTCTGCTACAGAAACATGGCCTACAACCTAATATTTACCAATAAAAACAGGAAAAAAGAATTAGTACTTCTTACTAGGGTACAGGATCAGTGCTAAAGATACCATAAATATTTAACACTTCTTTGAGATTTCTCTGTTTTATCTCTAAAATGATAACCTGGCATTCTATTTAATTTTAGTACCACATGTGATTTCATATAAAAATATTTTAAACTGCATTGCCATTTCTCACATAATGGAGATGTACTTTTCCCTAGTCCTCCTGCAAAGTACAACTAAAAATCCTGGACATTATATACACAACAAACTTAAGAAGAATCTGAAAGGTAAAGAGAAAAAAGGCAGACTGGCTAGGGACTTTGGGATCAGAGAATAACAAGAGAGTGATCCCTGGGTTTTCTTTTTACTTCAAATATCCCAGACTTCCAGTTAAAGACAGCTACCATGAACAAAGAGCACAGAAGAATCCAAAGAGCTCTAACAAAAACCTGCTCTCATTAGTTTAAAAACAAGTAAAGGTGAAGTTCAGCAAGACAGAGAACTTTTAGACAATAACTGCTCTCTTCCAGCCAAACATCACAGAAAAAATCTATGGCCTCACCCATACCCACACCAGCAAAGGCCAAGTGAGAAGCCTGAAGTTCCATCCCTGGAAAACTCTAATGCAGAATCCCAACATCCAGGCCAATGTGGTATTAGAGATGGTCAAAAAATTATACAACTACCTTATGACCCAGCAAAGCAACAAAGACTGATGTTCATCAAAAACCTAGACAGAAATGTTTATAGCAGCTTTATTTGTAACAGCCAACAACTGGAAAACAACCAAGTCACCTCATTCAATCAGTATATATTTAAACAAATCGTGGCACGTTCATACCATGGAATACTACACACCAGTAAAAAATGAACAGACTATTGACACTGAATATTGTCCAGAGAATTATGCTGAGAAAAAGCCAATACTAAAAGATTGCATACAGTATGATTTCATTTACATGACATTCTTAAAAGGACAAAATTATAGCAATAGAAATTAGATTAATGGTTGCCAGGGGTTAAGAAAGGAGTGGGAACAAGACAGAAGTGGATATAATTATTACAGGGAAACAAAAGGGACCATTGGGGTGGTGAAAACATTAAGTTTCCTGACTCTATCAATGTCATTATCCTGGTTGTAATATATTATCACATATTTGCAAGACATCTTCATTTTTGGAAACTGGGTAAAGTGCAGAGGCAATCCTTCTACATTATTTCTTACTACTTTATGTGAATCTACGATTATTTCAAAATAAAATGTTTCAATTTTTAAAAAGTCAATAAACTAAATACCACTGGACAAAACATTTTAAAAATGTGATTTTAATTCCATGGCTTCTTACTATCCTGACACTGCCACACATATCACTGGGAAATAAATGCTCCAATTTGAGAAGCATAAACTTAGTCCAGGTTCTTAAAACTGGGCATGATTAGATTTATATTCATCCCAAAAGACATTTCTTCTTTCTTCCCAACAATCCGTATCTTATAATTTTTTAGAATACGCGAAACCCCACAACCATCCATCACCTCCTTCAAGCTTTATAATAATCATAAACAGCTTTTATAATAACTTTTCCATTTAAAAAGTTTTTATAGCTTTGGTACTGGGCAAATCAATTTTAGTATTTTCATACAATCTTCTCCAGATACAGCCATAAGAACTTATATTACATCCCAACAATGCATCCTTTGATATGGGATAGGCTCTTAAATGTGGACTTCCCTGGTGATCCAGTGGTTAAAATATACCTAGCAGAAAATGGCTAAAATAAATGCACTTCCAATGTGAGGGACCCAGATTCAATCCCTGGTCAGGGAACTGATCCCGAATGCTGCAACTATATCCTGCCATGCCACAGCTAAGACCTGGCACAGCACACTAGCCCCCCAAAAGGCTACTGTTTCACTCACAACCCTCTCTAATGATAAAATCATTCAGCAAACTATAAATGAAAGGGACTTTCTCAACCAGATGAACAGCATTTATAAAAGATGCACAGCTAAATTACAGTAAATGGTAAAAGATCAGACGCTTTTCCCTTAGGATAAGAACAACATAGAATGTACATACTTCCTCTTATCATACTAAAGGGTCTAGCCAGAGCAATCTGGAAACCAATTAAAAGAAATCGAGAATGGAGAGGAAGAAGTAAAACCATCTCTGTTTGCAGATGACATGATCTTCTACACAGAAAACACCAAGGAAACCATAAGAAAACCAACTAGAACTAATAAACAAGTTCCTTAAAATTTAGGACATGAGTTTAACAGACAACAGTCAACTACATTTCAACACACAGTGAACAATCCAAAAATGAAATAAAACAATTCCATCTACAATAGCATAAAAATAAAATACTTAAGAACATACTTATCAAAAAAATGAAGACTACCACAGAACACTATTGAGACAAACTATAAAAGATCAAAATAAATGGAAAACTGGCTCAATGAATTGGGCCAGACTTTAATACTGACTTTAATATTGTCAAGATGGCAATACTTCCCATACTGATTGATAGATTCAAGGGAATTCCCAATAAAATGTCAGCTGGCTTTTTTTCTTTGTAAAAATTGATCCTAAAGTTTATTCAGAAATTCAAAGGAGACACTGCAGCCAAACCATTTGGAAAATGGTGAACAAAGTTGGAGGACTCACATTCTGATTTCAAAACTTAACCACACAGCTACAGTAATCGAAACTGAGTGGTACTGGGAACGAGAACAGAACTGATAGTTCAGAAATAAATACTAACATTCATGATGAATTGTCAAGTAGGCTAGAAAATTCACGGGGAAAAAGCCTTTCACACAAACAGTGCTGGGACAACTACATATCTATGTGCAAAATAATGAATATGTAACTCCATATATAAACAAATGCCATTTCAGCTACTACATATACGGATTATTTTTATATTTAAAGTTTTGATACTTTGGTATATATATAAAATAGGAGATATTGGTATAACCTAACTTTTTGTTTTTTTAAGAAGTGGCAAGCAGCCTGATTCATGAGAAGTGAAGTTTCTTGGCTGTGTGTGACTCCTTGAGATCCCATGACCTGTAGCCTACCAGGCTGCTCTGTCCGTGGAATTTTCCAGGCAAGAGTGTTGCAGTGGGTTGCCAATAACCTAACTTTTTCATAAGTGTTTTCTAGTTCTTTATAAATCTATTATTTTGCTTAAATAAATAAATAATGCCTCTAAGTGGACAGGCAACAAAAGTAAAAATACATGCATGCAGTTGTCCAGTTTCCCCAGCAATACTTATTGAAGACACTATCTTTTCTCCATCATATATTCTTGTCTCTTTTGTCACAGATTACAATAAATGGCCATAGGCGCATGGGTTTGTCTCTAGACTTTCTATCCTGTTCCACTAATTTATATTTCTGTTCTTCTCCCAGTACCGATAGCTTACTGTAGCTTTGTAGTATAGTCTGAAGGGAGCTTGATTTCTCCAGGTCCACTATTCTTTCTCAAGATTGCTTTCACTATTCAGGATTTTTTTGTGATTCCATATAAAGTGTAAAAAATTTTGTTCTAATTCTCTGAAAAATGCCCTTGATAATCTGACAGGGTTGGCACTGAATCAGAATACTCCCTAACACTATACACAAAAATAAACTCAAAAATGCTTATTCACACTCAGAAACAGTCACAGACATAGGGAACAAAGTTATGGTTCAGTTCAGTCGCTCAGTCATGTACGACTCTTTGCAACCCCGTGGACTGCAGCGTGTCAGGCCTCCCTGCCCATCACCAACTCCTGGGGTCTACTCAAACACATGTCCATTGAGTTGGTAATACCATCCAACCATCTCATCCTCTGTTGTCCCCTTCTCCTCCTGCCTTTAATCTTTCCCAGCATCAGGGTCTTTTCCAATGAGTTAATTCTTCACATCAGGTAGCCAAAGTATTGGAGTTTCAGCTTCAACATCAGTCCTTCCAGTGAACACTCAGGACTGATTTCCTTTAGGATGGACTGGTTGATCTCTGTGCAGTCCAAGGGACTCTCAAGAGTCTTTTCCAATACCACAGTTCAAAAGCATCAACTCTTTGGCGCTCAGCTTTCTTTATAGTCCAACTCTCACATCCATACATGACTACTGGAAAAACCATAGCTTTGACTAGACATATCTTTATTGGCAAAGTACTCTGCTTTTTAATATGCTGTCTTGGTTTGTCATAACTTTTCTTTCAAGGAACAAGCGTCTTTTAATTTCATGGCTGCAGTCATCATCTGTAGTGATTTTGGAGCCCAAGGGGGTAAATGGGTGGTGGGCACTCTACTCAATGCTCTGTAGTGACCTAAATGGGAAGGAAATCTTAAAAAGAATGGATATATGTATATGAATGACTGATTCACTTTGCTATAAAGCAAGAAACTAACACAACATAGTAAGTCAACTATATGCCAACAAAAATTAATTTGAAGAAATACACCCCGAATTAAAAGAAATATTGGTGCAATTTTAAGTGAAGGCTTCCCTGGTGGCTTAGATGGTAAAGAATCTGCCTGCAATGTGGGAGATCTGGGTTCAATCCCTGGGTCAGGAAGATTCCCTGGAGAAGGAAAGGCAACCCACTCCAGTATTCTTGCCTGGAGAATCCCATGGACAGAGGAGCCTGGCAGGTTACTGTTCAGGGGTCGCAAAGAGTTGGACACAACTGAGCTGCTAACACACACATCTAGAATATATAAAGAATTCTTACAACTTAAACAATAAAAAAAAAAACCCAATCCAAAAATGGGTACAGGTCTTGAATAGATATTTCTCCAAAGAAGATATACAACTGGCCAATAAGTCCATGAAAAGATATTCAAATCAATAATCATCAGCAAAATGCAACTCAAAAGCACAATAAGGTATCACTTTATATCTGCAACATGGCCATTATGAAATAAAAAAAACACCCAGAAAATAGTAAGTGTTGGTGAGAATGTGAAAAAAATTAAATCTTTGTGCATCATTGATGTTAATGTAAAGTGGCTACTAAAGAAAACTATGGCAGTTCCACAAGAAACAAGTTCCACAAGAAAAGTAGAGCGACCACAAGATCTAGCGATTCCACCTCTGGGTCTGTACTGAAATCCTGAAAAGAAGGCTCTCAAGGAGATATTTTTGTATTTTCATATTCACAGCAGCTCTATTCACAACAGCCAAAAGATGGAAACAACTCAAGTGTCCACGGATGGATGAATGGATAAACAAATATCGTACATACATACAATGAAATACTATTTGGCCTAAAAAGGAGATACTGTGACACATGCTACAAAATGGATGAGTTCTGAGGACACAGTTGTCAGAGAAAGACAAATACTATATGATCCCACTTTTATGGAGCTACCTAAAGGAGGGAAATTCAGAGACAAATTATAATGGGGACTGCCAGGGGTTGGAGAAAAAGGGAGAAGGGAATAGGGGATTATGGTTTAATGAATATAGAGTTTCAGTTTTATAAGAAGAAGAGCTCTGAGGATTGTTTAACAACAATGTTAATACAGTTAAATGCAGTCAACTGCACGATTAAAAATGGTTAAGATGATAGATTTTGTTATGTATAATTCAGCACAATTTTTAAAAGCAAAAATAATTTAAAATTGCCTCAAAGGGGGATCATGGACCTAGACATAAGAATTAAAACTAAATCTCTTTGAAGATAATGTTAAACCTTTGTGACTCTCAGTTATGCCATGATTTCTTATTATGATACCAAAAGCACAGCAATAAAAGAGAATTAATTATAAGTCAGACTTTGTCAAAATAAAAAAACTTGTGCTTTGAAGGTCACAACCAAGAAAGTGAAATGACAGCATACAGAATGAGAGAAAATACATGCAAACAATATATCTGATAAGAATCTAATATCAGAATATACAATTCAACAGTGGTGGTAGGGGTGGTTTAGTTGCCAAGCCGTGTCCAACTCTTGCTATCCCATGGACTGTAGCCCGCCAGGCTCCTCTGTCCATGAGATTCTCCAGGCAAGAATACTGGAGTGGGTTGCCATTTCCTTCTCCAGGGCATCTTCTCAACCCAGGAATAGAACTGGTGTCTCCTGCATTGCAGGCAGATGATTTATCAACTAAGCTATGAAGGAAGCCCACAGTAAAGAGGGAATTCAACAGTAAAGATAATCAAATTTTAAAATGGTCAAAAGATCTGAATAGAGATCTTTCTTTCTGCAAAGAAGATCAACAAATGACAAGCACATGAAAAGATGTTCAATATCATTAATTATTAGGAAAATAAAAAACATGATGATACCACTTCATACTCATCAGAATAATTATAAACAAAAAGACAGAAAATAGTTTAAAAGGATATGGAGAAACTAGAACTCTCATATACTGATGACAGGAATGTAAAATAGTACAGTTACTTTGAAAAACACCGTATTAGTTCCTTAAGATGTTAAACAGAGTTACCACAACGTCCTGGCAATTCCACTCCTAGGTATATAGCCAAGAGGTATGAGACACGTGTACCCCAGTGTTCATCGCAGCACTGTTTATAATAGCCAGGACATGGAAGCAACTTAGATGTCCATCAGCAGACAAATGGATAAGAAAGCTGTGGTACATATACACAATGGAATATTACTCAGCCATTAAAAAGAATGCATTTGAATCAGTTCTAATGAGGTGGATGAAACTAAAGAGCCTATTATACAGAGTGAAGTAAGTCAGAAAGAAAAACACCAATACAGTATACTAACGCATATATATGGAATTTAGAAAGATGGTACCAATAACCCTACATGCGCAACAGCAAAAGAGACACAGATGTATAGAACAGTCTTTTGGACTCTGTGGGAGAAGGCGAGGGTGGGATGATCTGAGAGAATAGCATTGAAACATGTGTATTATCATATGTGAAACAGGTCACCAGTCCAGGTTCAATGCATGAGACAGGATGCTCAGGGCTGGTGCACTGGGATGATCCAGAGGGATGGGATGGGGAGGGAGGTGAGAGGGGGGTTCAGGATAGGGAACACATGTACACCCATGGCTGATTCATGTCAATGTATGGCAAAAACGACTACAATATTGTAAAGTAATTAGCCTCCAATTAAAATAAATTTTAAAAAAAATGTCCAATCAAAACCTCTTTATACCAGCACCATGCACAACAGCCAAAAGTGGAACCAAATGTCTATCAACTATTGAATGGATAAATAAAATATATCTATACAGTGGTATATTATTTGGCAATTAAAAGTACTTAAGTACTGATTCACGCTACTATGCAACATGCATGAATCTCAGAACTGTTATGCTAAGTAAAAAAAGCAGTCACAAAAGATCGTGTATTATAGGACTCCATTTATAAGAAATATCCAGAACAGGCAAATCCATAAGGAAAGATAGTAGATTATTGGTTCTAGTAAGAGAGGAATGGGGGTAGAATAGTAAAAAAAAAAATGTTCTAACATTTAGCTATTGGACAATTCTGTAAATAAAGAAAAAACCACTGAATTATATATTTTAAATGAGTGATTATTACTGTGTATATATTACAGTGAGATAAAGCTGTTAAAAAGTAGTTTATTCTCTGTGAGCCTCTGTTTGTAAGTACATTTGTATTATTTCTTTTTAGATTCCACATATAAGGGATGTCATATGATATTTCTTCCTTGTCTGACTTACTTCACTCAGTATGATAATATCTAGGTCCATCCATGTTGCTGCAAATAACATTATTTCATTCTTTTTAATGGCTGAGTAAGACTCTATTATATGTATATGTGTGTGTGTATATATACACACACACACATACATACATACCACATGGTTGCTGGGTGGGGAAGGATGGGGGGAAAGGATAGTTAGGGGGTTTGGGATGGACATGTACTCACTGCTACATTTAAAATGGAAAACCAACAAGGACCTACTATACAGCACATGGAACGCTGCTCAGTGTTACGTGGCAACTGAAAAGGAGGGGAGTTAGGGGAAGAATGGATTCATGTGCACGTATGGCTGAGTCCCAGGGCTGTTCACCTCAAACTATCACAACATTATTAATTGGTTATAGCCCAATACAAAGCTAAAAAGTTTTTTTTAAGTACAGTTTAGCTAATATATGTCCTTTATGAATTTCCATAGACTATTTCTCAATTAAAATTTCAACCTAACAGAGCTATTTGAGTTTTATCAGATTATTCTCTTATTGTTCAGTTAATATCACAAATCACAGACCTCATATAACAAACCAGAAAGAAAATAACAGCTCTTCCCTGTCACATAAAACAAACAAAACTAAACACAAACATACACATACACACACGCACAGCCACACAAACGGTCATCTAGCACCAAAAGTAAAATCTACTCTCTACAAACAAATGAACCATGGATTACTGTTTCATGCAAAACTCCCCTGAGCAAATTTCCTCACAGTCCAGTGGTTAGGACTCTGTGGGCTTTCTTGGTAGTCCGTGTTTAAGAATACTCCTCCCAATGCAGGGGACACTGGTTTGATCCTTGATTCAGGAAAATTCCACCTGCTGCAGGGCAACTGAACTGATGCTCTGGAGCACACCCTAGAGCCAGTGCTCAGTAACAATGAGAAGTCACTGACTCAATGGAAGTGAATTCGAGCAAATTCCAAGATAACATGGAGGATAGCAGAGTCTGGCATGCTGCAGTCCACGGGGTCACAAAAAGTCAGACAAGACTGAACAACAATAATAGCACTAAACAATCTGCATCTGCTTAAACCCCTGGATGCAGAAGGACAACTGTGTAATTACATGTGAATTTTCAGCTGAATGGAGCCAGGTCAGACTCCCTAACCTCCGTATTTTTCAAGGAGCAACTGTACTGTGTCTCAGTGTGGGGAACTTTTTCTGTTTACCCTGCTCAAAGTTAATTAAGCTTCTTGGATGTATATTTTCTATCAAATTTGGAAAGTTTTCAATAATTACTTCATTAAATATTATTTCTTTTCTCTTTTCTCTCCCCCTGGGACTTCCATTATACACATGTTGGTATGCTGGTGGTATCTCACAGCTCTGGTCATTTTTTTCATTCTTTTCTCTTTCTGGGTTTTCAAAGTTGCCAATCTCAACTGATGTATTTTTAAATTCACTGATTCTGTTTGCCTGCTCAAATGTGCTACTAAAACCTGCCAGTGGATTTTTCCTTTCAGTTATTATATTTTCAGCTCCAGAATTTCAATTTGGATCCTTTTTATAATTGTTGGATATCCCTTTTTTGACATCTCTCTTTGGTGAGATAGCTTTTTCTTGGTTGTCTTCAGTGTGTTGAACATAGCTTCTTTAGCTCTTTGAGCACCTTTAAAATCTTTTTTTTATAATTCCTGGGCTTCCTCAGGGGCAGTTTTTATAAATTACTGTTGACTTTTGAACAACTTAGATTTGAACTGTGAGGGTCCACTTATGTGATTATTTTGCAACAGTAAATATCAGTACTATAGTCCATCATGGTTTGTGGTTGAATCCACAGATGGGATAAAAAAAAAAATCACAGAAATGGAGAAACGAGTAAAGTTATATGGGAATTAATCCCTGCATAGTGTTACTGTAAACTGTATTTTCCCCTGACAACAGCCATATTCTGTTTCTTTAAGCATGTCACGATTTGTTGACAACTGGACATATCAAATACAGTGTGGCAACTCTGGATACCAGATTCTCCCCCACAGCTGGAGTTTGGTGTTGCTGCTTGCTGTGGGTAACTGTTTTGTACATTCTTTGTGTGTGGCACTGGAGTCTTGTTAGCTTTGCTCAACTGTGAGCTATTATCTTGACAGTTTCCATAAACATCCACAGCCAAAAAGAAAAAAGAAAACAACTTTCCCCAGTCTGTACTGACTTTATGTTGAAGCATTCCAACAGTTAGCCAGCTCTGTACTTTCATTTACAGCCTGTGCAATGCAAGTCTGAAAGTTCAGCCAGAGATGAAAGTTTAAGGTCTTCTTGGGCCTTTTCTGAGAATGAGTCCAGCTTTGGGCAAGCACATGGCCTCAACTCCCCAGTATAAGCAGGACCTTTAAAAAGTCCTACTCAAAAAAAAAAAAAAAAAGTCCTACTCTCCATGTATCTGGTTTTTCAACTGCTTTCTCCCCAAGTTTTACAATGTTCCTATTGTTTATCCTGTTAACCCTAGACCCAGTCTGCTACAGTCAATACTCCAGCCAAACACTGGCAGGGAAGTTGTTTCATCCTCAGAAAAGCTCTTGGTTGAGTGAAAGCCGCCACACTAGTCCTTCAGGGAGTTGTAAGACAGGCTGAAACACCTCCTAACAATTTTTTAAGAGCAGGGTTTGTATTGCACCCTCTGTAAGTGTTGACCCGCATTAGGAGTGTGGTCTGCAATCCTCAAAGCTACTGCAGACTGGGGGATGGTGAGGCAGGCGATTGAAGAAGCCTCAGTCAGTGTTCTCCTATAGAACAATTGCTCTTTACTTCAGTAATCCTTCCCTAGTTTTTTATTTTTAAGTTCTGACTAGATTCCAGAGATCTACAAAAATTGGTTCTGATAGATTTTGCTAGCTTGTTATTTTTGTGCAGAAATGGAGCCTTGGAGTTCCCTACTTGACCATTTATGGCAACATCACTTACAAATGTTTTATATGTATAAAAAAAGAGTACTGATCTTTGATTATGTGACTGCTAATTTCAAATACATATTTTTTTATCATATTGAGGCATTACTGGCCTACTCTTGAGAAATATTTTTAACTGGGAACAGATTTTTTTACTTTTTATTTTTATTCCCAAATCTCTTTTTGGAACACAATGAAATAACTACAGTTTTCCTGCTATGTAAAACATGTTTATAAATTTCCTAAGACTGAACTATCTGCTTTGCTAGCTTAAGCTCTACTTGCTCATGATACATTATTGATACCGAATACCAAATATTAATATTTACTTTAAATATTTTTCATCTATTTGCCACATTAGATTCTTTAATATAAAACACATATTGTGCTAAGAACACTTAATACAAGACACACCCTGTTGACAGAGTACATCTCTTTTTTAAGTGCAAAAAGGAGTATTAACTATAAGCACCATATTGCAGAGCAGGTATCTCTCTAGGATTTATTTTATATAATTGAAACTATATGCCCACTGAACACCAACTTCCTACTTATTATTCCCCACAGCCCTGACAACCACCATTCTACTCTGTTTTTATGAGTTTGGCCATTTTGGAAATCCCATATATGCAGAATCATGCAGTTGTCCTTCTGTACCTGGCTTATTTCACTTAGCATAATGTCTTCCACATTAATTCATGCTGATGCATATGGCAGGATATCCTTCTTTTTAATGGCTATGTATTTACCATTTTATTTATCCATCAATATACTGCTTCCCTGGTGGCTCAGACCGTAAAGAATCTGCCTGCAATGTGGAAGACCTGGGTTTGATCCCTGGGTTTGGAAAATCGGAGAAGGGAAAGACTACCCACTACACTATATGTTTACTGTTTATCCATCAATAAACATATAGGTTATTTCCGTATCTTAACTACTGCGAAATCTTGCAAAGAACATGGGAGTGCAGATATCTCTTTGAGATCCTAATTTTAATTCTTTTAGGTATCTACCCAAAGTAGGGATGCGGATCATATAGTGATTCTTTTTAACTTTTTGAAAAACCTCTACACTGTTTACTATAGTGGCTGCACAATTTTATATTTCCTCCAACAATGCACAAGGTCTTCAGTTTTTTCACATCCTCTCCAACCCTTGTCTGGCATTTTGATAGCAGCCATAAGGAAAGTTATGACCAACCTAGATAGCATATTAAAAAGCAGAGACATTACTTTGCCAACAAAGGTCTGTCTAGTCAAAGCTATGGTTTTTCTAGTAGTCATGCATGGATGTGAGAGTTGGACTATAAAGAAAGCTGAGCACCAAAGAACTGATGCTTTTGAACTGTGGTGTTGGAGAAGACTCTTGGGAGTCCCTTGGACTGCAAGGAGATCCAACCAGTCCATCCTAAAGGAGATTGTTGTTGTTTAGTTGCTCATTCGTGTTCAACCCTTTGCGACCCCATGAACAGTAGTCCCCTAGGCTCCTCTGTCCATGGGATTCTCCAGGCAAGAATAGTGGAGTGGGTTGCCATTTCCTTCTCCAGAGGATAGTCCCGACCCAGGGATCAAACCCACATCTCCTGCACTGGCAGCTGGATTCTTTACTACTGAACCACCAGGGAAACCCAGTTAAAGCATATACCTAAAAAAATAAAAAATTATAAATCGCAAAAGATGACAGATTGCTATCAGAAGGAAATCTGATGCTTTTATCTCAGAGGACAATTACATTTTCCCCAACATTTTTGAGTTCCCTTACAGATTTTAAAATGTCAATCACCTTGCCTTCTAATACTCATCTGGTACTTTAGCTATAAAACCCTCTGGTCAGAGAGAGTCCTGGCTCATTAGAGGAACACAGATCCACTAGGAGGCTGCTGGACTACACTTAACCAAGTAACTTGATATGCATATTTCAACTGAGATTTCAACGTACAGTGAGTGCCCTCAGTGGACAGTTCATTTCTCCCAACCATACCTCCCACTAGGAAGTAGAAATAATTAACCCTGGATCCAGTGAAAGGACGGTGTGGGTGGAAATCTAAAAGGGGAGAAGAGGCATTCAGGTTGACATCAGCAACATCAGAAGATGACATCATGGTGATACAATCACACCTGGCGCTATCTCACTTTGGAGGAAGCCACCAAAGACATACTGACCCACAACAGCCCAATAACCAGTTATCACATGGGGCACTCAGAGGGCAAGCACAAAACTATAAAATGTAGATGCCTGCTATTGTTGTCCCTTTTCTGTGACTTCCATGCCATCTGAGTCATGGGGCTTTCTCCACGACCCCAGGAGACAACACCAGAAAGTTACTGGAAAACCACAGCACTCACTCACAACTGAACCCCAGGATGGAGGGATGGCATATGTTGGAAGTCAGCCCAAGAAGGCCTGGGCCCAAAATGCCACCAGGTTACTAACTGAGTGATTCAAGCACTGTCTTAAATGGCACCAAAGCACAAATGCTTCAAGGCCACCTGCCTCACGCTGCCCTAATTTCACCCCTAACTGGCTCATAGGATTATACAGTTCAAACCCATCTGGTAATACAAGACTAAAGATTAAATTGTCAGAAGCATATAACTAAATTTTCTTTAAACCAAGGGTACACACGTGCCTCTAATCTTTACTATTTACAATGGTGACCTCCTATGCCTTGAAGAAGGGCACCACTTAATCATTTGCAAGATTCACCCCCACAGACCTCCAAAATTTACCGAGAATTTGAGTTAGCAACAGACACTCCCAAAAGTGCAAGCAAACCTTAATCAGAATATCCCAACTCTATGCAACCCTGTTAGACCCTATGGGCCTTCAATTCCCTTCCTCACTGACCAGAGCAACCTACTCTAGAACAGCTCCTTCACATGCAATAGCACTTGATAATGCCCAAGTCCATGATAATGCCAAACATGATGATCTGAGATGACAAAGTCTCAGCAGACGACAGCATAGGACACAACTTCATCATGAATACTGCCTCCACAATTTTCCACTATGGAAGAGGTGACACCCAGGGAAGCATGGCGGCTGATGATGGCAAGCACTTCCCAGAACTTGGTTGCCAAACTGAATGCCTAGTTATCTAAATTCCCAGCTGATGACCCATTTTCGTGGCATTTTGTAGAGTTACCCCAAGTTCTCCTTGCTTACTACACTTGCTGCTGAGATGTGAGGTGGCACTTTGACTGCAGGCTGCTCTCCACTATACCTTTAAATTTTGATAGGTTAAGGTATATGTCAAGTCTCTAAACCTTTTAAATGTCTGATTAAATGCTTCATATAATTGCTTACCCTCACCACACAATATTAGATTGACCCACATTATGTGACCTAATTGAGGGCTAGTAAATTTAATTCTGTTGAAAGGACTCCTCCCTGGGTATAGATGCTACAATCACCATAGGACTCCCTCATCACTCCCCTACATACAAACTCTCCAGAATTGCAGACACAGGGTCATCTCCCTACATAACACCAAGGGAATCTTTTCCCACTGGTTATGGAACCACTCAGGGTTCCATAATCTTCTCATTCAAGTCCTCCCATAGTCTTAATATTTTTGTACAATGGGCAGAAACCAGTGTTTTTTTTTTTTTTTCCTGAGCTGCTGTAATTGCTGAACATATTATCAAACTCAACAAAGGCTTCTTTCCTGAGTCAGTGGCCTACTTAGCTAATTTCTTGACCCTGCCCCCATTTTCCCAGTGGAAGCCATCTCATGCATCTCCACGGCTTACCCAGCTCCTCTCTATGGTGATCAACTGTTCCCATGTAGCACTTTACAATACAGTCTGTGGCATTTGGCAGGAGCCCCACATGCACTTTATAATCCACCATGTCTGTCCATGCACTAACACACTCCACCTGTGACACCACACAGTTGAATAAACCTATACCTCTCATCCCAAGGAGCACAATTCCCATGGTCTTGAGTCTCATGGCTCAGGCTCCCCAAGGGAACCCCAACTTATTTGGATATACCCAGTATAACAGTCGGTGTCCACTGTGGGTTTAGTACCCAGGAGCAAACATATATACATGGTTCCTCATTTATGTGCTTCTCCCTTCCTCAGCCACCAATGCATCTGCCTCCTTGCCAGCTCCCTGCTAAGTCCTGTCTGTTCACACCAAGATAGTTAAGTCTCCCTGGGACTATCCTTACAAATCACTGAATAGGATCCCCAAAATGTCTCTTTTTAAACCACCTCATGTCAAAAACGTTCAGTACTCATCCCCATTATGTTGGGAATAGGTCTGCTACTATCCTTCATGGGAACTGAGTTAGGTACGACCACAACAGCCAAGCAACAACAAATTATTAAATTAAATTGTTAAGGCAAACACCAAAGTTTCAACTCCCCTGTCTAAAAACATTGGGCTGTTACACCAAAGCCCAGCCTTAATGCAGTAACAGTACAATTCTTTAGTGTAGATGGTTTTGGACAACGATTTAGCTTTAGGTTACTATTGGCCAAGGAAGGGGAACCTGCAAAGGGTACCTCTTGTTGCATGTTTATTAATAATTCTGGACAAACTTAGACATTTACAAATGATATCCCAACAGGTACAAGTATTTCATAATCCCACCCAAGTTTTAAATCAAATACCTACCTTAATCTTATCCATGAGCTTTATTTTCTGGGCTGAACCCCCCAAAATGGGAGGAGATGGTTACAGACAGGATTTCAAACCACCATTTGTCTATTTATATTGTTGAGTGGCATTTTGCTTTGCTTAGATGTTTCATGTGCTGGGTGACCAAAATCCTGCCAGCAGCTTTTAATATCTCCACCATCTAGACAGTGCCCATGATTTCCCCTAAAGACTAATGCCTAGGCATCACAGGGTCAATTGTGATGAGAAAACAGCTATTCTGAGTTGCTACATAAGCATTTTACAGTATGACAACCCTGCTCACACCCAGAGCCTGGACAGGTAAGGACCTGAGCTTAGGACTCCTGTGACAAGTTCCTGTTTCCTTTTTCTCAGAGCTCCTTTAAAAATAACCACATACAGTTGAATTCACAAAAAGGTAGCAAAATCTCCCCTGAAACACTTTTCAACTAATATGTGCTGTTCTGCTCACTTGTGACTGGGACAGAGGACTGCCTTTCCTAGGCTACTGGACACCCCATCCCCCTTCTGCGATCTGTAAGAATAAACGTGACTTTACTCCCTTGTAAAGTGTAGTGCCATTGTGTCTTCAATCAAAATGACTGAGTGTTTACACTTCCTCAAAGTGAAAGCTCAGGTGCTAACAGAGCTGTATGTCAACCCCATGTGAATGGCTTGTGCCTACTAATTCATCCAGTTATAATGTGAGTATTCTTAATTTAATACAGAAGTTATAGGCCCCACAACAGAACATATTTACAAAGCAAAAGAAAATTACATGAAGAGACAGAGCAAGTATCAAACCCAGATATGGAGAAGATGCTGAGATTATGAGATCAGAAATTTACAACAACTATGACTAATATGCTAAAGGCTCTAATGAATAAAGTGGAAAGCATTCATCAAGAATAAAGGGACAATATAAGCAGAAAGATGAAAATGTGAAGAAAGAATAAAAAACAGATGCTAGAGATCAAAAACACTGTAGCAGAAATGAAGAATACCTCTGAAGGAATTATTAGATTGCACAGGATTCAAGACAAGAAACCTGAGATTTAGCATTGAAACATATATATTACCATATGTAAAACAGATGACCAGTGCAAGTTCGATGCATGAAGCAGGGCACTCAAAGCCAGTGCTCTGGGATAACCCAGAGGGATGAAGTGGGGAGGGAGGTGGGAGCGGGTTTCAGGATGAGGGGACACATGTGCATCTGTGGCTAATTCATGTTGATGTTTGGCAAAAACCATCACAATATTGGAAAGTAGTAATCCTCCAATTAAAATAAATAATTAAAAAAAAAAGAATATCTCAACAAAAAGCTCTGAAAATACAAAACAAGGAGAACATAGACTGAGCAGGAAAAGCAGGACAGAATCTCAAAGAACTCTAGGAAAACTACAAAAGGTTTAACATATGAGAATGAAAATACTGGACAAAGAAAAGGACAGAAAAAAATCACTGAAGCAACAATGACTAAGAATTTCCCCTAAATTAATGTCAGACACCAAACTGCAGATTCATGAAGTTCAAAGAACATCAGGCAGAGTAAATGTGAAGAAAAAAATCACTATGCCTAAGTATAATATAACATTTACAAAGTACAGAAAATCAAAGAAAAATAAATCCTGAAAGAAGCCAGAGAGAGAAAAATCTAAAGAGAAGCAGAGAATTACTTCCAACTTTCCCACAAAACCATGTAAACAAGAAAATAGACTGAAATATTAAAAATGTTAAGAGAAAAACTGCACCAGCTTAGAATTCTAAACTCTCCCTATGAAATTATCCTTCAAATTGATGAAGAAATACATTCTCAGAAAAACAAAAATCGAGGGAATTTGTTACCTGTAGGACTGCCATGTAATAACTTAACAGAAGTACTAAAGAAGAGAAAATATAGTTTAGAAACTATCTATATAAAGATAGTAAGATCGTCAAAAGAGGAAACAAGGAAAGGATTAAAAAAAAAATAACACAACTTCTTTTCCTTATCCTTAATTGGTCTCAATAGCTTACTCAACAAATTTCTTGTGCATCTTTTTAAACCACAATGGCATGAAACTAGAAATCAACCACAGAAAGAAACAGAGGATAAAAACTACTACACGGAGCCTAAACAATATGCTACAAAAAAATCTTTCATTGAGTCAACAATGAAATCAAAAAGAAAATAAAAAATACCTTGAAGCAAATGACAACAAAAATATAACTACACAAAATCTACGGGATGCAGCAAAAGCAGTCTGAAGAGGGATGTTTATAGCAATATAGGCCTCATTTAAAAAACAAGAAAAATCTCAAATAAACCAATATAAAAAGCAGAAAAAGAATAACATTCAAAACCTAAAGTCATCAAAGGAAGGAAATGATAAAGATCAGAGAGAAAAAAAATACAGATAAAAAAAAATCAATAAAAGCAACAGATGGGTTTTTCAAATGATAAAATCAAAAAACCTCTAGAAAGGCTCACCAAGAACAAAGAGGACAAAATAAAATGAAAAATAAAAGGGGGGGACATAACAGAAATACAAAAATCATAAGAATATACTATGAACAACTATAATACTTTAAGACAACAAGATGGACAACCTAGAAGAAATGGACAAGTTACTGGATATAGAGCCTGCCAAAACTGAATTAAGAAAAAACAGATAATCTGAACAGACACTCACTGGAAGTGAAATAGAATCTTTAACTGGGAAAAAAAAAAATTCCCTACAAACAAAAGGAAGGACCGAATGACCTCACTCGGGAATTCTACCAAACAACAAAGAAGAAAAGAACTTAAACCTACACTACTGAAACTCTTCCAAAAGATTAAAGGGGCAGGAAGACTCCCAAAATCATTCTATGAAACCACCACCATCACCCTAATATCAAAACCAGACAGACACACTACCAAAAAAGAAAACTATAGGCCAATATCTTTTATAAATATAGATGTAAAAATCCTCAACAAAAGATCAGCAAACCAAATTCAACAATGCATAAAAAGGATCATACATCATGACCAAGTTGGATTAATACCAGGGTCACAAGGATGGTTCAACATATGCAAATCAATCAATGTGATATACCATATCAACAAAAGAAAAGACCAAAACCTCATGCTGCTGTTGCTGCTAAGTCACTTCAGTCGTGTCCAACTCTGCGACCCCATGGACTGCAGCCTACCAGGCTTCTCCGTCCATGGGATTCTCCAGGCAAGAACACTGGAGTGGGTTGCCATTTCCTTCTCCAATGCATGAAAGTGGAAAGTGAAAGTGAAGTCACTCAGTCGTGTCTGACTCTTAGCGACCCCATGGACTGCAGCCTACCAGGTTCCTCCATCCATGGGACTTTCTGGGCAACAGTACTGGAGTGGGGTGCCATTGCCACCTCATGCTAAACAGATGCAAAAAATTCAACATCCATTTATGATAAAAACTCTCACCAAAGTGAGTATAAAGGGAAGACACATCAACATAATAAAAGCCACTTATGACAAACCCACAGTCAACATAATGCTCAACAGTGAAAACCTAAAAGCCACCTTGCTAAATTCTGGAACAAAACAAGGATGCCTACTCTTACCACTTCTATTCAACACAGTATTAGAAATCCTAGATACAGCAATCAGACAAGAAAAAGAAATAAAAGGTTTCCAAATTGAAAAGAGGTAAAATTATCATTAGATGCAGATGACATGATAGTCTATATAGAATATCCTAAAGATTCCACAAAAAAACTATTAGAACTAATAAATGAACTCAGCAAGTCGGCAGAATACAAGATTTATATACATACACACACACACACACACACATACACACACACAAATCTGCTGCATTATTTTACACTGAACTATGAAATGCTAGAGAGAGAAAGTAAAAACGGAATCCTATTCCAAACTGAATCAAAGAAAATAAGCTTCAGAAATCAAACAAGTGGGGTACTGGGACAAAACCAGACATACAGATCAACAGAACAGAATAGAGAGCCCAGAAATAAACCCAGAAACCTACACTCAATTAGCCTTCAAAAGAGGAGGTTAAAAGCTACAATGGAGAAAAGACAGTCTTTTCAGCAAGTAGTGTTGGGAAAGAGGGACAGCCTCATGTTAACCAATAAAGTTAGAAGAGTCCATCACACCAAAAATAAACCCAAAATGACTTAGAGGCTTAACTTCTAGAAGAGAACACTCCCTGAAAACAAAACAAAAACACAGCAACATTTTCTTAGATCAGGCTTGCAAGACAAAAGAAATAAAAGCAAATTTAAACAAACAGGGCCTAATCAAATTTATAAGCTTTTCCACAGCAAAGAGACCATAACCAAAATAAAAATAACCTATGGACTGGGAGAAAATATCTGCAAATGATGCATCAAAAAAGATATTAATTTCTAAAACATAGTAATAAAAATCAGTATCAAACAAACAAACCAATCAAAAAAACTGGGAGAAGACCTAAATAGACATTTCTACAAAGACATATACATGGCCAGAGGCATATGAAAATATACTCAACATCCTAATTAGAGAAATGCAAATCAAAACTACAATGACCTCACAACAGTCAGAATGGCCATCACCAAAAATTTTACAAACAATAATACCGCACAAGCTGTAGAGAAAAGGGAACCCTCCTACACTGGTTGTGAGAATTTAAATTGGTGTGGCCACTATGGAAAACAACAAGGACCTTCCTTTAAAAACAGAGTTACCACATGATCCAACAACCCCTCACTTGGGTGCATGTCCAGAAAGATGAAAACTCTAATTCAAAAAGACATATAAACCTCAATTTTCATAGCAGCACTATTTACAATACATGGAAGCAACCTAAGTGTCCACAGACAGATGAAGGGATAAAGACGTGGCACATGCGCACACACACACACACACACGGAAATATTACTTGACCACCAAAAAGAATGAAATATTGTCCTTTTCAGCAACATGAATAAACCTAAAGACTACCATACTAAGTGAAGTAAGTCAGACGAGAAAGACAAATATCATACGGTACAACTTACATGTTAAATCTAAGAAATAATAGAAATGAACATACAAAACAGAAACAGACTCAAAGACATAGAAAACAAACTTACAGTTACCAAAGGGGAAAGGAGGAGAGGAGGGATAAAATAAGAGTATGGGATTAACACATCACTATATAGAAACTATATAAACAACAAGGGTTTACTGCATAGTACAGGGAATTATAGTCAGTATCTTATAATAACCTACAATAGGAAAGAGTCTGAAAAAGATTCCATAATGCAAACATATAATGAAGATACATGAATTATTTTGCAGTACACCTGAAATTGACACAATATTCTAAGTTAAATAGAATTCCCCAAAGTTTTTCTAATAAATTAAAAAATAAATGCCCAGAAATAAGAAAACAAGTAAATGAAGGTATATCTATGAGATACTATACTCTACTACACTGTAGCTCAAACTGTGTATGGTCTGTAGGCTGAATCCAGTCAACTGCCTATTTATTTTTTGTCTTCATAATATCTGAGTCAGACATGACCCAGCAACTGAACTGAACTTCATTATATACTACTGTAAATAATTGAGTAAATTTTAAAATTCTTTTGGAGATGGGAGGGAAAATGGTAGCAATGATAAAAGAAATAAAACAAAAGAATTGGGGCTGTTCTGTTACTGGAAAGTAATCGTACTACCTATGAAATGCTGTAGTGTTATTTGAAAGTATACCTGAACTGGGTACAAACATAATTTACAAATTCTAGGACAATTACAAAAAAAAAATTTTTTTTAAGAAAAACCTATAACATATATGCTAAGAAATGAGCGAAAATGTACTCACATAGATGCTCAACTAAAATCATGAAAGGCATCCACCAGAGCGCAGATAGCACAAGTAAAACTACAATCCTGCAGCCTATGGAACACAAACTACAACAACAAAAACTTAGTAAAAATGAGATGGCAGAGGAATTTGTCCCAGATGAAGGAACACGATGATACCCCAGAAAAACAACTAAGAGGAAATGGCCAGCCTACCGGAAAAAGAATTCAGAATAATGATAGTGAAGATCATCCAAGATTTCAGGAAAACAATGGATGCAAAGATTGAGAAGATGCAAGAAATGTTCAACAAAGACCTAAAAAACTAAAGAACAAACAGAGATGAACAATACAATAACTGAAATGAAAAATACACTACAAGGAATCAATAGCAGAGAAAGTGAAGCAGAAAAATGGATATGTGACCTGGACAACAGAACAGCAGAAATCACTCCTCAGAAAAGAATAAAGAAAAAAACAAAAAATGAAAAGAAATGAAGAACGTCAAAGGGACCTCTGTGATAACATTAAATGCACCAATGTTCATTTATAGGAGTCCCAGAAGGAGAAGAGAAAGGCGCTGAGAAGATATTTGAAGAGATAATAGCTGAAAAGACAAAGAAAAAATACTTAAAGCAACAAGGGAATAACAACCAATACAAGAGAATTACCATTATCAGCTTAAACTCTGCAGGCCAGAATTTAATATATATTAAATTCAATATATACATTTAAGTGATCAAAGTGGCACAATATATTTAGGGTGATGAAAGGGAAGAACTCACAACCAAGAATGCTCTACCCAGTGAGGCTCTCACACAGACTTGATGGAGAAATCAAAAGCTTTACAGAGAAGCAAAAGCTAAGAGAATTCAACACCACCAGACCAGCTTTGCAACAAGTGCTAAAGGAACTTCTCTAGGCGGGAAAAGACCAGAAACTTAAAACAACCTTGTACATTATACAGACAGCCGTATCAAAACCTTATAGTGAACAGCAAAGACAAAAACTACAACAGATACACACACAAAAGAGAAAGAGCAACCCAAGCATACACTAAAGATGGTGCTCAAACAAGAGACAGGAACAAAAGAGGAGGGGAAGAAAAATACCCTCCAAAAACAAACCCAAAACACTTAGCAAAATGGCAATAGGAATATATACCAAAAATGTAAATGAATTAAATGCTTCAACCAAAAGACACAGACTGCCTGAACAGATAAAAAAATAAGACCCCTATAAAGAGCTTCACAACCCAGATAATCACAATGATGTGATCACTCACCTAGAGCCAGACATGCTGGAATGTGAAGTCAAGTGGGTATTAGAAAGCATCACTACAAACAAAGCTAGTGGAGGTGATAGAATTCCAGTTGAACAATTTCAAATCCTGAAAGATGATGCTGTGAAAGTGCTGCATTCAACATGCCAGCAAATTTGGAAAACTCAGCAGTGGCCACAGGACTGGAAAAGGTCAATTTTCATTCCAATCCCAAAGAAAGGCAATGCCAAAGAATGCTCAAACTACCACACAATTACACTCATCTCACACGCTAGTAAAGTAATGCTCAAAATTCTCCAAGCCAGGCTTCATCAATACATGAACTGTGAACTTCCAGATGTTCAAGCTGGTTTTAGAAAAGGCAAAGGAACCAGAGATCAAATTGCAAACATCCACTGGATCATCAAAAAAGCAAGACAGTTCCAGAAAAACATCTATTTCTGCTTTATTGACTATGCCAAAGCCTTTGACTGTGTGGATCATAATAAACTGTGCAAAATTCTTCAAGAGATGGGAATACCAGACCACCTAACCTGCCTCTTGAGAAACCTGTATGCAGGTCAGGAAACAACAGTTAGAACTGGACATGGAACAACAGACTGGTTCCAAATAGGAAAAGGAGTGCATCAAGGCTGTATATTGTCACCCTGCTTATTTAACTTAAATGCAGAGTACATCGTGAGAAACACTGGACTGGAAAAACCACAAGCTGGAATCTAGATTGCCGGGAGAAATATCAATAACCTCAGATATGCAGATGACATGACCTTTATGGCAGAAAGTGAAGAGGAACTAAAAAGCCTCTTGATAAAGGTGAAAGAGGAGAGTGAAAAAGTTGGCTTAAAGCTCAACATTCAGAAAACTAAGATCATGGCATCTGGTCCCACCACTTCATGGGAAATAGATGGGGAAACAGTGGAAACAGTGTCAGACATTATTTTTGGAGGCTCCAAAATCACTGCAGATGGTGATTGCAGCCATGAAATTAAAAGATGCTTACTCCTTGGAAGGAAAGTTATGACCAACCTAGATAGCATATTCAAAAGCAGAGACATTACTTTGCCAACAAAGGTCTGTCTAGTCAAGGCTATGGTTTTTCCTGTGGTCATGTATGGATGTGAGAGTTGGACTGTGAAGAAGGCTGAGTGCCAAAGAATTGATGCTTTTGAACTGTGGTGTTGGAGAAGACTCTTAAGAGTCCCTTGGACTGCAAGGAGATCCAAACAGACCATCCTAAAGGAGATCAGTCCTGGGTGTTCATTGGAAGGAATGATGCTGAAGCTGAAACTCCCAATACTTTGGCCAGAGTTGACTCACTGGAAAGACCCTGATGCTGGGAGGGATTGGGAGCAGGAGGAGAAGGCGACAACTGCCAGGAGCAGGAGCTCCGCCCACGGCAAAGGTCATGAGGAAGGAGGCTCGGCATACGCAAAGGCGGGATCGAGTCTCAGGAGTCCCCCTGGAAATCCTCGAGCATCTACCCGCAAAACCAGAGTCTGCCTACTTTCTGCTTTGTGCTCTCGCCTACACCTCTGACTTTATGGGGGGCTGTCCCCCACTACCTCTCTCTGAAAAAAGAGTTAACTTATAGCTCCAGTTAATAAAGTTCCTAGGTGTGACAGTGTTTCAACCTACAAACTCCTTTGGAAGTCCTCTAGCCTGCCTGAATAGGTTTTTCCGGCCACATGTGATTGCTCAGAGCCTCCCAACTGTGAGAGGCATGAGATGTTCTAAACTGTCTAAGTACAGATTCCTTTGAGCAGTTAAAAGATTGATTAGAAATTGTATTGGTGAAGGGTTTTTCACTTGTTGCGCCAATGTTTGCTGCTAGGTCTCCATATCCCTTATCTGCTGTGTCCCTGGCAGTGTATTGATTAATATAATTGGTGTAAGTAGTAGCTTTAATGTTTGTAACCTTGGACCCTTGAGTTAATTCTTTTTCTTGTTACAGCCCACCACACCTTTGCCCTATAGGAATGCAACTTTAATGCTTTTGGAGGGTGGCGCCTGACTAATCACCTTTAGAGAAAAATAAGTTTTCTGAAGAAAGGGTCTTAAAATGTTAACAGGCCTCTGGCCAGAAGATGATGCAAATCACCTAAACTTTTGCATATGATAAGTGTGCAGGAAGAAAGCCTGGCTTACTGCATGACTCTACCCCTTCCCCCATTATCCTCTATGCATAACTTAAGGTATAAAAACTACTTTGGAAAATAAAGTGCAGCCCTTGTTCACTGAAACTTGGTCTCCCCATGTCGTTCTTTCTCTCACCTTCTGGCTGAATTATTCAGCCTCTTTTCTCCACTGAATTTCCTCACTGAGCTATCCTCGTTCTATTATTCTTTATATCTTTGATGAATATTTAAATAAATAGGTTGCCGATGCCGTCTCTCCTTCAAATACCCTGGATCAGCCAGGGCTGGACCCCGGCAGACGACAGAGGATGAGATGGCTGGATGGCATCACCGACTCGATGTACATTAGTTTGAGTGAACTCCAGGAGTTGGTGATGGACAGGGAGGCCTGGCATGCTGTGATTCGCAGGGTTGCAGAGAATCGGACACGACTGAGCAACTGAACTGAACTGAACTGAAAAGTTGTCTATAAGAAACCCACTTCAGGGACTTCCTTGCTGGCACATTAGATAAGAATTCACCTGCCGATGCAGGGCACACAGGTTCAATCCCCCATCCAGGAACATCCCACAAGCCAAGGAGCAACTAAGCCCACGCGCCACAACTACTGAAGCCTATGCTCTGCAATGAGAGTAGCTCCCACTCTCTACAACTAGACAAAGTCTGTGTGAAGCAACAAAGACCCAGCACAGCCAAAAATAAATAATTATTAAAAAAAAAAAAAAAGAGAGAGAGACCTCACTTCAGACATAGGGATATGTACACACTGAAAGTGAGGGGAAGGAAAAACGTATTCCAGGCTAATGGAACTCTAAAGGGTGGAGTTGCAATGCTCTTATCAGACAAAACAGACTTTAAATCAAGGACTACTAAAACAAAGGTCACTACATAATAATCAAGGGACCAATGCAAGAATTTAGATATAACAATTATAAATATATATGCATCCAACACAGGAGCACCTCAATATATATAGCAAACACTAACAGCCATGAAGGGAGAATCAACAGTAACACAACAATAGTGGGAGACTTTGTAACACCCCACTTTCATCAATGCACAGACCATCCAGAGAGAAATCAATAAGGAAACACAAGCCTTAAATGATACATGAAATCAGATGGATTTGATAATTACAGAGCATTCTATCCCAAAGAAGCAGAATAAACATTCCTTTCATGTCCACACAGAATAGCCTCAGTAATGATCACAATCTGCACTACAAAGGGAGCTGTGGGTAAATTTTAGAGGACTCAAGTTATATCAAGCATCTTTTCCAACCCCAACTGAGATTAAAAATAAACTACAAGAAAAAGAAACTATAAAACAACACAAACAGGTGGAGACTAAACAGTTTGCTAATAAACAGCCAATGGATCACTGAAGAAATCAAAGAGGAACTCAGCGGCTTCCCTGGTAGTCCAGTTGTTACGAATCTGTCTGCCAATGCAAGGGACATGGGTTTGATCTCTGGTCCAGGAAGATACCACATGCTGCACAGCAACTAAGCCCGTGAGCCACAATCAGTGAGTCTGCACTCTAGAACCCGCAAGCGGGAACCACTGAGCCCATGTGCTGCAACTATTGCTCTGCGACGAGAAGCCACCACACTGCAATGAAGAGTGGCCCTCGCTTGCTGCAACTAGTGAAAGCCTGCACTCAGCAACAAAGACCCAGTCCATCAAAATAAATAACTTTTTTTTAAAAGAACAACTCAAAAAATACGTAGAGACAAGTGAAAATGAAATCACTGCAACCCAAAATCTGTGCAGTGCTGCAAAAGGAGTTTTAAAAGGGAACTTTACAGCAATACAATCTTATCTTAAAAAAACAAAAAATCTGAAATAACCTAACCTCACACCTGAAACAACTAGAGAAAGAAGAAACAAAACATAAAATTAGTAGGAGGAAAGAAATCATAGAGATCAGAGCAGAAATAAATGAAACAGAGACAAAGGAAACAACAGCAAAGATACATGAAGCTAAAAGCTAGTTCTTTGAAAAGATAAACAAAATCGATTAACCTTTACTACTGCTGCTGCTGGTAAGTCGCTTCAGTGGTGTCTGACTCTGTGTGACCCCATAGACGGCAGCCCACCAGGCTCTGCCGTCCCTGGGATTCTCCAGACAAGAACACTGGAGTGGGTTGCCATCTCCTTCTCCAATGCATTAAAGTGAAAAGTGAAAGTGAAGTCACTCAGTCGTGTCTGACTCTTTGTGATCCCATGGACTGCAGCCTACCAGGTTCCTCCGTCCACGGGATTTTCCAGGCAAGAGTACTGGAGTGGGGTGCCTTTGCCTTCTCCAAACCTTTACTAGACTCATCAATTAAAAAACAGAGAGGATTCCAATCAATAAAATCAGAGATGAAAAAGGATAAGTTACAAATGACACCACAGATATACAAAGGATCATAAGAGACTTTTACCAGCAACTGTATACAAATAAAATGGACAACCTGAAAGAAATGGACAAATTCTTAGAAAGGTACAATCAGAGTTGGACTGTGAAGAAAGCTGAGCACCGAAGAATTGATGCTTTTGGACTGTGGTGTTGGAGAAGACTCTTGAGAGTCCCTTGGACTGCAAGGAGATCCAACCAGTCCATCCTAAAGGAGATCAGTCCTGAGTGTTCTTTGGAAGGACTGATGCTAAAGCTGAAACTCCAGTACTTTGGCCACCTCATGTGAAGAGCTGACTCATTGGAAAAGACTCTGATGCTGGGAGGGATTGGGGGCAGGAGGAGAAGGGGACGACAGAGGATGGGATGGCTAGATGGCATCACTGATTCGATGGACATGAGTTTGAGTGAACTCCGGGAACTGGTGATGGACAGGGAGGCCTGGCATTTTGCAATTCATGGGGTTGCAAAGAGTAGGACACGACTGAGCGACTGAACTGACTGAACTGAACTGAAGGGAAACAAAAGCAAAGATAAGCAAATGGACTACATCAAACTAAAAAGTTACCACACAGCAAAGGGAACTACCAATAAAACAAAAAGGCAGCCTACTGAATAGTAGATATCTGCAAACAATGAATGTATCTAACAAGGGATTAATATCCAACATATACAAAGAATTCATACAACTCAATTAAAAAATTCAGACAACTCAGTGAAAAAATGGGCAAAGGATTTGAATGACATTTTCGTAAAAAAGGACACATAGATGGCTAACAGACACACAAAACAATGCTCAACATCACTAATCATCAGGGAAATGTAAATTTTAAAAAGTCACTAAAATATCAACTCATACTTGTTAGAATGGTCATGAAAAGGACAACATGTAAGACGTGTTGATGAGGATATGAAGAAAAAGGAACACTTGCACACTGTTGTTGGGAATGTAAATTGGTGCAGCCACTATGGAAAACAGTATGGAGGTTCCTCACAAAATTAAAAATATAACCAAAATCACATGAGCCATCAATTAACTTATGTGTATTTTTCCAAAGAAAATGAAACACTAATTCAAAAAGATATATGCACCCCTATATCCATTTCATCATTATTTCTAGTAGTCAAGATATGGAAGTAATCTAAGTATGTACATACATATACACCACATGGTTAATATACCATAAAAAAGAATGAAATCTTGCCATTTGAAACAACATGGATGGACTTAGAGGGTACTACAGTAAGTAAAATAAGTCAAAGACAGACTAATACTGTATGATTTCGATTACATGGGGAATCTAAAAAATAAATGGACAGACGTAACAAGACAGAAATAGTCTCATGGACAGAACAAACAAGTGGTTGCCAGAGGGAACCACTGGCAGGAAGGGAAGAGCAAAATAGGTGAGGAAGGCTAAGATGTACAAAATAAATGAGTCATGGGGATGAAATGTACAACATAGAGGGAATATATCAGCGTGTAAAATTAAAATCCAATCTAATTTATACTTTAAAAAACTGATAACCTTTTCAAAACTGATGAGCTATGTAAAACTAAAATCCAATCTAATTCATAGTTTCAAAAACTGATAACCTTTCCAAAATTGATGAGCCAAATAATTATGCTATATCACTGACAATTTTCTAAGACACTGTATGAATTAAGTCATTAAGTGTACATATCTGATAGCTATATCAATTTTTATAGAATTAATAATAGCAGTTATCGATTTAAAATAGATAACAACAGGTCCTACTGTATAGCACAGGGGAACTCTGCTCAATGTTGTGTGGCAGCCTGGATGGGAGGGGAGTTTGGGGAAGAATGGATACACATACACAACACTGTTAACTGGCTATACTTCAATATAAAATTAAAAGTTAAAATAGTAACAGTTGTCAATTATTGAGTACTACCTAGATACCACACACCCCAGCATTTTATAGGCATTATCTCATGTAAGCCATAGCAAAACCCTGTAAGAGAGATATGTCCCATTACTATTCATAATAGCAGACAAAATCTATAGAATCAAATTCTTAAATCTTAACTTTTGAAGACTTAAGACTCCCAACACTTTAGCCAAAGACTATCAGTGACTCAGCAGGAGTCATCAATGCCCAGGTAAGAGATTCAAATTACACACCCTTTCTGTCACATTTTGTCTCTTAATTTTTAGATTTCTTTTATACCTTGGACAAGTCAGTTGTTCTCCCTTGACCAAACAACTTTGCTTTGATCTCTTCTACTTTTCTCCTGTCATCTTCATTTAATTCTGAAATGGAGTAGCCATAGTCATGAGCCATATTAAACTTCAGATTCCAGGCTGGAGAGAAAAGATAAAAGCATTCGAGACAATACAGTGCAAAACTATCAGTGATTACAAGAGCAGAGATCATCATCAATATAGCCAATTTAATGCCTACCACAGTGCTTAGTAAACAGTGTGCGCTCTCAGTTTTATAACAACTATTCGAAGTTCTTGAGAGAGATAATTTCACTGAAAAGTCAGATTTAAAAACAAATAAAAACATATTCTACAGACATTTCTCCAATGAGGCCACTTGAAATATAGTATTTAGCCTATTTCATCTTAATCTTCCTTCTAATCAAAAGAGTCCCTTTGTCTCCCTTATTAGCTCCTGCTACAGTCTTTGCCACTTCCACAGTTGTTAATATTTTAAAATAATAAATAAAACCTGGGAGTTTCTGGAGAATCAAAATAAGCACAAATGATCAAAAAAATGGCATAGGAAGCTGACCTCAAGAGATTTCCAGGTAGACCTGAATTGCTTAAAAGTTGCCTTCTAAAATATATTTATTCGCCATGTTATTGTAAAGATTTTTTTTTCTTTTTTAATGGAATTCTACAATTTAGAGATTAATGGAATTTAACTCTAACCCAAGTTTTAGTGTTAAATACTTTCATTCAGTTTTTCCTAATGTCTATCTAAGATCTGCTTTAAGAATCTTAATAGAGAAGGGGATAGAAAATATATGTAAGTTTTATGAAACACAGTGACTTAGAGAGTCAAATACTCTAATGAGTATTTCATTGCCTCCACAATGAGGACAGTACAAAGAAAAGATTAGGAAAACATTCAAGCTTTAGGAGTTTGAAAACCCAAATTTTCTTACTTTTCTTCAGACATCAGAACTTACAGTTCCTTAAGACCTCAAACTAGCACTATTAATACTGTGACTTCATTATTGGTTAAATGAGTTTATTCTGGGTTGCCAGTAGATAATGCAATCATTTTAACAGTTCTACAAGAACAGTTCTACAGGAAAATTACCTAGAGCATCAAATATTTAACTTTAAGCAAATTATTAAACTATAATGCTTGAGTCTGACCTGCCTTTATAACAAATTATCTTTTCCTACCTCGTGCTCGTACCCGAGATTCCTCTTCCTCTGCATTTTTGAGTATTTGTTTAGCATGGTTCAATGAGGATTCACATTTCAGAAGGTTTTTCACGTGTGCAGCCAGTGAGTCTACACTGCTTCCACCACCATCGTCACTCTCTAACACCCCCTCTTCCTCTCTGCTATCTGTCATGCTTGTCTTGGGTGAAGAATATGGAAAGAAATTTAGAAGTACATCAGAAACTGACTCCAAGGAATTACTGTCCCATGAGCAAGAACTTGCATCACTACTTGAATCACTTTTAATGATAGTCATCATAGGGATAACAATCTTATTCCCAATGGTTCTACTATACTCTTCAGGTTCGGATCTCATTACAGATCTGGCTGCTTTATATTGTTTAAGGGTTTCATCAAATGCCACTCTGGCTTTGCCTTCTGCTTCCTGTAAAGGACTTCTAACTGTAGTTGAACTAATAAACTCCCAATTTTCAATGCCTCTCTGGCATTTCAGATTCGTCTGTGTGCTAATATCCTTCTGTATACACTTGTTGCTTGAGCTTTCTTCTGTGAATGGCTGTCTCTGAGACAAATCATCATTAGATTCATCAGTTGTGAGGGGTTCTTTGAAGCAAACCATCTTCTTAGATTGTATAAATGAAATATCACTAACATCTCTGAAAGGGACAAGGGGAGCAGGAACATTGTATCGTCTTAGTGCTATATTTTCTGCTTCCATTAAAAGTGTCTGAATCTCTTTAAGAGTTTTGGAACTGTTTTCTGTATCCCGGATTTCCTCAGAGCCAACATCTTCAAAACCAGAAGATTCTGGCTTATTTATTACAACTCTACCATCAGCCTGAGAATTTAAAGGCATATTGTTTGAGATAACACTGGTGTGAGAAGAATCCAAATTATCTGTTAGCCTTTGAACATGATGTGAAACAGGTTTGTGCTTCTCACTATGTGAGTAAGTACCAGGGGGAACTACTGATAACCCATTATTCTGATCAGCTTGCTCAAGACTGCTTGAGAACTTCAGGTTATCTTCAGTTAGATGTCTTTCTGGGAAATCCTGATGGTACAATATAGCTGGTTTTTCTCTATGTGAAAAGGAGCTAGGAGGAACTGCTGGTAACACAGTTTTTTTGTCAGCTGGTCCAGGAACTGTTGAAACCTTCAGTGAATCTTCCCTTAGATGTTTGTCTGGCAATTCCCTTGGGTAGAAAATATTAGATTTCTCACTGTGTGAATAGGAAGCAGAAAGAGGTATTGATATCTGAGAATTCACATCAGTTGGCTCAGCAACAGATGAAATCTTCAGAATATCTCCACTTTGATGTCTATCTCCCAACTGCTGTTGAAAGAAAATACTAGGCTTTACTCTCTGAGAATAAGAATTAGGAAAACCTGTCAATAATGGAGTCTTCTGGTCAGCTGGTCCAATTATAGTTGAAGTCTTGGGCTTCTCTCTATGTGAGTAGGAACCAGAGGGAGTTGATGGTAACTCAGTCTTTTGATCGTCTGGTGAAGTCTTGAGTCTCTCTTTATGTGAGTAAGAACTAGAAGGCCCTATTGGTATCTCAGCATTCTGATCAGCTGGTCCAGGAAGAGCAAAAACTTTCAAAGCTTCCTCAGTAAGATCTGGTAACTCCTGCTGGTAAGAAAAGATGGGACTCTCTCTATGTGAATAGGAAGCAGGGGGCACAATTCGCACACCAACGGTCTGGTCTGCTTGTCTAGGAACCCCTAAACCTCTTAAAGCATTTTCATTAGCATCTGGCAACTCTTGCTGGTAAGAAATGATGGGCTTTTCTCCATATGAGTAAGAAGCAGAGGTTACTGGTGGTATCCCAATCTTCTGGTCAGCTGGGCCAGGAACCTCAAAAACTTTCAAAGCCACCTGAGTAAGATCTGGTGACTCTTGCTGGTAAGAAATGATGGGCTTCTCTCTATATGAATAGGAACTAGGTGGTACTGTAGGTATCCCAGTCTTCTGGTCAGATGGTCCAGGAACATCTGAAACCTTCAGAGCCTCCACAGTCAGTTGACTGTCAGGCAAGGCCTGTTGGTAGAAAATAATGGGTTTTTCGTTATATGAGAAGGAAGGAGAGGTTACTATGGGTATCCCAGTCTTCTGGTCAGCCTGTGCAGGAGCATTTGAAACATTCAGAGCCTCTTTAGTAAGGTGTGTATCTGGTAAGACTTGCTGGTAGAAAACAATGGGCTTCTCTCTCTGTGAGTAGGAAGGAGAGGTTACTATGGGTATCCCAGTTTTCTGGTCACCTGTTCCAGAAACACCTGAAATTTTCAGAGCCTCTCCAGTTATATGGCTATCTGGCAACTCCTGTTGGTAGAAAATACTGGATTTCTCTCTATGTGAATAGGAACCAGAAGGTTCTGATGTCCCAGTCTTCTGGTCAGCTGGTCCAAGAACAGCTGAATCTTTCAGAGTCTCTTCAGATAAGTGACTGCTGGGCAAGGCCTGTGGGTAGAAAATACCGGGCTTCTCTCTATGTGAGTAAGAACTAGCAGGCAGTAAGAGGACGCCAGTCTTCTGGTCACTTGGTCTCGATGCAGGTGAAACTTTCAGAGCTTCTTCAGTTAGACTACCATCCGGTAGCACGTGCTGATAGAAAAGACCACTTGGCTTCTCTCCAAATAAGTAAGACTGAGAGGACCCTGTTATTATCCCAGTGTTCTGGTCAGTTGTTCTAGGAAGAGCCGAAACTTTTAGAACCTCTTCAGTTAGGAGCCTGCCTGGCAACTCCTGCTGGTAAAAAGTAATGGGCTTCTCCCTATATGAGTAGGAACTAGAGGGTGCTGTCTGTATGCCAGTGTTCTGGTCTACTGGTCCAGGAATAGCTGAAATTTTCTGAGTCTGATCACTTAGATGACTGTCTGGCAACTCCTGCTGATAGAAAAGACTGGTCTTCCTGCCATGTGAGTAGAAAGCAGGGGGCACTATCGGTATTCCACTCTTCTGGTGAGCTAGTCCAGAAACAGTTGGAACTTTCTGAGCCTCTTTAGTTAGATGACTGTCTGGCAAATCCTGTTGGTAGAAAATAATGGGCTTCTCTCTATATGAATAAGAAGCAGAAGTTATTATAGGAATCCCAGTCTTCTGCTCAGCAGGTCCAGGAGCAGCTGAAGCTTTCTGAACTTGTTCAGTTAGATGACTATCTGGCAATTCTTGTTGGTACAAAATACTGGGTTTCTCTCTATGTGAGTAAGTAGTAGAGGGTATGACAGGAATCCTAGCCTTCTGCTCAGCCAATCCAGGAACAGATGAAACTTCTGGAACTTCGTGAATTACATGAATGTCTGGCAACTCTTGCTGGTACAAAATACTGGGCTTCTCTCTATGCGAATAGGAAGTAGAGGCTACTGTTGATATCCCAGTCTTCTGCTCAGCCAATCCAGGAACAGATGAAACTTTCTGAGCCTGTTCAGTTAGATGACTCTCTGGCAACTCCTGTTGGTAGAAAATATGAGGTTTCTCTCTATGTGAATAGGAAGTAGAGGGCACAGTAGGAATCCCAGTCTTCTGCTCAAGGGGTCCAGCAGCAGTTGAAACTTGCTGAACCTCTTGAGTTAGATGACTGTCTGGCAATTCTTGTTGGTAGAAAATACTGGATTTCTCTCTATGTGAATAGGAAGTAGAGGGTACTGTAGGAATCCCAGTCTTCTGCTCAGCCAATCCAGGAACAGCTGAAACTTGCTGAATCTCTTGAATTAGATGACTGTCTGGCAACTCTTGTTGGTAGAAAATACTGGACTTCTCTCTATGTGAATAGGAAGTAGAGGGTACTGTAGGAATCCCAGTCTTCTGCTCAGCCAGTCCAGGAACAGATGAAACTTTTTGAGACTGTTCAATTAGTTGACTGTCTGACAATTCTTGCTGGTACACAATACTGGGCTTTTCTCTATGTGAATAGGAAGTAGAGGGTACTGTAGGAATCCCAGTCTTCTGCTCAGCCAATCCAGGAGCAGCTGAAACCTGCTGAACTTCTTGAATTAGATGACTCTCTGGCAACTCTTGTTGGTACACAACACGAGGCTTCTCTCTATGTGAATAGGAAGTAGAGGGTACTATCGATATCCCAGCCTTCTGCTCAACCAATACAGGAGCAGCTGAAACTTGATGAGCCTCCTGAATTAGACGTCTGTTTGGCAATTCTGGTTGGTAGAAAATACTGGGCTTCTCTTTATGTGGGTAAGAAGCAGAGGTTACAGCAGGAACCCCAGTCTTCTGCTCAGCCAATCCAGGAGCAGCTGAAACTTTCAGAGTCTGCTCACTTGGATGAGTATCTGGCAATGTCTGTTGATAGAAAATATGAGGCTTCTCTCCATATGAGTAAGTAGAGGATGGAGTAGGCAACCCACTCTTTTGATCAACCGGTCTAGGAGAAGCCAAAACTTTCAGAGCTTCTTCAGGTGGCTGACTGTCTGGCAAGACTTGATGGTAGAAAATACCAGGCTCCTCTCCAACTGAGTAAGAACTAGCAGGTGCTATTGGCTTTCCAGTCTTTTGATCAGCTAGTCCAGGAAGAACTGAAACATTCAGAGACTCTTCAGTTTGATGACTGTCTGGCAATGCCTGTGGGTAGAAAATACTGTGCTTCTCTCCAAGTGAGTAGGAACTTGGAGGAACTGTAGATACACCTGTCTTCTGGTCACCAAGTCCAGGAACAGCTCCAACTTTTAGAGCCTCTTCAGTTAGATGACTGTCTGGCAAGGCTTGTGGGTAGAAGATATTTGGCTTCCCTCTTTGTGAGTATGAACTAGAGGACACTGCTGCTATTCCAGTCTTCTGGTCAGCTAGGCCAGGAATAGCTGAAATTTTTAAAGTCTCTTCAGTTAGACGACTGTCTGCTAATGTCTGCTGGTTGACAGTATCAGTATATTCACCAATATTCTTCACTTGAGGAGACCTTCCAGCCAATTGAGGAAAGTCCTCAGGGGACAAGGATAAAGGAGATACAGTGTCTGAATCTTCAGGAAAGGTAGTGATGCCTGGTTTAAAGGTGGATTGAGGAATTTCAGCTATGCCTCCTTTAGAAGTATCCCCTAAAGAAAAAGGGATTTGTTAATATTTTTAATATTATAAATACACACACACATATTTATATATATAGAATTAAAATGTATTTTTATGCATTAAAAAAATCAGGCAAGCTTTTCTTCTTCTGGCCTTTATGCTACCAGAAAGGACTCCAAAAGAAATAACTCACCATCAGAAGAAATAAAGATTTACAGATAAAGATGTTAATTACAAAGTGATTTATAACAACAAACTAATGTGGAAATAAATATTCAATGAGAGTAATTTTTTTAAAATAGCAGAATATATATTTTATGGAATATTATGTGGAGCTTAAAATTTAGATTTTAAAGAATTTTCATTATGATGAACAAATCGTATCTACTATGGCATCTGATTTCATGCTACTTATAAGCTAATAAGTTAGCCTGTTACTGTGTCATGTATGTTGTTAGAAGACAAAAGACTCCTCAATCAAAGACAAAATACGTTATTCCATGGGCTAGTAAAGGAAAATCAACTTATTTTCATGAAATTCCCTTTCCCCTAAGTTATATGAGGGCAAAGCAATATAGCCCAGATGGATGTTATACATGCAATGGATTTAAATGATTCTCCTAATAAACACACCGTGAATAAAATATGTATTTTTAACTACATGAAACTCTAAAGACTCTAAAGGTTACACTAAAAAGTATGAAATTAATTCTATATGACATGGGAGTTGTTGACTGACCTGATCAATACTGCAGAAACAGATTCAGGATGAGTGGAAGGAATAAAAGGGTAAGCAGTACTATCTAAAAGAACTTTCTGCAACAATGGAAACATGCCATATTTGTATATCTAATGTGCTGTGCTTAGTCAGTCAGTCACGTCTGACTCTTTATGATCCCAGGGACTGCAGCCCACCAGGCTCCTCTGTAAAGGGATTCTCCAGGCAAGACTACTGGAATGGCTTGCCATGCTCTCCTCCAGGAATCTTCCCAACCCAGGGATCAAACCCAGGTCTCCTGCATTGCAGGTGGATTCTTTCCCGTCTAAATCACCAGGGAAGCCCAACATTGCTGGAGTGGGTAGCCTATCCCTTCTCCAGGGGATCTTCAGACCCAGGAATCAAACTGGGGTCTCCTGCATTGAAGGCAAATTCTGATACTGGATTATCTAACAGTGTAATTCTAAATGAAAGTAGTTCTGAGTAGCAGTGAAAAATAAATAACTGCAATAAAAATAACAAGATTTGACATTCATTTGGTGATTCAAAAAAATCAATGTTTACTCTGTTCTAGCCACTGTTCTAGATATAGGAAATAGAGCAGCAAACAAAGAAAGCTTGCATTCCAATTCTGCCTCACAGAGCTTACATTCTACTAGAAGAAAGCAGGCAATAAATTATTAAAACTTGGTATGACAGATGGTGATGAGATGATTAATATATACAGCAAACATGATCTATACCTTACACAGAGGGAAAGTAAGTTTCAAAGATGATGAAGCAACAGTGCTTTTCATTGAGAAGATCTTGTTAACTTGCAGATTCTGACTAAGTGGGTCTGGGATGAAAGCTGAAATCCTGCATTTCTAACAAGCTCCCTGATAATGCACAATACTATTGACCCTCAGATTACATTCTGAATAGTTGTACATTAACTGACAAAAACAGGCCTTTTAACCCTTTAATTCTAACTCTAAATTCTGAACTCCTTTCACTAAAATGAATTGCCATTCTAAAACCATTAATGAGTTTTAAAACAAAAATAGTAGTTGAATACATCATGAAACAGGTTGAGTTAATGACTAATGATTGCAAAGAACTAATAAAAAGGAACAATATAAGCTACACAGTAACTTGAAAAGGAATATGGGTTACAGAAATCTTTGTGAAGAAAAAAAACAGCTAGAAAATTAATAAACCAACACAGACTGACAAAATGAACAACCAATGGGTCAAAGAAAAAAATCAAAAAGGAATTAAAAAATACATACCTGCAGACAAATGAAAATGGAAATATGCCATACTAAAACTTAAGAGGATACAGAAAAAAGTTCAGAGAGAAGGTTATAGCAACAAATAACTACGTCAAGAAGCAAGAAAAACAAGCAAATAAACATCTGAACTTTACAACTCAAAGAACTAGAAAGAGAAAAATAAAGCTCCAAGTTAAAAGGGAAGGAAATAACAAAGATCAGACTGGAAATAAATAAAATGGAGACTAAAAAGACAGTGTAAAAGATCAGTGAAACTAAGGGCTTGTTCTTTAAAAAGATAAACTGACAGTCCTTCAGCTAGATTCCAAAGAGAAAAAAGGGGACACAAATAAACTAAGAAATGAAAAAGATGTTACAAATAATAGCACAGAAATAATAAGGATAAGAGACTGCTATGAACAATTATGGACTAACAAATTTGACAACCCAGAAGAGATGGATAAATTTCTAGAAACATATCAATACAATCTACCAAGTCTCAATCATGAAACAAGAAATCTGAACAGACTAGTAAGGAGATTGAATCAGTACTCAAAAGTATCCCAACAAACAAAAGTCCAGGTCCAGAATTTATAGAACTGAATTCTATGAAACATTCAGAGAATTAAAACCAACACATATCAAATTTTTCTAAAAAGTAGAAGAGAGCACTTCCAAACTCATTTCACTAAGCCATCATTACCCTAATACCAAACTCAGAAAAGGACATTACATAAAAAGAAAATTACAGGCCTGATAAATTTAGATCTAAATTGAAGACTTGATAAATTTAGACCTAAAAATCCTCCACAAAATATGAGCAAACCAAATTCAACAATACATGAAAGGGGTGCTATACCATAATCAAGTGGAAATTATTCCAGGGAACATTAACAAATCAATCAATGAAATACACCTTGTTAACAAAATGAAGGATAAATTATATGATCTCAATATACAAAGAAAAAGCATTTGACAAGATTTACTACCCATTTATAATAAGAATTCTCAACAAAAGGGATATACAAGGAATGCACCTCAGCACAAAGGTTATATACAACAAGAGAACTGCTAGCATCATATTCAAGGGTGACAAGCTAAACGCTTTTCCTCTTAACACTGGGAAGAAGACAAGGATGCTCATTCTCATCAGTTTTACTCAGCTTAGTTTTGGAAGTCCTAGTGGAGTAATTAGGTAAGAAAAAGAAATAAAAGGTATCCAAGTCAGAAAAGAAGAAAAACTGTCTCTACTGCAGATAACATGATGCTATATGTAGAAAACTCTAAAGACTCCAACAACAACAAAAAAATGAATTCAGTAAAGTTGTGAGATACAAAATCACTATACAAAAGTTACATTTCTATGCACTAAATATGAATGATCAGAAAACAAAATTAAGAAAACAATCATATTTACAATTGCATCAAAAAGAATAAAATACCTAGGAATAAATTTAACCAAGGAGGTAAAAGCTCTGTACACTGAAAACTGTAAATAAGACACAGTTAAAAGTAATGGAAGACCCAAAGAAATGGAAAGATAGTTTGTACTTAGGGACTTCCTAAAGGTCAAGTGTGCCTTTAAGAATTATCACTACAAACAAAGCTAGTGGAGGTGATGGAATTCCAGTTGAGCTATTTGAAATCGCTGCACTCAATATGCCAGCAAATTTGGAAAACTCAGCAGAAGCCACAGGACTGGAAAAGGTCAGTTTTCATTCCAATCCCAATGAAAGGCAATGCCAAAGAATGTTCAGGAGAAGGCAATGGCACCCCACTCCAGTACTCTTGCCTGGAAAATCCCATGGATGGAGGAACCTGGAAGGCTGCAGTCCATGGGGTCGCTGAGGGTCAAACATGACTGAGCGACTTCACTTTCACTTTTCACTTTCATGCACTGGAGAAGGAAATGGCAACCCACTCCAGTGTTCTTGCCTGGAGAATCCCAGGGATGGGGAAGCCTGGTGGGCTGCAGTCTATGGGGTCACACAGAGTCGGACACGACTGAAGTGACTTAGCAATAGCAATAGCAAAGAATGTTCAAACTACCACACAATTGCACGCATCTCACACACTAGCAAATTAATGCCCCAAATTCTCCAAGCCAGGTTTCAATAGTACATGAACCAAGAATTTCCAGATGTTCAAGCCAATTTTAGAAAAGGCAGAGGAACCAGAGATCAAATTGTCAACATCTGCTGGATCATCAAAAAAGCAAGAGAGTTCCAGAAAAACATCTATTTCTACTTTATTGACTATGCCAAAGCCTTTCACTGTGTGGATCACAACAAACTGTGGGAAATTCTTCAAGAGATGGGAATACCAAACCACTTGACCTGAGAAATCTGTATGCAGGTCAGAAGCAACAGTTAGAACCAGACATGGAACAACAGACTGGTCCCAAATTGGGAAAGGAGTACATCAAGTATGTATATTGTCCAGTTGCTTATTTAACTTATATGCAGAGTACATCATGTGAAATGCTGGGCTGGATGAAGCACAAGCTGGAATCAAGATTTCTGGGAGAAATAACAATAATTTCAGATATGCAGATGACACCACCCTTTGGCAGAAAGCAAAGCAGAACTAAAGAGCCTCTTGATGAAAGAGGCGAGTGAAAAAGCTGGCTTAAAACTCAATGTTCAAAAAACCAAGATCCAGTCCCATCACTTTATGGGAAATAGTTGGGGAAACAATGGAAACAGTGAAAGACTATTTTTGGGGGCTCCAAAATCACTGCACATGGTGACTGCAACCATGAAATTAAAAGACGCTTGCTCCTTGGAAGAAAAGCTATGACAAACCTAGACAGCATATTAAAAAGCAGAGATATTACTTTGCCGACAAAAGTCTGTCTAGTCAAAGCTATGGTTTTTCCAGTAGTCATGTATGGATGTGAGAGCTGGACCATAATAAAAGCTAAGGGCCGAAGAATTGATGCTTTTGAACTGTGGCATTGGAGAAGAATCTTGAGAGTCCCTTGGACTGCAAGGAGATCAAACCAGTCCATCCTAAAGGAAATCAGTCCTGAATATTCACTGGAAGGACTGATACTGAAGCTGAAGTTCCAACAGTTTGGCCACCTGATGGGAAGTACTGACTCATTGGAAAAGACCCTGATGCTGGGAAAAACTGAAGGCAGGAGGAGAAAAGGATGACAGAGGATGAGATGGTTGGATGGCACCATCGACTGGATGGACATGAGTTTGAGCAAGCTCCAGGAGTTGGTGATGAACAGGGAAGCCTGGCGTGCTGCAGAGCATGGGGTCACCAAGAGACGGACACAACTGAGCAAATGAACTGAATTGCACAAGATGATGAAAACAGGAGACAGTAAAAGAGAATTGAGTTAAAACCATAGGCAGAGGAGGGGAGAATGGATAGAGATCACAGTAAGGCAGGCTCTACACATACCAAAGCCTCTGGTTTCCAGTGAATGTGGAAGGTCCATACTGCAGGAGAATCATTAGATTTATTTAAACTACTAGACAGGACTTCCCTGGTGATCCAGTTGTTAAGAATCTGCCTGCCAATGCAGGGGACACAGGTTGAATCCCTAGTCTGGGAAGACTTCACAGGTCATGTGGCAACTGAGCCCAGTCTCCATAACCACTGAGTCCCTGAATTACAACTACTGAGCCCACATGTCCCAGAGGCAGTGCTCCGCAGCTGTAGAAGGAAGCCACTGCAATAAGAAGCCTACACACCACAACTGGAGACAAGCCCACGTGCACCCACAGAAACCCAGCATAGCCAAAAATAAATAAATACATTTTTAAGAAAAATTTTAATAATCAGACAAGCAAAACAATAACAAATATTCTCAGCACCAGAGAAGCTGTTAGTATCCAGGGCTGCAACAATATATTATCTAAAATGTCCAGTTTATAAAAATATTGAGACATACAAAGAAAAAGTGAACTATTCATAGAAAAAAAATAAGTAACCAACAGAAACTGCCTTTAAGGAGACCCACATGTTGGATTTAGCCAGCAAAGATTTCAAAGCAGTTATTATAAATATGCTCAAAGAAGAAAAGAAAATCATGCTTAAAAACTAAAAGAAGGTAATGGCAATGTCTCATTAAATATAAAGTAAGGTTATAGAACTTATAATTGAACCAAATGGAAGTTCAACTTCCATTTGGGGCTGAAAAGTACTACTGAAATGAAAAATTTCCTAGAGGCTCAATGGTAAATAGGGACAGACAGAAGAATCAGTGAACGTGATGGTAACAGAGACTACGCAGGATGAAGGACAGCCCCCAAAAAGAACAAATGAACATGAACAAAGGCTCCGAGAGCTATTAAACAAGATTAAGTACACTGACACATGTATAATGGGGGATCATCTGAGGCAGAAAAGAGCAAAAAAAAAAAAAAAAAAAATACTCAAAGGAAATAATGTTTGAAAACTTCCCAAATTTGATGAAAAACATCCTATGTATCTGATAATCCAAGTGAACTCAATGTAAGATAAACAGACACATCATAATCAGAATGTTGGAAGAGGATACTCTAAAAACAGTAAGAAAAACGAAGTCACATACAATGGAACATTAATAAGAGTAACAGTTGATTTCTCATCAGAAACAATAAATAAAGGTAGAATACAGTGGAAAGACATATTCAAAGTGCTGAAAGAAAATAACTGTCAACTAAGAATTCAAAATCCAGCAAAACACACTTCCAAAAATATAAAAATATTTCCAGATATATAAAAACTGAGAGCAATTGTTGGTAGCAGGCCCATCTTACAAGAAGTACAAAAGGAAGTTCTTCAGGTTGAAAGCAAGTGATACCAAACAGTAATTTGAACTTACATAACAAAACAAATAGTGCTAGGAAAGATAATTATATTAGGTAATTACACAAAAACAGCATACTTGCATACTTTCCTTTCTTCCAACAAATTTTTTAAAAAAGTTTACATAAAACAACGTATGTAATTGTATTATTGGAGCTATAAGACACAGAAATGTGACATATTTGACAATAACAAAAGGAGGTACATGAGAACAAAGTTAGAGTACAGCAAGGAAATGACACTGGATGATAACAAGTCCACAGGAAAAAACAAAGAATAAAAAATGGTAAATTCAAATACAAATGCAATACGCCCTAATAAACAAATGTTTGTGCTCTCTACTTAAGTTTTTTTAAAACCCATAAAATTATATAAATAATTATGACAATGTAATAATGTACTCCTTGGTTTGTAACATATAGGTATATTATATATCAAAAGAATAGCAAATACAGGGAGTGAACAGATCTATATAGCAGAAACACCTCTTTATTACACTAGAATTCAGTTAGTATAAATTTGGGGCATATTCTGGTATGTTAAAATAAATTTTCTAAGTCCTAGAACAACCACTAATAATATAACTTTAACAATTAGCTAGAAAACTATTAAAGAAGTTAAAATACTGGAAAATATTCACTTAATGCAATGAAAGCCAGTAAAAGAGGAAAGAAAAAAAAAAGACATGAGACAGATGGAAAATAAAAAGTAAATCAGCAAATATAAACCCAGTCTTATCAATAATTACATTAAATGTGAAGGGATTATATAATCACATTAAAAGGCAAAGACTATCATTCTGGAATTAAGAAATAAAGATACAACTGTAAGTTACCTATAAGACATAAACCTGAGCTTCAAAAATATAAGTAGACTAAAAGGAAAGGGATGACTAAAGACATGACATTCAAGCAGCAACCATAAGAAGTGGGATGTCAACACTGATATAGACAAAACAGACTTTAAAACAAAACAAAACAAAAAATGTTTCTAGAATTAAAGAGGGACAATGTATAACAACAAAAGGCCCAATTCATCAGGACTACATAACAATTAGAAGCATAGATTCACTTAATATCAAAATATATGAAGCAATTCTGACAGAAAAGGGAGAAATAATAATAGTTGGAGATTTCAATACCCTACTTTCAAAAATGGAGAAAATTAGCAGAAGATCAACAAGGATACAGAAGACTTGAACACTATCAACCCACTGGAACGAAGACACATGTATAGAACACACCACCTAACAACAACAGAATGCACATTCTTCTCAAGTGCAAACCATACATTCTACAGGATAAACTATGCCGTAGGACATAAAGCATGCCTCAACAAAGTGTAAAAGGACTCCTACAATTATACTAGGAAACAGTTTGGATGAATTAAAACAAAAACACAACAAACCAAAAGTTAATGCATGCAGTTAGTCTTTAGAAATCTATCAACATAAATACCTATATTAAAAAGAAAAATCTCCAATCAATAACCTTTCATCATAAGAAACAATAAAAAGCACAAACTAAAACTGAAGCAAATGAAAGAAAGGAAATAAAAAGAAACTAAAATGCAAATAGATTTAAGAAGTAGAAAAAATAGAGATTAGAAAAAGAGAAGAAATCAAAATTTCTTCAAAAAGATCAACAACAGGGACAAAATTTAGCTAGACTCACAAAAAGAGACAGAGAAAGAAAACTCAAATTACTTCTAACACAACTTATGACACTACTGTTACTTTTGTACCAAAACCTAACCAAAAAAAAAAAAAAAGGCAAGAAATTTACACATCAATATCTATTATGAATCACAAAATTCCCCCCAAAAAATCACTGGTAAAATGAATCCAACAGCACACACAAGGATTATACACCATAACCAAGTAGCACTTATAACCAAGAAAGCAAGGTTGACTCAACATCTGAAAATTAATTAATAATGCTTCATAATATTAGAATAAAGAACAAAAATCATACAACCATCCTTTTAAAAATACAGAAAAAGCATCTGACAAAATCTAATACCTTTTATGTGATAAATGCACTCTAGAAACTACAAATAAAAAATAATTTCCCCAACCTGATAAAGGGCATCTACAAAAACCCCTCAGCTAACATGATAAAAGACATTCCTACAAAGACCTGCACAAGACTGCTCTTGCCACCTATAGGCAACACTGTACTGAAGGTTATCACTGTACTTGTCAAGGCAACTAGGAAATATACAAAAAAGAATACATTCTAGAAAGGAAGAAGACATCTCTACTTGCAGATGACACTGGCTTATATACAAAAATAAGAAAACCACACACAAAATTATAGGAATAACAAAGAGGTAGGTCAGCAAGGTTGCCAGCTACAAGATGAACATACAAAATTAAACTTTATTTCTATACACTAGCAGTGACTATTCCAAAAATGAAATTAAGAAAACATTTCCATGTATAGTAACATCAAAAAGATTTAAATACTTGAAATTAATTTAACAAGGACATACAAGAGTTGTATGCTGAAAACTACAAAACACTGTTGAAAGAAATAAAGACCTAAATAAACAAAAAGAAATCCCACATGCACAGATCAAAATATGCAATATTATTAATATGGCAATATTCTCAAAAAAATCTACAAATTCAAAGAAATCGAACACCTGCTACACCATGAATAAAACTTAAAAAACATTATTCCAAGTGAAATGAATCAGTCACAGACAAACACTTATATGAGGTACCTAGAGTAGTCAAATTCACAGCAGAGGTGAAAAGTAAAACCATGGTTGATGGGGAAGTAGGAGGGAATGGGGAGTTATTCTTTAATATTTAGATACAGAGTTCCAGTTTTACAAGATTAAAGAGCTTTGTGAATGCATGACATTGTTTACATGACAATGTAAATGTATTTAATGCCAATGAACTATATATGTAAAAATAGCTAAGATGAAACATTATCAGTATTTTACCACTATTTAAAACTTAAAAAAAAAAAAAACAAGATAAAATAAGACTTTATCAAATTAAAAATTCTGTGAAGTCAATACCATCAAGTAAGTGAACCCATAACTCAACAAGAGTGGGAGAATTTTTGCAAATAACATATCTAATAAGGGACCTGTATCCAGAATATACAAAGAACTTTTAAAATGCAGTAACAAAAAGTTAATAAACCAATCAAAAAGTGAGTGAGAATTTTAACAGACATTTCTCCAAAGAAGATATATAACTGTCCAATAAACACAACAAAAGATGTTCAACATCATTAGCCATTCAGTTCAGTTCAGTTCAGTCACTCTCTGAGACCCCATGAATCGCAGCACGCCAGGCCTCTCTGTCCATCACCAACTCCCAGGGCAATCTTGCTTTCTACCTCAAAATTAATTTCTCAGTCTCCTCTCTATAAACTTATAATCTGCTCCTGTGTTCATTCAGTTTCCTTTTCCCTTCAAGTCTCAAAAAGGAATATAGAAACAAACTGACTTTAATATCAGACTCCTCCACGTAATTCAGGTCTAAACACTGTCATGAAGAACTCAATGAAAAATCAAACGGTTCATCTAATAAAATATCTGAGGATTTATAAATATACCTAATCCAAAGTTAACATCATTGCAGTTCAAAAGTTGAAAATTAATTAGGCATAGCAAGCTAGTTATAAAGACACAATGTATCCTTCTCTACGTACCTGTTAAATGTCTGACAGTCCTTGACACAGTGTCAGGAGATACCCTCAACATTCTGAGATTTGAAGAGTGATATTCCAAATCTCCAGCTGGCTCATGAGGAACAAATGGAGGCAACACAGATGAAAAAGATTCATTAATGTCCGTATTAGAAGGACATACCTATGAAAAAGAGGAGATTAATTTTAGACTTCATCTACCAAAAAATAAACCTCATTTTATGAAAATGAATGCTAAACAGTTATACCAGTTCCTTAAGATCATACTCTTAAGTCTCCTGAATTCATATATAGGTCATATCTTATTTGGTTAATTCCAAGATGGCTCTACAAATTATTCTGAGGGTTTTCAAGTCAACCTGTACAGAATATTACAGATAGGAGACATAATAGTATTCTATTACTCAGAAGTTTGATCCTTACAATAATTGTATGAACACTGCAGGATTTGAACTATTACAATACTCTTGACAAGCTCAAGGATTTTTTTTTCCTTAAGTAGGAAAGATATGCTAGGGTAAGGAAAGAGATGAGAACAGAAATATTTTCAAGAAATCCACAAATGTTTAGAAGAAAAATAAAAGCACCAAAGAACTGGATCTGTGATCAGTTACCAAAAAACATAAGTCCTCAAATTTCTTGAAACAAAAATAGTAGGAAATATAAATTGATGAAATAAAAGTTAAATGCTGAAAAAGAAGTTCCTGAAGTTTCATGGCATTCCAGCAAATCCTTGCTAAAAAGGAAATTAGAAACTATTATTAGTGATGTTGGTACATAAATATACACAACTCTTCACCAAATGCATAGTGTACTGCCATATATTCATATATGAGTATACATACACTTTCTCGATAAAAACAGCATACCACTTTTAGGTTTATTTTCCTAAAATATTATTCCAGTGCTGCCCTCCCAGGACGGAGTCTGAAATTTTTCTATCCTCTTTATGAATTTTTCTATCCTCTTTATGAAAGTTTTTTCATTGTGTAGTAACAAACATTCTTATGAAGCTGGCAGAATGTGAAAATAAGTAATTCTACTTCTACTGCCTATATCGTTTCTCTAGACCCATGGTTCTCAACTGGGGAAGATTTTGTACTCCCTCACCTCCCCCACCAAGGAATATGTGGCAAGGCCTGGAGACATTTTTCTCCGTCCTGCCGTCTATGGGGTCACACAGAGTCGGACACGACTGAAGTGACGCAGCAGCAGCAGCAACTTTAGTGGAGGTAATGCAACTCAGCGAATAGAGGCCAGGGATATTACTAAACATCCTAAAATGCACAGAACACCCCCGCACAACAAAGAATTAGCCAACCCCAAACCAATAATGTGGAGAAACCCTAAACATAAAACAAAGTTATTAGTTTCCAACTCTCCTACTGCTGAAGGAGACATGCAGCTCACTAATGTACAGTTGACCCTTGAACAGCACAGGTTTGAACTGTACTAGTCCACTTATTAGGAGAAGGTAAAGGCACCCCACTCCAGTACTCTTGCCTGGAAAATCCCATGGACGGAGGAGCCTGGTGGGCTACAGTCCATGGGGTCGCTAAGAGTTGGACATGACTGAGCGAATTCACTTTCACTTTTCACTTTCATGCATTGGACAAGGAAATGGCAACCCACTCCAGTGTTCTTGCCTGGAGAATCCCAGGGATGGGGGAGCCCGGTGGGCTGCTGTCTATGGAGTCGCAGAGTCAGACATGACTGAAGCAACTTAGCAGTAGCAGCAGTCCACTTATTGGGGAAGGCAATGGCAACCCTCTCCAGTATTCTTGCCTGGAGAATCCCGGGGATGGCGGCGCCTGGTGGGCTGCCGTCTCTGGGGTCACACAGAGTGGGACGCGACTGAAGCAACTCAGCAGCAGCAGCAGTCCACTTATACATGTTTTTTTTTCCAACAGTAAATACTACAGTACTACACATGATCCAAGATTGGATGAATCTGCGGATGTGGAAGAATCCTAGATTTGGTGGAATCGGGGATACAGGAGGCCAACTATGGATTTTCAACTTTGCAAAGGGTCAGTGCCCCTAATTCCCACACTGTTCAAGGTCAACTGTATACATCACATATGCGATAGATGAATACTCGTGTGTGCACACTGTGTTTAATAGCAGTTTTCCCCTAAAGCTTCTAAACATAGGGAAAACCATTTCTATTCCAATTTTAACTTTAATAAAATTTCAAAGCTTCAAAATATACAGATATTAGAGTAGGTAATAAAGAAAATGTAGAATGAAAAAGATGAGACATATTTAAGAGATCAACAGATATTTATCACTAAAAATTAGGGGAGTTAGAAGGGGGAAAAAAATCAAGATTGGTTTATCTCCTAGTTTATAATCAACAATGAAGATAGAATCAATGACAATAAAGAAACCAAGAAATGTTAACACCTCTAGAGGAACAGAAAACCTGTAAGTCACTCTGACTTTAGAGAAAAGATAAGTTATTCTGATTTAGGCAAGGTAAATTTTGAGATGATGGGAATATTCACAAGAAAATGACATACAAGATAGTATATGGGTCTATGTAGGAAAAATACTAGGGTCTAAAAATGGAGATGATGATCATCCACACAGAAAATCTTGAGTGGAAACAAATTCTTTGAAATTTGGTAAGTGTCAGTCATTCAGTTGTGTCCGACTCTTTGCGACCCCATGAACAGGGGCACACCAGGCTCCTCGGTCCATGGGGCTCTCCAGGTAAGAACAATGGAGTGGGTTGCCATTTCCTTCTCCAGGGGATCTTCCCGACCCAGCAATCAAACCCAGTTTCCTGCACTGTGGGCAGATTCTTTACTATCTGAGCTACAGGGAAGCCCATGGGATGGACAGGGAACCAACAAGACAAAAAAGAAAGAGATCTAAGGAGTCAACCTTAAATAACAGTTAAGAGTTATACGGCCAAAATAAGGGATACAAAAACAGTATTTTATTATAGAGGATAAAAGAATGTAGTATGCTTCCAGGAACAAGGCAAGAGAAAGAACAAAATAACAAATTAGAGTAGGAAACCCCTGGTAATAGACGGATCTACTTTCACTAAAATAAAGGGAACTAACAGCCAGGCACTATATACATGCTACATACCTTACCCCGTTCAATATAACAGTGTTTGAGGTTGATTATTACTGCTTATTTCTTTATGTAGACAAAGAAGGAGAATAAACCTCCAAAATCATTTGACCAAGGTACAAGGCCAAGAAAGTAACTGAACAGGGTTTTGACTCCAATTCTCCACACTCTCTTCACAGCCCCAGCCTACATCATATGTAAGTGGATACCCAAATAATCATTCAGAGAATGATGGATGGGTACCAAAGTGAAACAAACAAGTATGAACGACTCTTCTGAGACCCAGATGAGAATAAGGAAGAAACTAAGCAGTAGGCAGACCTCCTGAGAGCAAGCTGAGCCATGTAGAAAGATGATTACCATGTCTGGCTCATTGCTTCTCTCATATTTAGCATGATGTAAGTCCCAGATTATAACAGAGACCTAAGAATGAAAGACAACAGAGAAAACAGCATCCGCCCTGGACTAAAAAAAATATACTTAAGGTTACAATTAAGGGCAAATACAATTTGGAGCTGTGTCAGAGTTAATCTCCGCACATCACTATTAACTAAGTAAATATGTATCTTCACATCTTCAAATATACTTCATCTATATGAAAAGTTGACATAAGTTGCAAAAGTAGTTCTATCAAAAAAAATTAGAAACTGTAAATATAATTAACAATGCTGTTTTAAAAGAGTACATCCTAAGAGTTCTAATAATAGGAAAAAATTTTTTTGTTTCCTTAATATGTTTATGAAATGATGGGTGTTCACTAAATTTACTGCAGTAATCATTTCATGATGTATATAAGTCAAGTCATTACACTGTATCCCTTAAACTTATTATACCTCAATAAAACTGAAAGAAAAACAACAAAAAGAAACTCTAAGTTTAAAATTGATATTTTGCTTCTCATTCTCATTAAAACTAATTTTGACCTTCATTCTTGCCAAAATAATGCAAAATCTTGGCTTTGGTGTCACTGAAGAACAGTTAAACAGGGAGGCAATTTATGGTATATTCCTTAAGTATACATACAAGGATAGTTTCAAATACTAGTTCCTCTACTTGCTAAATGATTACCAGCAAGTTCCTTAACCCTGTAAATATCAATTGTAAAATGGGGATGATAATCAGTTCAGTTCAGTTGCTCAGTCGTGTCCGACTCTTTGGGATCCCATGAATTGCAGCACACCAGGCCTCCCTGTCCATCACCAACTCCCAGAGTTCACCTAAACTCATGTCCATCGAGTCAATGATGCCATCCAACCATCTCATCCTGTGTCATCCCCTTTCTCCTCTGCCTTCAATCTTTCCCAGCATCAGGGTCTTTTCAAATGAGTTGCTCTTCACATCAGGTAGCCAAAGTATTGGAGTTTCAGCTTCAAAATCAGTCCTTCCAATAAACACCCAGGACGGATCTCCTTTAGGATGGACTGGTTGGATCTCCTCGCAGTCCAAAGGACTCTCAAGAGTCTTCTCCAACATCACAGTTCAAAAGCATCAATTCTTTGGCACTCAGCTTTCTTTATAGTCCAACTCTCACATCCATACATGACCACTGGAAAAACCATAGCCTTGACTAGATGGACCTCTGCTGACAAAGTAATGTCTCTGCTTTTTAATATGCTGTCTAGGTTGGCCATAACTTTCCTTCCAAGGAGGAAGAGTCTTTTAATTTCATGGCTGCAATCACCATCAGCAGTGATTGTGGAGCCCCAAAAAATAAAGTCTGACACTGTTTCCACATCTATCTGCCATGAAGTGATGGGACCGCATGCCATGATCTTAGTTTTCTGAATGTTGAGCTTGAAGCCAACTTTTTCCATCTCCTCTTTCACTTTCATCAAGAGGCTCTTTAGTTCTTCTTCACTTTCTGCCATAACGGTGGTGTTACCTGGATATCTGAGGTTATTGGTATTTCTCCCGGCACTCTTGATTCCAGCTTGTGCTTCCTCCAGCCCAGCGTTTCTCATGATGTACTCTGCGAGTAAGTTAAATAAGCAGGGTGACAACATACAGCCTTGACGTACTCCTTTTCCTATTTGGAACCAGTCTGTTGTTCTATGTCCAGTTCGAACTGTTGCTTCCTGACCTGTATACAGGTTTCTCAAGAGGCAGGTCAGGTGGTCTGGTATTCCCATCTCTTTCAGAATGTTCCAGTTTGTTGTGGTCTACACAGTCAAAGGCTTTGGCATAGTCAATAAAGCAGAAGTAGATGTTTTTCTGGAACTCTCTTTTTCGATGATCCAGTGGATGTTTGGCAATTTGATCTCTGGTTCCTCTGCCTTTTCTAAAACCAGTTTGAACATCAGGAAGTTCATGGTTCACGTATTGCTGAAGCCTGGCTTGGAGAATTTTGAGCATTACTTAACTAGCGTGTGAGATGAGTGCAATTGTGTGGTAGTTTGAGCATTCTTTGGCATTGCCTTTCTTTGGGATTGGAATGAAAACGGACCTTTTCCAGTCCTGTGGCCACTGCTGAGTTTTCCAAATGTGCTGGCATATTGAGTGCAGCACTTTCACAGCATCATCTGTTAAGATTTGAAATAGCTCAACTGGAATTCCATCACCTCCACCAGCTTTGTTTGTAGTGATGCTTCCTATGGCCCACTTGACTTCACACTCCAGGATGTCTGGCTCTAGGTGCGTGATCACACCACAGTGATTATCTGGGTTGTAAAGATCTTTGTTGTACAGTTCTTCTGTGTATTCTTGCCACCTCTTCTTAATATCTTCTGCTTATGTTAGGTCCATACCATTTCTGTCCTTTATTGAGCCCATCTTTGGTATTGCCCCATCTTTGGTATCAAGGGAAATGTTCCCTTGGTATCTCTATAATCCTACCTGATAGGACTGACCAAAGGACTAAATGAATTGAGGTATCATATATAAAGTAAACCTCTTAGCATAGTATTTGAGCGCAAAACATTAGCTATCATTATCATCCCCATTGTTATTAAATTGAAAAACAGAAGTAAACAATGTCTAGAATGTTGAAGAAAATAAAACTACCTATAAATAAATTCTACTATCTGTAAATAAATTCAATAAACTGAAATAAAAGGAAAAGCTTATCACAATATTTTTGTTCATTTTGTCTTTTTAACTACCCGAACCTAGAGGTCAAAATATAATTGCAACTCAAACTAGCAGCTTTCCAATGACATATTTATCTTATACATGGGAAAATAGGAAAAGGAAAGTAACATTAAGTACATATATATGTGTATATATATGTGTAACCATATATATGTAACCTAACTATATTTGATGACTAATAGAATGTAAGGATATATCATCAGGTAACAGGATTCAGGGTGGGGCTGACAGTGTCAGATGAAACCAGATGGGCAACGGGACCAGAGAACCATTAAAGTCAGAAGAGCCAAGGGTCCAAGCAAATCAAGCCTTGTATAAAACAAAATTTTGACTTTAAGATATCTCTGAAATTAAAATCTTTCAGGGGCTTCTAAACAGAAATACATGAATATTTCAGGGCCTATTCCAAGGGCTGTTACACTGAAGGCCAGAGGGTAGAAAAAGCACAATTGAGTATCTCCATGAATGAGTTTAATCTTAACACCATCCCAGAGGTTCTTGCTAGCACAATTTGAAAGAGTTAAGATATTTCAATATGAAGGGCCTGGATGCTCCAAAGGCTGACCTTTTTTCCCAAAGCACCATAGAACTTAGTGAGTCTCATGGTCTACAAATCACAAACATTTCTTTTATGCCAACCTCTAATAAATTAATGCAGCATACTCCTGGATATCATATGAAAGCCAGATTACACATCAAAATTTGGTATCGGAGGATATAAACAGACCTTTATTCTCATCCCCGTTTTTCAACTAAAATTTCTTTCCCCACCAAACAAGAAATGTCAAGTAGAAAGACTTACAGAATCTTCAAAACTGCTGTCTTCCTTAGATGGTAGCCGTACAGTAGATTGCCACTGCAGGGAGCTGTCACAAATCTCTAGATCATCAAGCAAATTCTCTAAACCTGCTAGCTCAACGCACTCACCGGTCAAGTCACCTTGGTCACATATCTGGGAAACAGCAAAAAGTAAAAAAAACAAACAATACCATTTCCTAAAACAATAATGAAGAAGACCATGTGTCTCCCCAATACTCATTTTATTGCCTTACCTCTTGTCTTTTACTGCATACAACAGCATTTTCATCTACGCTACAGCATTCAGTATCATCGTCCAGAGTACAGATGTCAGATTCAGCCTTCCCCTGCAGGCCCTCTACAAAATACGAGTCATTTTGCATAATTGTATGTATAGTAAAACTGGACCTGGCTCCCAAAGGCCGAGGAATTTCCCCTTGGCCCGTATCAGCTTTCAGCAATGTCTTTTGGCCGACTGCAATTAACGGTACATTACTCATCACTGGTAAAGCACCTTGTGACTTTGCGTCACATGCCACCAAGTTTGCTGAAAAGCCGCTTCCTACAGCTGCAGATGGACCTTCAATGATGTAACTAGAGTTTACAGTCTTACCCAAAATACAGTTTGAGGAATCTGCTTCTTCAAAGCTGTGCTGCTTTAAATCTTGTGAAACCAAAGAATCTGAAGTCCATACTTTCATTGGGTAAATAATGTTTGAAGATCCTAACTTCTCTGCAAGGTCAAGAGCAGAAACAGACTTTATCTTCCCAAGGGGAAGAAACTGTTCATTGTCTATACCATACTGAAATAAAGTTGACCATGTTCTGCCAAGACCAACAGCCTGTTTGAGAGATTTTTCACTTAAAGATGATGGCTTAAGCTCTGGACTAAGAGAAAGTGGCTTAATCAGTATTTCCTGAGAAGCACTGGGGATTGAGTTTAAATTGTGATGCCAGTACAGGGAGCTATCACCATCATCTTTTTTATACAATGATTTTGAAGCTCCTGATTCAAACACCCCAGGAGTAGACTGATAGCGTGGACGATTAAGTTTATCAAATAAAAGGTTTTCATCATAATTTAACAGGGAAGGATCTGGACTTTTTGGTTCACTTTCTTGGCTGTCATTTGTTAAAGATTTGTTGATGTCAGTTTGGATTTCATTTACTGTACTCTCCTTCTTGGAAGGTTCAATAGAGGCAATAACTGCCCGAAAAGCTACATTTTTCATAGCACCAACATTTTCCCCATCAAAAACAGAAGTTGCCTCTTGGTTTCTTTCTTCTTGAAAATACAGTTGTTCTGATGTCTCATTTGAGTTGAATTTAATAGTCTGAAGAGGACCACCAGAAATCTCCATCGTAGAGGTATCAAGCCCCCGGGAGAGTATATGTGCTTCTGAAACTTCTACAGAATTATCAGGAACTACAACATTCTCAATATATTGTATTTCTGAAGATCTGGGATGCACCTCTGAAAACACTAAAGTATTTCTATTCTCCTTTACTTCAAAACACTGAGATAATACTTTCCCCAGATCTTCTTCATTGCTTTTATAACTCTCCAAAGAATCCACCTTTTGTTTCACCTCATTCTCAACAGGAGCCCTTAAACAAACACTCTCAAAATAATGACTATCAGACATCAAGGGAACCTCGCTTCCTCCTGATCCCAACAAACAATGCCAGAAAGAATGTGGCATTTTATTATTAAAATGAGGAGCAACTTCATGTGGAAAAGAAACATGATCCTTACTGATTAGATATATTTCTGGATGGTGTGAAGCTCCCTGCTTGCTCCACGGCATATTTGAAAAAGAGAGATTGTCACTTTCCTTAGGAATATTATTTCTATCAATTGTGTCAGATGAATCTGAATAAGAATCATGGTCCTTACTGGCTAAATATTTTTCTGATTGTTGTAAAGTTCCTTGGTTCCCATACTGTGCATATAAATAAGAAGCATCAAAATTGTCACTTCCTCTAGGATTTATGTATTCATCACTTATATCAGATGCAGTTGAAAAAGAAACGTGATCTTTATCAGCTAAATTGGTTGCTGGCTCCTGCATAACTTGTTGTGTCTCCCATGACATATATGAATAAACAGCATCATAATTACCAGAGTCTTCGCAGGTTTTCAGATCAAGTGTATTAGATGAAGCAGTCTCTTCTTTAGTCCCTTGTTCAGGAGTTAATAAAGAGTGCTGAGACTTAACAGCTGTACTACCTATAAGTGGGTGCTGAGATCTACTAAAGCAACTGTTAACTAAGTCTGATGCTACTCCTGAGGCTGCCTGGAATAAAGCTTCACTAACTTCCGACGGTCGAGAAAACCATTCAGTGTCTTCAGACTTACCAGGAATTCCCCTGAAAATATACAGTTAAAAATAAATAAATAACACATTAAAAACATTTATCTTTTTTAAATACTAATATGAAAAAAATGCAAAACTGATGTTACTAAAATTGAGGTTATTTGAAAAGTATGTTGAAAAAGTTCTAATTTCAAATTCCTTTAGAGTGGCTGATGATTGAATGCAGCAAATTTTTTGTAGACAGAAGATGAACTACCATCCTATGACCTGATATTTTCTCAGGCTTCTCTCAAAACAATACTATGCCCCAAAGATGATTCTTTAAATGAAAATTTCAAACTTTACCATTTAAAATATGCAATTTATTACCTACCATAATTTAATATTCATTTAACATGCATTAATTAATTCTTTTACTAGTTATTATGTTCTTAAAAACCACTTAAGTGATCTACTCTTCAAACAAAACATAACCTAATCATTGGTTGACTACTGTGTACAGAACACTTTTCATAAAAGTAATTTTAAAGTAAAACACAGCATAAGGGCAGAGGTTTTTAACTCTGTAAACATTTATAGTTTTTCATTTACATTGTCTTTTTTATTTCTAAAAGAAGAAAACATATTCTTGGATAATTCCAAATATGATTTGAAGAATTCGAGACTTGTCTCTCATGATGACTAAAAGACATTAATTTGGAATAACTTAATTTAGATACATCTATTAGAAAAATCATGCTACTTCATTACTTCCTATTTGCATCTCCTACACAGTAAAGAGAGATAACTAGGTTCACTCAATACTGGCTGACAAAAATGAGAATGCCAAACAAGCTAGTGACCATGAAATGAATGCTTTTCACAGAATGGGAGTGGGCTGATGGATAGCAAATCAGCAGATATATAAAGAAGAAAATCGAGTGTGCTTTCTAAACTAAAATATGCCTAGTATGCTAGAATACATTAGAAATTATTTTTAAATAAACTACACTCCCCTGCCTCATCTTTACACACGTTATTCTGCCAAATTAACATGTACCGTGTGTTAAGGCCTTGTCACCCAAAGTCTCACTACAAGTCATTAATTTAGTAACAACTTAGAACAAGAAAAGAAAGAGTAAAAAGGTTATATGCAAGTACAAAAATAAATCATCCTACCTCAGAGGTGCAAAATCTAGTTCACTTTGATGAAATAAGGAATCAGGCCCAAACTCTTGACGTTCTGTCAAACATGTCAGCAAAGGCAAATCAGGAGAAGCAAAATTGTCCTGTAGGACTGCAAAGTTTCAAATATAAAAATGTTGGGAATGCTGATAATTTAACTGCTTAGCTTATATAATATTTTAAAGAACCTAAATGTTGCCATCTGGAACTTTCTACAAGCATTAGTATGATAATGTAACAACAGCAGCAAATACCATTTATTAAGATCCAAGTTTGGAGAAGAAAATGGCTACCCACTCCAGCAATCTTACCTGGAAAATACCATGGACAGAGGAACCTGGCGGGCTACAGTCCATGGGACCACAAAGAATCAGACACAACCGAGCGACTAAACAACAACAAGATGCAGGCACTTAACCTAATATTTTATTTAACCCTCATAACAACCTTGAAGTATAGGTATTATTACAGTCATCTTATAGTTGGGGAGACATGACCATAAATCTTAAAAAATATTAAGTAATCTGTCCACATTCAAATAGCTTATATGCCAGAGTACAATCTAGACCTAAACACTATATTTTTTAGCAAATGCTCCTAACAATTATGATCGTTTCTTTCCATCTTACATCAAAATGTGGTTCACAGGCTCCCAAACATCCTTAAGATACTCCCAGAAGATGCCTGGGTCAAAGTGATATTCAAAATAATATTAACATATCATTTGCTTTATTCACTCTCATTATTCCATAAGGATACCATGGAATTTCCCAGGAGCTACATCACATATGATAGAGCAACATCCTGAAGGCAGAAGCAGATATCAGAACCTGTTTGTCTTCTAATAAGTCAGACATTACATATTTTTAAGTAAAACAACACTAGTCCTCTAAATATTTTTGATTTTGAAAGTTATTTTTCTAATAAACCAGGTTAATTTATAACATCAAAGAGTTGCTACTTTTGAATGAATTGATAAACTCATTTTTAAAGTTTTTCAGTTTTAATAATTTCTAATATTGGAAAACATCAATAAGCCACATCAACAAAAGTTCTCAGTAATTTTAAATGTGTCAAGGAAATCCTGTGGGCAAAATGTTTGAAAACTGCTAATTTAAAGGGAAAAAAATGCTTGTGAATACCTGAATGTCACCTTAAATAAGTTCTAACACCCCTAAATATGTACAACTAGGTATAAACTCCTATTCCTTATAGTATTTATACAATTACAAAAACAAAAAAGTAAACACTAGCAGAAACAAATCTATGAAACCAATAGTCTTCTATCTCATATTAATTTAACTAGACAAGTGATGTTTTGCTAAAACTGAAATGTGCTTTAAATATGAATGTAATACTGTGACTACAGTATACCTTTTTGATTTCACAATGCCTATAATAAAACTGCATTCCTTCCCTATCATAACTGTCACACTCTTGTTTTAATCTTCAGTCTGTCTGCTTCCCACTTTGATTACCAATTCCATGTCTGCTTTATTCAGAGCTATATCCTCAGTGCTTAGCAAAATACCTGCTACAAAGTACCTCCTACACTTAGTAGGCACTCAGAATACAATTATTTATTTAATAAATGGATTAATAAAAAATGGGAAACTGAAAGATAACAGTAACATTTACCACCAAGGACTAATTGGTACAACTCTTCCTTGGCTCTGGCCAATAAGCTCAGTCTTAAACCTTCATAACAGAAATCTTTCATTCCTCTAAGAATCGTGAAGATTTTTCAACAAAGACCCCACATTTCCTCACACCTGGACAACTGTTGCTGGCCTGGATAGTCTTTTTTGAAATATCTAACCGTTCCGGCCACAGTCATCATCATGACATTTGCCACTGATGAGATCCACTCTACAATGACTGGATTCCAGCCTAACAAAGTCACAGTGATGAAATTTCCTCTGGTCATCAGATCCCAGGATCTGATCTAATTATTAAAATGTTCTATTGTATCTACAGTAAATGAGAAACTGGAGCTGTATAATTCAAGCCATGTAGCAGAATCTCCAACCCAATGCTGAAACTATTCTATTGGAGAACTTCACTTACTTGCTGTGACATAATGCTCACCTTTTTTTGTTATATAGCTATATAACATTATTAGCTATATTATTATTATTAGCTATATCCCATTATTAAATGGCTCTACTAGTTGAAAACAGCCTCCCTACAAGTTTTGTAGTCTCATTTTCAATTCTGCTGCTGCTGCTGCTAAGTCGCTTCAGTCATGTCCGACTCTGTGCGACCCCATAGAGGGCAGCCCATTAAGCTCCACCGTCCCTGGGATTCTCCAGGTAAGAACACTGGAGCGGGTTGCCATTTCCTTCTCCAATGCATGAAAGTGAAAAGTGAAAGTGAAGTCGCTCAGTCGTGTCTGACTCTTAGCAACCCCATGGACTGCAGCCCACCAGGCTCCTCCATACATGGGATTTTCCAGGCAAGAGTACTGGAGTGAGGTGCCACTGCTTTCTCTGATTTTCAACTCTAGACTAGGAATTGGCAAACATTTCCTATAAAAGGTCAGCGAGTAAATAAATACTTTAGGCTTTGTTGATCACACATGGTGTCTCTGCCCCATGTAATTCTTTTGTTCATTTGTTTTTTACAATCCTCTAAGATGCTAAAACCTTTTTTAGCCCACAGACAGTACAAAATCAGGCTTCAGCCTGTGACTAGTAGCTTTCAGACCCCTGCTGTAGACCATTATCTAACTCAGCCTATGGTACTATTATTTTCCTTTTATTGTACTGTCTTTCCAAAAGACAACACAGCTTTCCTCTATATATTCCTAGTGTATAACACACAATAGGCACTTAGATATTTGCTAAATAAATGAATAAATGAAAAATAAGTTGCTTCATCTTTAGCATGACAGTCCTTCAAACATCTGATCATAGCAAAGTCTTTTCGTTCATATGCTATCAATGTTACCTCCTCTTCAAGGGAACTCTAACTCTTGTCAACATCTTTCTTTAAATATAAAACTAAAATTGACTTTGATGATCTACATCACTGAATATATTGGCACTGATACTTTTTACTTGGATAGCATTTGAAAAGAACTTGTTGGATTAACTGCTAATTCATGCTCCTCTACAAAATTCTGTTAAGACACCTCTATGGTTGAATCCCACACCCTTGACAAAGGTTAACTGTAAAATCTGTGATGGTTGCATTTTCTTCAATTTTTGAAACTAAAAATCTGAAGAAAACAGAAGGAAAACAAAATAATATTTGAATTATGAATTAGGCATAAAAAAATTGAAATTATCATACTGCCTAAGCATTCCTATATATGTGCAGCAATCTAAAGTAATGAGAGTATAATTCTATGTCCTACCTTGATGATTTGAAAAGGACTTAAAATTTATCTTTTGTAAAGAGCTAATAAATTAGTTCCATATTAAACAGAAGAAAGCAGGAAGATCTGCCTCAGACAAGTCATTTAACCTCTTTATCTCAATGTTTGGATCTAAAAACTTAGGATAATGATAAATGTCTTAACTAGTTCTAAGAAGCTAATTAGGTAAGCATGAACATTTGTTTTCTGTTTGGTTTTTATACATCATGGAGCCTCCATTGCTGAGAGAAGCAGTCAAAAGATAACACATGTGGCTACCCCCAGGAAAAACCCCAGAGTCAGGACTGAGGAGGCATATCCATGAGAGAAAGCTTCTATGCCTTCTGAGAGCAACAGAGAATGATAAAATGAGGAACAATTGCATATTTAACGTAACTAGACCAGCTGGCCAGTGTGAAAAACCAGAAATAAACTAACACGTTTGAGTACAGTTCTACAGAGCTCAACTCAAGGATTTGGACGCAAGATTTGGAGTCCCCCGTGTGTATTTTGTAAATGTGAGGTATTACTACTAGCTAAAAATAAAGAGGTATTACCTAGCAACGGAGAACATAAGAGGTCTCTGTTGGGATCCTTTCCTTGATTTTCTGATTGGGTCAATATACCTTCCTCCAAAGAGGTGAAGTCGGTCACTTCAGTCCCTTTCTCTCTCATATTAAACTCAGTCTGGGCTGTATCCAAGGTGCAGGATGAGTCCATTTCTTGAGGAAGACAATGCCAAGATTCTGTTCTCTAAAACAAGAATTTTAAAGGAAAATATGCTAAATCATTAACTGAGTTACCATACATATTAACATTTAGATTAAAATGTCCATTTACATTAGCATATAGCTTTCTATTTCACATTTTCATCAAAATTTTTTTCACAATAAGATTTTTTACCTTTTCCCATTATTACACATCTTTTAACGTGTTGAACCACTGGCATTTCTGCTATTCTTTAATATTACTTCTCATCATTAAAACAATAAATTTGGTTCTTCATGATGAAATCCTACCATATCATAAAACTGAAAAAAAATTTCCAAATCTAAAGCTACAATATTCTTTACACATGACCACTTTACTAACTCTTATTTGCTATACTAGTTTCTAGTGGACTTCTTGGTACAAAACATGTGGTTTCATGAGTCGTGAGTGGTACATTTGTCTCTTTCAAACGTTAACTCTTTTTTACTTGTGGCATGATTCAGAGCAATGTCTCTCAAAATACCTATGGTCAGTTCTCCCTACTTCCAACTCATTACAGAATAACATTTTATTAATACTAATAAAAATTAATAGGTAACAAATAAATAAAAAATAAATTTACAAACTAAAAAAAAAAAAACTAGGAAAATGAAACTGAAAAGGTATATAAACCCAAAATACAAAACACATGTCTAAGTGTCATTTTCTGATACTAAAAAACATCAATTTGCTATAAAAGTTTCTAAACACTTCCTCTCAATTCTTTTTATTTCTTGACAGTAACAGGCAATTCATGGACTGGCACCAATCTACAAACCACACTAAGCAGCAATGTTGAACTAAAGTTGAATTAAAGACTAATGGTAACCAGTTTTATAGGCATTTTCTGTTTAAATCTGGTTATTTAAAAAACAAATTTAGTATTAGCTATTAAGAATATTCTTCCTGTCATGCTATTAAAGTATTCCTTTATTTTCACTTTAAATTAATTTGATTAGGAATGGGCACGAAATTTGATCAAACAGCTTTAGAGCATCATTTTTCCCCAATTACATCTGATAAAATACAGCAATAAATTTCTTCATAATGTAACAACTTCACAGTAGTAGGCAGATGGTAGATGAGACCTTTAACTAGATTTGATAGCAGTCTTTAACATTCTCAGTGATTAAGATTCATTAGTATTTTTAAATGCTTTTGTTCTCTAACCTTGTTCTGTATATTTTAATACAAGGAAATTTTTAAAAAAATATAAAAGACTTCATGGTTGAATTCATTAGATCCAAAAACCTTTTTGATAGTTGGTACTATTATAACATTCTTGATTTCTTCTTAGTTTCAGTTCAACTCCATAAACTTTGACAGGTTTGTATTAAGTCTACCTCATTAAGGTGGGGTTTTTTTTTTCTTGATTGGATTTGCTAGGAATGTATACATTTTTTCTATCTTCAGTGTAACAGTTCTACTTTCTAACTTATTTCTGCTTTTCTCTTTACCATGTTTCCTCTACTTTCAGCTTTTCATTAATTATACAAACAAAATTTTTTATTAAACAATGAATTATTTTAACCTATCTGTTTAAAAAGATGAGACAATGACATTATATTGATGGCTATCAACAGGCTTAGATATATGATGTACTGATATTCATTATTTTATTCCTTAACCAAATTAAATTTTTTTAATTCCCAAATGACCCACATATAAAAATATATATTATAATTTAGGATGATTTCACAATTTCAACAAAACTTTAAAGGATTATTTCCATTAGTTAAAATCCTCTAACCAAATGTGCTTAAGAGTAAGCTTTAAAAAAAAAAAAAAAAGATACACAACTATCCACTTTCTAATATCAGCTATAAAAAAATAAATATACGGAGAAAAATAATCCTGGAGAATAATATTCTAAAATATTAACACTATCCATCTATGGCTTACCAGATAATAGACCTTTGGCATTCCAAAATATACCAATCCCATCTATGTCAGATAAATTAGTCAAATCCGTAACATCAAATTGCTATTGGAAACATGCTTTATACATTTTTCATACTTGAAAAATAAAAAGGAATGTGAGAATGTTTTTTTTCTTTTGAGAGTATTCAATTCAATAGGGAATAGTGGGCCAATGAACAGGTTTGAAAGCAAGGGAATTCCAATCATCTTGGGATTTTCACTACAACAAAATTTCGGGTCCCAACTTATCTCTTAGCCCCTCTGACCAGGGTTTGAGCCTTGTCCCATAGTTTATTCTTCACTACAGATGAAAGATATATGCATTTGTTCTCCTGTCCATACTCTGACCTCCACAGATCACTCAGCTCCTAAACTGCAATAATTCTGCAACCTTATGAAGACAACTATCCTACCACATTTACACTTCCCTGGTAGCCCAGTTGGTAAAGAATCTGCCTGCAATGCAGGAGAGCCAGGTTCAATCCCAAGGTCAGGATGATCCCCTGAAGAAGCAAATGGCAACCCACACCAGTATTCTGCCTGGAAAAATTCCATGGACAGAGGACCCTGGGAGTTGGACATGACTAACACTTACTAACTGCATTTTCCTTTTACCACTCTTAAGTGCTTGTCAGTTCAGTTCAGTCGCTCAGTCATGTCCAACTCTTTGCGACCCCATGGACTGCAGCACGCCAGGCCTCCCTGTCCATCACCAACTCCCAGAGTTCACCCAAACCCATGTCCATCGAGTTGGTGATGCCCTCCAAACATCTCATCCTCTGTCATCCCCTTCTCCTCCTACCCTCAATCTTTCCCAGCATCAGGGTCTTTTCCAAGAGTCAGCTCTTCACATCAGGTGGCCAAAGTATTAAGAGTTTCAGCTTCAACATCAATCCTTCCAATGAATGCCCAGGACTGATCTCCTTTACGATGGAGTGGTTGGATCTCCTTGCAGTCCAAGGGACTCTCAAGAGTCTTCTCCAACACCACAGTTCAAAAGCATCAATTCTTCCGCACTCGGCTTTCTTTATACTCTCATATCTTTATACTTTATACTTTCCCATCTTTATACTTCAACTCGCACATCCATACATGACCACTGGAAAAACCATAGCCTTGACTAGACGAACCTTTGTTGGCAAAGTAATGTCTCTGCTTTTGAATATGCTGTCTAGGTTGGTCATAACTTTCCTTCTAAGGAGTAAGTGTCTTTTAATTTCACGGCTGCAATCACCATCTGCAGTGATTCTGGAGCCCCCAAAAATAAAGTCAGCCACTGTTTCCCCATCTATTTGCTATGAAGTGATGGGACCAGATGCCATGATCTTCATTTTCTGAATGTTGAGCTTTAAACTTTTTCACTCCCCTCTTTCACTTTCATCAAGAGGCTCTTTAGTTCTTCTTTGCTTTCTGTCATAAGGGTGGTATCATCTGCATATCTGAGGTTACTGATATTTCTCCTGGCAATCTTGATTCCCGCTTGTGCTTCCTCCAGCCCAGCGTTTCACATGATGTACTCTGCATATAAGTTAAATAAGCAGGGTGACAACATACAGCCTTCACGTACTCCTTTCCTCACGTACTCCTTTCCTGATTTGGAACCAGTCTGTTATTCCATGTCCAGCTCTAACTGTTGCTTCTTGACCTGCATACAGATTTCTCAGAAGGCAGATAAGGTGGTCTGGTGTTCCCATCTCTTTCAGAATTTTCCATAGTTTGTTGTGATCCACGCAGTCAAAGGCTTTGGCATAGTCAATAAAGCAGAATATATGTTTTTCTGGAACTCTCTTGCTTTTTCAATGATACAGCAGATGTTGGCAATTTGATCTCTGGTTCCTCTGCCTTTTCTAAAACCAGCTTGAACATTTGGAAGTTCATGGTTCATGTATTGTTGAAAACTCACTTGGAGAATTTGGGGCATTACTTTGCTAGCATGTGAGATGAGTGCAATTGTGTGGTAGTTTGAGCATTCTTTGGCATTGCCTTTCTTTGGCATTGGAATGAAAACAGACCTTTTCCAGTCCTGTGGCCACTGCTGAGTTTTCCAAATGTGCTGGCATATTGAGTGCAACGCTTTCACAGCATCATCTTTTAAGATTTAAAACAGCTCAACTGAAATTCCATCACCTCCACCAGCTTTGTTTGTAGTGATGCTTCCTATGGCCCACTTGACTTCACATTCCAGGATGTCTGGCTCTAGGTAAGTGTGAATGATCACACCATTGTGATTATCTGGGTCATGAAGATTTTTTTTGTACAGTTTTTCTGTGTATTCTTGTCACCTCTTCTTAATATCTTCTGCTTATGTTAGATCCATACCATTTCTGTCCTTTATTGAGCCCATCTTTGCATGAAAAGTTCCCTTGGTATCTCTACTTTTCTTGAAGAGATCTCTAGTCTTTCCCATTCTATTGTTTTCCTCTATTTCTTTGCATTGATCACTGAGGAAGGCTTTCTTATCTGTCCTTGCTATTCTTTAGAACTCTGCATTCAAATAGGTATATCTTTCCTTTTCTCCTTTGCCTTTCACTTTTCTTCTTTCCTCAGCTATTTGTAAGGTCTCCTTAGACAACCATTTTGCCTTTTGCACTTCTTTTTCTTGGGGATGGTCTTGACCACTGCCTCCTGGACAATGTCATGAACCTCTGTCCATCCGTCCATAGTTCTTCACACACTCTATGAGATCTAATCCTTTGAATCTACTTGTCAGTTCCACTGTATAACGCGAAGGGATTTGATTTAGGTCATACCTGAATGGTCTAGTGGTTTTCCCTACTTTCTTCAATTTAAGTCTGAATTTTGCAATACTAAGTTCATGATCTGAGCCACAGTCACCACTGAACAGTGACCCCACAAGAGACTGACCCAGACTTGTTTGTGAGTGTCCAGGAGTGTCCAGTAGAGGCGTGGGTCTGCGGTGGCTGCTGCAGGGTCAGAGGCACTGAGTGCAGCAGTGCGTGCCTGCACCTTTTGAAGGAGGTCGCCGTTATCTTCATCACCTCCACCATAGTTTGGTCTCAGGTCAAATAACAGGGAGGGAACACAGCGTCCCCCCACCATCAACAGAAAACTGGATTAAAGATTTACTGAGCAAGGCCCCGCAGCCCATCAGAACAGACCCAGTTTCCCCCTCAGTCTCTCCCATCAGGAAGCTTCCATAAGCCTCTTATCCTTCTCCATCAGAGGGCAGACAGAATGAAAACCACAATCACAGAAAACTAACCAAACTGATCACATGGACCACAGCCTCGTCTAACTCAATTAAACTACCCAAGACAGACGGGTCATGGTGGAGACATCTGACAAAATGTGGTCCACTGGAGAAGGGAATGGCAAACCACTTCAGTATTCTTGCCTAGGAGAACCCCAGGAACACTATGAGTGTTCACAGTCATCTTTATAAACACTGTTTCACAAACATTTCTGACTTTCTTACCCTTTTCCCCTACCATCCTATCTGCCTAGCAAAAGTTGAGTTCTAGTTGAACCTCTCCTTGTCTTAATCCAAGCAACAGCACACTGCTGAACAAAACACACATTCAGACTGGATTTCCTTTAGATTTTTTTAAAATGAATTTTTACTGGAGTATAGTTGATTTTTTTTATTTTAAAAATCTTGCTTCCCAGGTGGCACTAGTGGTAAAAAACAAACAAACAAAAACACCCGCCTGCCACTGCAGGAGACACAGAAGATGCAGGTTCAATCCCTGGAGGAGGAAATGACAACCCACTCCAGTTTTATCACCTGGGAAATCCCATGGCCAGAGGAGCCTGGTGGGCTACAGTCCAAGGGGTCACAAGGAGTCAGACGTGACTGAGCACACATGCACTGGTGAACCGTTGGTTTACAATGTGTTCGTTTGTGCTGTACAACAAAGTGAATCAGCAATATGTATACATATATCTTTTTTTTGGATTTTCTTCCTATTTAGGTCTCCACCGAGCACTGAGTAGAGTTCCCTGTGCTACAAAGTAGGTTCTCATTAGTTATTTATTTTATACTTAGCAACAATGTGAGCTGCTGGCTCAGAGCTTAAAGCCTCTGCCTGCAATGTGGGAGACCTGGGTCCAATCCCTGGGTCGGGAAGATCCCCTGGAGAAGGAAATGACAACCCACTCCAGTACTCTTGCCTGGAGAATCCCATGGAGGGAAGAGCCTGGGAGGCTACAGTCCACAGGGTCGCAAAGAGTCGGACACGACTGAGCGACTTCACTTTAGCAACAATAGTGTATACATGTCAATCCCAATTCCCCAATTCACCCCAGCACTCTCCCTTCTTCCTTGGTATTCATATATTTGTTCTCTATGTCTGTGTCTCTATTTCTGCTCTATGAATAAGATCACCTATACCAGTTTTTCTAGATTTCATATATATACATTAACATACAATATTTCCTTTAGATTGATAACATTAAACCTCAAAGGCACTCAGCCCTGCCTGGAAGTTCTACTATAGTTTCCTGCCAAGCTGACTGGCCAAAATGATTACTTTATACTTTCCTCAGAACTACTGAACTCTCCTTCCTCATTTTCAACTGATGACCTCATTTCCCACTTCAGTAAGCAAAGAGCAGGAGATGGAGCTCCCTTATTTTCCTATCACAAGATCTACAGCCCTATTACCTAACCCAGATTTTCATTTTATGACTTAAACTGTCTTTCCCTCTAACCTATCAATGGCTTACCCATCTCATTCCATTTTTTTCTAATGATTTCTTTCCTATATGTGATTTCCTACTTTCCTTCACACAATTTCCCTTCCTACTGAACAATTCTTCTCTTTATGCAAATATACTCCAATAATTTCCCATCATAAAATAAAACTTTAAAAAAATCTGTTGACCATTCTTTTCCTTCTGCTTATTTTGCTATGATCCTGAGTGTTATATCCTTTTAATTAATATAAAAAGACCCTCAAATCTCTAAATATTTTTGATTGATATGGAGAGGGATGACAATAAAATAAATACAAACAAATTTTTAAGGAGAAGTAAAGGCTGGAGATACAAATTTGCAATCTTTAAGTATACAGGTATATTTAAAGCCCCAGATCTATATGAGAATCAAAATATTCCAACAAACAGAAGTCAAAAATTCAAATAAGTTGAGGGGACACAATTCAACAAATAACAATCTCCCATCCATTAATGGTCACAATTACTATGCTTTTTCTTGTTAGGGTTTCTCGTAACCCTTTTAGCTTGGTGACAGTAAATCTCCTTCCTCTGTATCTTGCATTCAATGGATAGTAACTGCAATTCAGAGAAAACTGCAGGAACCAGAAGAAATCTGATATCTAAGTTATTACATAATCACCTTTAAATATTTAATCATTATGAGTAAGACTGTATTTTTTTCCTCCTACAAACATATATGAACTTTTTCCTATCTGCTCACAATTTTTCCATTTCCTCTAAGTTTATTACTATGTTCTAGATTAGTGGTTCCCAAAATTTGGTCCGAAGATCCCTAGGAGTCACTGACATCCTTTCAGGGAAGTGACATGGGCCTCCATTTTCTAACTATGTACCTATATAAGGTTAGATTTTCTTCATATAATTTAAGCAAAACAATATATCCCAATGGACTAAATGCAGAAAGCAAATCTGAAAGTTTAGTTATGACAGCTAATTTTATGTGTTACTTGGCTGGGCCACAGGGTGCCCAGATATTTGGTTAAACAATCTGGGCACTGTGAGAGCATGTCTGGATGAGATTAACATTTGATCCACAGACTTAGTAAAGCAGACTGCCCTTCCTGATGTGGGCAGGCCTCACCTAATCCACTAAAGGCCTGAATAGAACAAAAGGCTAGACAAAAGATAATTCACTCTCTCTGTCTGATGGTTTTCAAGCTGGGACATCAGTCTTCTGCCTTTGGAATCAGACTTGGCACAGAACTTACACCATCCGCTGGCCTGTCATTGAGCCTTTAGACTTGGGTTAGAACATATACCATCAGTCAACTCCTAGGTCCAGACTGGAATTAAGCTATCAGCGCTCCTGGGTCCCCACATTACAGAACTTGGGATTTCTCAGCCTCCATAATCACATGAGCCAATCTGCTAAGGGAAATGCGGACTGAAACTGCCCGCCATGACCAAGCAAGTGGCCAGCCACTTGCATGAGTTATCTTAACAATAGGAGGTCCACGGTAAGTAATGTGGAAGTACAAGCTACCGCCGTCAGGAAGAATTTGGGAAAGGTCAAAAGGAGATAGGAGACACCAGCCCAAACATCCTACCAATCTCCCAGAATCCTTCTCTTGGCTGAGCTATGCACACACCACCAGGAAGGACCCTGAGACAGAACGATCAACCCAGAAACTAAACCCCATCACCATAAATCCAGAGACTGCAAGTCTCATGGCAGAGTAGTTCTCTTGGGTTCCCTTACCCTCCTGCTCGCCACCTGGGTTTTCCCCAACAAAATCTCTTGCTTTGTCTGCATGTGTGTCTCCCTGGATAATTAATATCCAAGTATTTAGACAAGCGCCCACTTTGGGGCCATAGACGGGGTCTCCACTCCTGCAACAAATTCCTTATAATATACACACAGACACAAATACATATATATATATATATATACACACATACACACACACACACATATATATACACACACATATATACATACTGTATATATGTGGGCTTTCCTGGTGGCTCAGACGGTAAAGAATCTGACTGCAATGCAGGAGGCCTTGGTTTGATCCCTGGGTCAGGAAGATCCCCTGGAGAAGAAAATGGCTACCCACTCCAATACTCTTGCCTAAAGAAATCCATGGACAGAGGAGCCTGGCGGGCTACGGTCTAAGGGGTTGCAAAGAGTTGGACACAACTGAGCAACTAACACTATTGTAAATACACATTTATTATCTCCTATTGGTTCTATTTTTCTGGAGAACCCTGTCTAATATAACAACTGTCTTCTAGTAAGGCTAACATTAAAGAGATGTGCAAAAATGTAAAACGATGCCATCCTTTCAACCAATTTTTTTTTGCTTTGGAAAACAGTAAATTTTCATTTTAAAACATATTTTTATGTTAATATATAATGGATTCGTATTTTTAAATAAATGTTCTTAGAATGATTTAATTTTAATAACTTGACATCAGTTCAGTTCAGTCGCGTCCAACTCTGCGACCCCAAGAATTGCAGCATGCCAGGCCTCCCTGTCCATCACCAACTCCCGGAGTTCACTCAAACTCATGTCCATCGAGTCGGTGATGCCACCCAGCCATCTCATCCTCTGTCGTCCCCTTCTCCTCCTGCCCCCAATCCCTCCCAGCATCAGGGTCTTTTCCAATGAGTTAACTCTTCACATGAGGTGGCCAAAGTACTGGAGTTTCAGCTTTAGCATCATTCCTTCCAAAGAACACCCAGGACTGGTCTCCTTTATGATGGACTGGTTGGATCTCCTTGCAGTCCAAGGGACTCTCAACAGTCTTCTCCTACACCACGGTTCAGAAGCATCAATTCTTTGGCACTCAGCTTTCTTCACCGTCCAACTCTCACATCCATACATGACCACTGGAAAAACCATAGCCTTGACTAGACGAACCTTTGTTGGCAAAGTAATGTCTCTGCTTTTGAATATGCCGTCTAGGTTGGTCATAACTTTCCTTCCAAGGGGTACGTGTCTTTTAATTTCATGGCTGCAATCACCATCTGCAGTGATTTTGGAGCCCCCAAAAATAAAGTCAGCTACTATTTCCCCATCTATTTGCCATGAAGTGATGGGACCAGATGCCATGATCTTCATTTTCTGAATGTTGAGCTTTAAGCCAACTTTTTCACTGTCCTCTTTCACTTTCATCAAGAGGCTTTTTAGTTCCTCTTCACTTTCTGCCATAAGGGTGGTGTCTGTCATCTGCATATCTGAGGTTATTGATATAGACAACCCTTATAAACAAAAACTCTTTAAAACACTTTTGAAAAATGTAAAGGAATCCTGAGACCAAAAAAAAGTAAACTGTTGTTCTATATAATTAAGGCTGCCAAAGATCTACTAGAAAAGTGGAATATTAAACTAATTCACCTCTTTCTGCTCTTCATAGCTAAACCAGAATTTCTCATGCTGCTTATCAAAATAAAGTTTTCCAGTTACAGAAGACATACCTGATCATCGCCAGAACCCCACGGAGCTATATTTTCCAAAGAGGCCACGTTAGTATCAGAAATTTGTGTTCCACTATTGTTGTGATATAATGGCTGTTGCCACAGATGACAAGTCAATGGAACAACCTGAAAATCAGAGGCAGATTTAAAGAGAGTAATAACACAATCCCTATGACTAAACAATAAACAAATTTAACGTTTAAATTATGTTTGTCAGTTTATAAAGCACTTTCACAAATATAACATTTAGACTTCATAATCACTGTCCAACTTACTATCTTCAACCTCCCTGGTGGTCCAGTAGTTAAGAATCCATCTGCCAACGCAGGAGACATGAGTCTGATCCTTGGTCCAAGGAGATCCCATATGCCAGAGGGCAACTAAGCCCATGCACCACAATTACTAAGCCCAAGCTCTAGAGCCCCTGTGCTCTACAACAAAAGGAGCCACCAAAAAGAGAAGCATGCACAGCCTAACCAGACAGTAGCCCCACTCCCCACAACTAGAGAAAGCCGACGCACAGAACGCAGTGCAGCCAAAGTTAATTATTTTTTAATTAATTAAAAAAAATTAGGAAATAGTGATTTTGATTACACAGTAAGGACTTGATATATTCCAACAAACCACACCAGTTCTTTAACCTATGCTTGTACCTGGAGAAGGTAATGGCAACCCACTCTGCTATTCTTGCCTGGAAAATCTCATGGACAGGGGAGCCTGGTGGGCTACAGTCCATAGGCTCGCAAAGAGTTGGACACTGCTGAAGTGACTTCGCACACATACTTGTAGAAGTAAAAGAAGCAAGTAGAAGCAAGCAAGTTACCTATTTCACAATCTTACTATTTGAGACATCTAAGAAATTAACCCAAATAACAGGAATTAAAATCATCCGAGAGCATGGAAAATGGGGACAAAGTTGGGCTCATTTTGCATAATCAGAGGTTGAAGCAGGGCTCTCCTATTTGTGAAAGAAGGCAATAAAAACTGAAGCAGTGTACATGGAAAAGATCAGAGGCAATCAAACAAAAATGACTTCAGTCACGCCAAGTCATCTACTGGTTCAGGATGGGTTACTGAGATTTTCCCCAATATTCTTGGAGTGTAAGAACCCAAAGCTTCCAATGTAAAACCTCCTTTTAAAGGAGATGCAAGGGGCAAGGTGGAGACAACCAGAATAGAGAAGAACACCAGGAAGAGAAGAATGTACCAAAGGACAAAACAAAGCAACACTCCTGCTAAAAATGAAATTACAAACTATACTTTCAAAGGTATTTCAAAAGACTTCAAAATGAGAATACCTCAGACTCTTAAAGAGACTTTTTAAAAAGAGACATATACGGGGAGGGAGGAGGGAGGAGGGTTCAGGATAGGGAACACGTGTATACCTGTGGCAGATTCATGTTGATACATGGCAAAACCAATACAATATTGTAAAGTTAAAAAATAAAATAAAAAGAGACATAATGTCCATAAAAAAAGAAGAGATTGATAAAAATAAAACAGGCAGCTATGAGTCAAGAAAAGATGCATGCTCACAAACCCACAAATGTCAAAGAACCTCTGAAGGAAACTCAAGATCATAAGGTAATTTTTTTCCCCATAATTAAAACAGTTACTACACTAACAAAACATTTTTACAGAGCACATACAACAATGTGCTTTTGATGAGAAAGGCAAGCTTAACTCAAAAATCTATTCAATAACTAAAGAGATTCTATTCAATAACTAAAGAGATTCCTATGGTATAGACTCTTTCATGAGGTTTTTCTCAAAAGGTAGAACAGCATGGGGCACACCCACCTTGCTTCAGTGGCATTTTCTGAGGAGTAACGAACAAAAAGCAAAGAAAGGCATTTTGCAAATTCATTTTGGCAATTTGAAATCCCTAAATAAATAAAAATAGAGCCAATGTTCTGGCACAGTTAGTATTCCTGGAGCCCTCCAGGAACGAAGAATGCCAAAATGAATGTTCATAATGGCTATTCACTGCAACTAAATAATGCTGGGTGTACTGCACAGGGTCTTGCCTTTGAAAATAGCTGATTCATATTAGCTTACAAAAAAAAGTTCAATTCCCTAGGATATTTGTAGAACACTAATGATACAATATTACGAAAACCAACACTTTGACAAACTAACCCAGTGTGTGAGAAAAAAGAACACACTCTCACTGTTATCAGCTAAAAAAACCTTAAAACTTAAAATTAAATGTTAGAAGTTCTTATTGTTTTTCATTCGCTCAGTTGTATCCGACTCTTTGTGACCTCATGGACTCCAGCACGCCAGGCTTCCCTATCCTTCACTATCTCCCAGAGTTTGCTCAAACTCATGTCCATTGAGTCCATGATGACATCCAACCATCTCATCCTCTGTCGCTCCCTTCTTCTGCCCTCAATCTTTCCCAGCATGAGGGTCTTTTCCAGAAAGTGGGCTCATTGGAAAAGTTCTTATTAAAAAATACATTTCCCAGAACTTATTTTTATTACCTACCCAATGGTTTATAGACTTCATTAAGGAAATTAATTTCTAATACATTCCCGTATGTTTGATCAGTTTTCCCACAGGTGCCTCAGGTATTGGTATAACCCAAACACTTAAAAGAGAATTCTTAAGATGAATGCTTTAAAACTAAGCAGGTGTCATCAGCAACTCTGATCTGAGGTTAAATGCCTTCTGGTATAAACAGTTTCAGAGTCCTTCCCTGATTAGCTTTTAATATTAAAAGTTTGTGGTCTTTAGTGGTCTTCCAACTACATACTACCTATCAAAGAAACATTTTAGATCTAAGGATGCATATCAATTAAAAGGATTAAAAAAAGATATTTCATGCAACAGTAACCAAAATAACACAGGAACAACTGTATTAATTTCAGACAAAATGGACTTTTAAGTCAAAAACTGTTACAAGAGACAAAGAAGTATGTCATATAATGATAAAAGGGACAATTCACCAAGAAAATATGAAAAGTATATTTCTGCACCAAACCTCAGAGCTCCTAAATTAATGAGACAGATGTTGAAAGAACTGAAGGGAGAAATATACAACAACATAATGAATAATGTCCTTTCAATAATGCATAGAACAACCAATCAGAAGAATAAGAAAATACAGAAATTGAACAACACTACAGACCAATCAAACCTAACAGATATATATATAGAAGACTCCATCCACAAACAGCAGAATACATTTTCTCAATTACACATGAAACATTCCTCAGGACAGAACACATGTCTAGCCATAAAACTCGTCTGAATAAATTCAAGAAGACTGAAATAATACACAGTACCTTTTCCAATCACAATGTAATGAAACTAGAAATAAACAGCCTAAGAAAAAACTGGAAATTTTACAATATGTGGAAATTAAACACTACACTCTTAAACAACAAGAAGTCATAAAGGAAATTAGAAAATACCTTGACACAAATGAAAATGCAAAATATCAAAAAAATTTATGGATGCAGTTAAAGAAGTACTAAGAAGGAAGTTTAAGCTATAAATGGCATGCCTTAAAAAAAGGTAAGATCTCAAGTAACAATCTAACTTGCACCTCAAGGAACTAAAAGAAAAACTAAAACCTAAAAGTGAAAATAACAAAAACTGGAGTACAGATAAATGAAATGGTCAACAAGGAAAAAAAATCATGAAACTAAAAGTGATTTTTCAGAAAACTGACAAAATTGATAACCCCTTAGGGTAGACAAAGAAAAAAAAAAAAACTCAAATAATAAAATCAGAAATGCAAGAGTTGTAATATTCCATTACAACCAATGCCACAAATAAGGACCATAAGAGAACATTATGAACAACTGCACACCAACAAACAGGACACACATTAATCCCTAGAAAGACACAACCTACTAAGACTGAACAATGAAAAAACAGAAAATCTGAAATGTATAACTAGCAAGGAGATTGAATCAGTAATCAAAAACTTGGCAACACAGAAAAGCCAAGGACCAAATCACTTCAATCACCCTCAAAAATGTTAGCACACAGAATTCACAACACATTAAAAGTATACACCATGATCACGTGGGGATTAACCATGGAATGCAAGGATGATTCAACTCATAAAAATCAATCAATACTTCACATTGACAGAATGAAGAACAAAACCACTGATGATCTTTACTGATACAGAAAAAGCACCTGAATATTCAATACCCTTGCATGATAAAAGCACTCAACAAATGAGGAAGAGAAGGAAACTAATCAATATAATGGGACCTCCCAAAGGTGGCTTAGTAGGTAAAGAATCTGCCTGCGATGCAGGAGACACAGGTTCAATCCCTGAATTGGGAAGATCCCCTGGAAGAGGGCATAAATCCACTCCAGTATTCTTGCCTGGAGACTCCCATGGACAGAGGAGCCTGGTGGGATACAGTCCACAGGGTTTCGAACAGTCAAACATGACCTAGGCCACTTATGAGGACCCACAACTAACTCATAGCATACTCAATGGTGGAAAACTGAAAGTTTTTCCTCTAAGACCAGGAACAATGCTTAAGAATGCCTACTCTTGCCATTTCTAATCAACACAGTATTGGGAGTATCAGCCGGAGCAAAGAGACCCCAATAAATTCTCACATATATATGGTCAAATAATTTTCAATAAAAGTATAAAGTTCATTCAATGGGAAAAGGATGGTCTTTTCAACAAATATAAAATTAAAAGGGAAATAAACTTTCCCACAGAAAAGGACAGAAAAGAAACTTCCACTTCTCAACTTTGGCACTGAGTGGAGGGAGTTAAAAAGAACTTCCCTGAGAATCTGAACGGTAAGCCAGTACTGATTCAGGTTTTCAGTCTGAATTCATGCTGCAGTATTGTCCAAAACCGGAGAATGCAACAGCACCCCACTCCAGTACTCCTGCCTGGAAAATCCCATGGATGGAGGAGCCTGGTGGGCTGCCATCCATGGGATCGCACAGAGTCGGACACGACTGAAGTGACTTAGCAGCAGCATTCCTTTAGTGTTCTAGAGGCCAGATCAAAGACTTAAAGACCTAAAACTATAAAACTCTTAGAAGAAAATTCAGAGCAAAAGTTGCACAACAGTAGGTTTGGCAATGATTTCTTGGATATGATAGCAAAGGCACAAGCAACGAAAGAAACAACAGACAAACTGGACTTCATGAAAACTGTAAAATTCTGTATATCAGAAGACACCACCAACAGAGTAAAAACGCAAACCACAAAATGGGGGAAAATATTTGCAAATCACATACCTGATATGGGATTAATAGCCATAATATATAAAGAACTCTTAAAACTCAAAATGGAGCAGGCAATGGCAACCCACTCCAGTACTCTTGCCTGGAAAATCCCGTGGATGGAGGAGCCTCGTAGGCTGCGGTCCATGGGGTCGCTAAGAGTGGGACATGACTGAGCAACTTCACTTTCACTTTTCACTTTCATGCATTGGAGAAGGAAATGGCAACCCACTCCAGTGTTCTTGCCTGGAGAATCTCAGGGACGGGGGAACCTGGTGGGCTGCCGTCTATGGGCTCACACAGAGTCGGACACAACTGAAGCGACTTAGCAGCAGCAGGAAAACTCAAAAACAAAACAAAAACCACCCAATTAACCTATTATCAAATAGGCAAAGAACTTGCAGAGCCATTTCTCCAAACATATACAAATAGCCACTAAGTACAGGGAAAGATGTTCAACATCACTCACCAAAATAGTAAGACATCACCTCATACTCATCAGGATAGTGAAAATGAAAGTCACTCAGTCGTGTCCAACTCTTGGTGACCCCATGGACTGTATCCATGGAATTCTCCAGGTTCAGTATACTGGAGTGGGTAGCCTTTCTCTTCTCCACGGAATCTTCCCAATCCAGGGACTGAACCCAGGTCTCCCGCATTGCAGGTAGATTCTTTACCAGCTGAGCCACAAGGGAAGCCCAAGAGTACTGAAGTGGGTAGCCGATCCCTTCTCCAGCGGATCTTCCCAACCCAGGAATCGAACCAGGGTCTCCTGCATTGCAGGCAGGTTCTTTACCAACTGAGCTATGAGGGAAGCCCACTCATCAGGATGGCTACTATCAAAAAAAAAGAGAACGAAAAAAAATAACAAATGTTGGCAAACATGTGGAGAAACTGGGACCCTTGTGTAGTGTTGGTGAAACTATAAAATAGTACAACTACTATGGAAAACAGTAGGGAGGTTCCTCAGAAAACTAAAAATAGAACTACCACCATGTTCCAGCAATCCCACTTCTGCGTATATATCCAAAAGAACTGAAGGCCAGGTCTAGAGATATTTGCAAACCTATGCTCACAGCAGCACTACTCACAACAGCCAACAGGCAGAAGCAATCCAAGTGTCTTATCAGCTGATAAGGGATAAACAAAATGTTGTACATACATACAGTGGAATGTCATTCAGACGTAAAAGGAAGGTAATTGGGTCACTACTACAAATGGATGAATCTTGAGGATGAAAGTGAAAATAAGCCAGTCACAAAGGACAGATACTGTATGGTTCCACTTAAAAGAGGCATCTAGAGTAATCAAATTCATAGAAACACAAAGCAGAAACGTGGAGGCTAGGAGCTGAGATGAGGGGAAACGGGGAGTTGTTTATGGTGCAGAGTTTCAGCTTTGCAAAAGGAAAAGAGTTCTGGACACCGGTTGTACAACAAGGTTAATGTATTTAACATTATCACACTATACACTTTAAAATGGTTAAGATGGTTAAGATATTATCTGTATTTTATCACAATTAAAATTGTTTTTAAAAATTTTCAATCCCCAGATAAACCTAAACGGAAAATTTATTTCTTTTACAAGAAATACTAAGGGAAATGCTTCAGGATGATACTAGAGAGTAACTGAAATTTATACAAAATAACAGAGAATTAATTAAAGCAATTACACAGCTAACTGCAAAAAACAGTGTAACTGCGTATTTCTTCTCCTTTCTTCCCTTTGACAATCTAAAAAGCCTTCACTGGCAGGATGTGCAGCAAGAAGACCAGGCGGAAAGGGGCAAGGCAGGCTGTCACCGCCAGCATCAACACGGGCAGCCTAGTTCGCCACCGAAAGGAAAAGAGCAGATCTGGAGGAGCAGTTGTCTGATGAGAAGGTATGCATAGCAGCAAAATTCATCATTCATGCCCCTCCTGGAGAATTTAACGAGGTGTTTAATGATGTTCTGTTATTGCTTAACAATGATACTCTTCTGAGGGAAGGGGCAACCCATGCATACCTCAGTAAAACTGAAGGTTTTGAAAATCAGGTACTGAAAACAGAACATGGTAACTTGGGAAACGGAAAGTTTTTGGAACCAAAAAACTTGATCACTTAAAAAAGGACACAACTGATCCAACACTGTATGAAGCAGAAAACGAAACTGAACCATGGCAAACTTCAGTAATAACTGCTCTCTGCTGCTGCTGCTGCTGCTGCCGCTAAGTCGCTTCAGTCGTGTCCGACTCTGTGTCAGTACTGTATGTGGTTAAAAAAATAGACAGCAAACAGTTATTGCATGCATAGAAAGCCATTAATTTCAAGCAAAAGACTTTTGGAATGGTCATTGGAGGTCAGAGTGGACGTTTACAATCATTCCTTCAACTACTCAGGTGCCTGGCATCTTGAATTCAGGTTCATTATTATGAAAATGTTAAGGTTCAGCTATGAGTCACAAAGATATACAAGATTCCCTAACAGTGTCTAATGAGGTGCAAACAGCAAATGAATTTATAAAGATTGAAGAGGCTAAAAAGAATGAATATCAAACTGTCATCAGTGAAAATTATCAGACAATGTCAGACACAACTTTCATCAACGGTTCCCAATTACTCACACTAAGATTGACTGGAACAAGATCCTTAACTACAAGCTTGGCAAAGAAATGCAGAATGCATTAAGATAAACACTGCAAGACCAGATCATTTTAGTGCCTTTATGTTTTAAAAAATACTCATTACAAAAACATTCAAAACTGTCAAGCTCACCACCTAGTCAGATGGGCAGTTGCCATTTAAAATCACTGTAATCAATTAGTTAGATTAAAGCACAAAGTTTAGTAATCAATCATTATTTTCTATTTCTCTTGTTCAAAGAGGACTGAAAATCAGTTTAGTTTAAATGTTTTTTACTTTCTGTTATGCCTTTCTTTCTTATAATGAAGAGATGATTTCTCTAATGTCAAACATTTTTCAAGTGTTTCAAAATTTTTTTACTTACCGTAACCCTAAAATTGCTGTCTTTGGTTTATAAAGTGGATAACTTTCGATATTTGCCCAGTTCATTTTAATGAAGTCAGTAATGGACACTACAGTTTAAGAAGGCTGATGTACTTAGCCATATACGCTAAAGAAACTGTCTACATTTTTCCCCTCATCTCTTTCTCTTATGTAAGATTGAGATTAGAGGGAAAACATTTTCTTTATCTGTGTTTAAACCTTTCAAGAAGGTTATTTAGCTAGCTTAGCATTTAAACTTTTTTGAAACAAGGCCAATGTCTAATGCTGTCTTGACATTCTGAATTAAATGAAAATACTTATTTCAGAAATGCATTTAATGCTTTTTTCCCTCGTGAGTTATGCAAATTAGCTTTGGATTACAAGCTATGTCCCCAATTTATATTTATCATAAAGCCACAACTGTATTATAATAAGGCAAAATGTAACATATATAATCCTGAACTCATGACCATGACTCAGTTTATTTTTCTCTTGTACAGAGAAGTACTAAAATTCAGTGTCTTCCCTGGTGAGCTAATGACTGGGAATTCACCTTGCAATGCAGGGGACACAGACAGGTTCAATCCCTGGTCCGGGAACTAGGATCCCACGTGCCACAACTACTGAGCCTATACGCCACAACTAGGGAGTCTGTGTGTTGCAACGAAAGATCCCGCAAGCCGCAGCTGACCTGACAGCGAAAGAAAGGAAGGAAGGAAGGAAGGAAAGGGGAAAAAAAGTAAAGTACTAAAATTTAATGTGACAATAAAGTGAAAATTTTCCTATTTCAAAAAACAATTGTATGAAACAATATACATCTAACTGTACTGCTGGGCACATAAACATACAGAAACGTATTTGACAATGAGAGCACAAAGGAGATCAACAGGTACTAATCTGTGCTGAAATAAGGAAACAATACCAGATGATAACTCAAAAGAAAGGAAGAAATGAGCACAGAAAAAGAAGACGAAAGAAAGTTCATATAACTAACTACAAAACATCTGCTTGTTATTCTCCCTCCTCCCAGATTCTTCAAAAAACCTATTACACAAAGTATTAACTCTTACAATACCTCACTTGGTATGTAACATATATCTGTAACATATGCAGACATATGTTTAACAGTAATAACACTGAAGGGGCAGGGTAAGGAATGGGGTTATATTGGCATAAACCTTCTATATTTCACTGAAATTTAGTCCTAATGAATCTCAAGCAGATTCTGATAAATTCACAGTGTATACTGTAAGCCACAGAAAATAACTCAGTAATTATAACGTTAAAAATCATTAGAATTAAATCAAAACAAGAGAAAAATCTACTTAAAACCAAAAATGGCAATATAAGGTCTAAAAGAACAAAAAGACACAATGTATAGAAAACAAAAAATTAAACAGTAGATATAAATCAAAACATATCAATAGCATTTAATGTGAGTGAATTAAACAACCCAATCAAAGATATAGAGTTGTGCTAGACTACATGAAAAACAAGATTCAACTATACGCTCTCTACAGGAGACACACTTTAGGCTGAAAACACAAACAGGGTGAAAGGAAAAGGATAAAGAGCAGATTTATAATCACAAAACATGCAGAGTGGCTACTGCAATATAAAAATGTATTACAATAAAAAAGGCTACTAAAAATAAAGAGGAGCATTTCAGAATGACAAAAGGGTCAATCCACCAAGAATAATCTAATAATTCAAAATATATATTCACTTCGCATCAGAGCTCCAAAATACCTTAAGGAAAAACTAACAGAACTGAAGGAAAAAAGAGACAATCCAACAATAATTAGAATTCAATACTCCAGTTTCCCAAAGTAGTGGATGGATATTTTTTGGTGATACTTGAACATTTAAAGGTGGCTGCGACGGGCCAAAGCCTTTGACTGTGTGGATCACAATAAACTGTGGAAAATTCTGAAAGAGATGGGAATACCAGACCACCTGATCTGCCTCTTGAGAAATCTGTATGCAGGTCAGGAAGCAACAGTTTGAACTGGACATGGAGCAACAGACTGGTTTCAAATAGGAAAAGGAGTTCGTCAAGGCTGTATATTATCACCCTGTTTATTTAACTTATATGCAGAGTACATCATGATAAACGCTGGACTGGAAGAAACACAAACTGGAATCAAGACTGCCGGGAGAAATATCAATAACCTCAGATATGCAGATGACACCACCCTTATGGCAGAAAGTGAAGAGGAACTCAAAAGCCTCTTGATGAAAGTGAAAATGGAGAGTGAAAAAGTTGGCTTAAAGCTCAACATTCAGAAAACGAAGACCATGGCGTCTGGTCCCACCACTTCATGGGAAATAGATGGGGAAACAGGGGAAACAGTGTCAGACTTCATTTTTCTGGGCTCCAAAATCACTGCAGATGGTGACTGCAGCCATGAAATTAAAAGACACTTACTCCTTGGAAGGAAAGTTATGACCAACCTAGATAGCATATTCAAAAGCAGAGACATTACTTTGCCAACAAAGGTTCATCTAGTCAAGGCTATGGTTTTTGCAGTGGTCATGTATGGATGTGAGAGTTGGACTGTGAAGAAGGCTGAGCGCCGAAGAATTGATGCTTTTGAACTGTGGTGTTGGAGAAGACTCTTGAGAGTCCCTTGGACTGCAAGGAGATCCAACCAGTCCATTCTGAAGGAGATCAACCCTGGGATTTCTTTGGAAGGAATGATGCTAAAGCTGAAACTCCAGTACTTTGGCCACCTCACGAGAAGAGTTGACTCATTGGAAAAGACTCTGATGTTGGGAGGGATTGGGGGCAGGAGGAGAAGGGGACGACAGAGGATGAGATGGCTGGATGGCATCACTAACTCGATGGATGTGAGTCTCAGTGAACTCCGTGAGTTGGTGATGGACAGGGAGGCCTGGTGTGCTGCGATTCATGGGGTCGCAAAGAGTCGGACACGACTGAGCGACTGATCTGATCTGAACATTTAAAAAAACAAACAACAACAAAAAAACCAGAGCAAATCAATGGGTTTCCTACACACCGGCAGTGAACGATTAGAATTTGAAATTAAAAACACAATACCACTGGGACTTCCCCGGCAGTCTAGTGGGTAAGACTCTGGGTGCTTCCATTGCAGGAAGGGTGGGTTTGGTATGTGGTCAGGGAACTAAGATCCCACATGATGTACAGGGAGGAAAAAACCCATTTACATTAGCACCCAAAAAATGAAATAGGTATAAATCTAAACAAATACGCACCAAATCTAAACTCTGGTGAAAGAAATCAAAACAGAACTAATTAAATGGACAGATAGTTCATCTTCATTGTTAGCAAGACTCAATACTGTCAACATGTCAGTTCTTCCCAACTTGATGTATATATTCAATACAATTCCAATGCAATCCAAGCAAGTTATTTTGTGGATATCGATAAACTGGTTCTAAAGTTTATATGGCAGAGAGCCAAGGCGGCAGTGAGGGAAGGCATGCAGTCCGCATCTGCCCACCCCTAGGATATTCACCAGGCAGTGGTGGGGGATTTCCTGTAGACAGGCTGAAGGGAGGAGCCCTGGGGGAGACCAGGTACCAGGTAGGGCCAAGCAGGGGAAAGTGCAGGCCTGGGGACCAGTGACTGAGGGGCTGCTGGGGGAGAGGGAGCAGTTTTAGAACCAGAAGTGGTTTGGGTACCCAGAGCAGTCTGGGCACCTTTCGGTGCTAGAAGCCGCACGCCTGCTTGCCTCGGAGGGGTGGGGATCCTGGGGGATCACAGGATCCACTGGGAAAAGCCCCTGGGGTGCCCCTTTCACTTTCCAGAGACTGAGGAGCTGTGGGGGGAGGGGTAGCAGTTTTGGCATCAGAAGCAGTTTGGACGCCAGGGACAGTTTGGATGCCTTTGGGTGCTGGGAACTGCATACCTGCTCTACCAGAAAGGGGAGGGACCTCTGAGGGGATAAGAAGTCCCACTGTGGAAGGCCCTGGGGTTCCCCCTTCACTTGGCCCCAGGGAGCCTTTATGGGGCCCAAGGGCCTCTGGGACCCTCTCAACCCTCCTGAGGAGCTCTTTGCCTTCCAGGGTACCTTTTGCTCTTCAGGGACTCATCCACCTGGATGGGTCCTGTAGATGTGAAACAGAGGAGGGAGGCTCTTGCAGGGAGAGAAGACCACCCAGCTGGGGGAGGCACCTGCAGAGTTCCAGTAGCAGGGAACTGCCTAGTGTCCCCCTGCCCACTCGGCCCTGGAGCGTCTCCTAAGACCACCACCTCCGGGCCCCCCTCCACCCTCCAGGGGGCCCCCCTCCAGCCCCTCTCCTCCCTCCAGGGCTTACTCCTCTTTCCAGGCCAAGTGCTCAGCCATCCGGGTGGCCCCCCACCCTTCAGGGTCCCCCTCTATCCTCCAGTTCCCTCTCCCCTCCAAGGTCCCTGTCCTCTGTGGGCCCTCATCCCCCAACCAGGGGCTCTGTCTGCCCTCTGGACTGGGCCTCCACCATCTGGGACCCCTTTCTCTACCCTCTGGCTCCCTCCTCCTTCCAGGGGCACCCTCTATTCTTCAGGACCCCTCTCCCTCCAGGGTCACCTCCAAGGGCACCCACTGCCCACACAGGTCCTGCGACTGCAGAAGGGAAGGAAGACAAAGCAGAGCCAGCAGGGAAGGGTCCCTCTGGATGGGGAGGAGAGGGGAATCCATCTGGTGTTCCCCTACCCACTCGGCCCCAGGGAGCCTCCTGGAGACCCAGGTTTATCCTCCCCACCCTGAAGCCAGAAGCACTGCAGAAACCTGGGTGGAGTCCAGGCCACCTGCCACGCCCTACACAGAGGCACTGCAGAGGCTTTCTCAGTTTGGGTAGAGCCCCCTCTCTAGGGTCTTCTCTGGAGGCTTAGGTCCTGAATCAGGACCCCATCCCCCCAATAAATCCCATCTCCACCCAAACAACACCACATAAGTCATCCCCCACCTAAGCACTGCCCTTCACATTCAAGGTTTGTTTCTGTTTTTGAGGTTGTTTTTTTTTTTTTTCAATACTTTTTTTACTGTTTACCAGCAGAGTTCGGTTTTACCCTCCAGTGGTTGTTTCACACATATTCTTATTTTTTCTATTATTTGTTAGTTTTCTAAATTTATTTTATTATTTTTTAATCTTCATTGTTTTTCTGCCCCCTCTTGATTTTTCTTATTTTTTATTTTTATAGATATAATTTTGTTTCTTCTCTCACTTTGCTACTGGAGTCCACTTTCACCCTTCTGAGGTTATTTTCTATTCTTTGTTATTGTTCTGCCTTTTTTTTTCCTTTTCTTCCTTTTCTATATTTTTCTTTTCCACAACCATGGCTTGTGGAATCCCAGTTCAGGACTGAGCCCCAGGAGGCAGGAGTGCTGAGTCCGAATGGCTAGAGTAACAGAGAAAACTTCAGGTGCCAGGGAGTATTAATTAGAGTGAGGTTTCCCAAAGGTCCACATCTCAAAACAAAGACCCAGCTCTACCCAACTACCTGAAAACTCCACTGCTGGAAACTAAGACTAAACAACTTGTGAGACAGGAACGTACTCCCAACTATCAAAAAAAAAAAAAAAAATGACAAAAAAAATATGTTAAAGATGAAGGAGCAAGTTAAAAACTACAAGACCAAATAAATGAAGAGGAAATAGGCAACCTATGTGAAAAAGAATTTCAAGTAATGACAGTAAAGAAGTTTCAAAATATCAAAAATAGAAAAAATACAAGAATCATTTAACACATTTACTAAAGACCTAGAAGAAATAAAAATAAACATAGATGAACAACACAATCACTGAAATTAAAAATAATCTAAAAGGAATCACTAGTAGAATAACTGAGGCAGAAGAATGGATAAGTGAGCTGGAAGACAGAATAACAGAAATAACTGCTGAGGAGCAGAAAAAAGAAATATAAGAGTAGAGGACAGTCTCAGAGACCGCTGGGACAATAATAAATGCACCAAAATTCAAATTATTAGCATTTCAGAAGAAGAGAAACAAAGGGTATGAGAAAATATGTGAGGAGATTATAGCGGAAAACTCCCCTACTATAGGAAAGGAAATAAGCACCCAAGTCCAGGAAGCCCGGACAGTCCCATACAGGATAAACCCAAAGAGAAATACAACAACACACATATTAATCACACTAAAAAAATTTAAACACAAAGAAAAAATACTAAAAGCAGCAAGGGAAAAGCAAAAAATAACATACGAAGCAATCCCCATAAGGTTAACAGCTGATTTTTCAGCAGAAACTCTGCAGGCCAGAGAGAGTGGAAGGATATATTTAAAGTGATGAAGGATAAAAACTTACAACCAAGAGTACCAGCAAGGATCTCATTGAAATTTGAAGAAGAAATCAAAAGCTTTACAGACAAGCAAAAGTTCAGTGAATTCAGCGCCACCAAACCAGCTTTCGGAGAAGGCAATGGCACCCCACTCCAGTACCCTTGCCTTGAAAATCCCATGGACGGAGGAGCCTGGTAGGCTGCAGTCCATGGGGTCACTAAGAGTCGGACACGACTGAGCGACTTCACTTTCTCTTGTCACTTTCATGCACTGGAGAAGGAAATGGCAACCCACTCCAGTGTCTTGCCTGGAGAATCCCAGGGACGGGGGAGCCTGGTGGGCTGCCGTCTTAGGGGTCGCACAGAGTCGGACACAACTGAAGTGACTTAGCATAGCAAACCAGCTTTACAACAAATGCTAAAGGAAATTCTCTAGTAGGAAACACAAGAGAAGAAACAGACTCACAAAAATAAATCCTAAACAATTAAGAAAATGGCATTAGGAACATATATATATAACTACCTTAAATGTAAATGGATTAAATGCTACAATCAAGACACAAGCTGGCTGAATGGATACAGAAACAAGACCTGTGTATATGCTGCCTACAGGAGAGCCACTTCAGACCTAAGGACACATACAGACTGAAAGTTGAGGGATGGAAAAAGATATTCCATGCAAGTGGGAATCAAAAGAAAGTGGGAGTAGCAACACTTATATCAGATAAAACAGACGTTAAAATAAAAACTGTTACAAACAATAAGGAAGGACACGACATAATGAAAAAGGGATCAACTCAAGAAGATATAACAATTATAAATACTAATTCACCCAACATAGAAGCACCTCAATACATAATGCAAATACTAACGACCACAAAAGGGGAAACTGACAGTAACAGCGTAACAGAAGGGGACTCTAACACCCCAATTACACCAATGGACAGATCATCCAGACAGAAAATTTATAAGGAAACACAAGCCTTAAATCACATACTAGCCCAAATGGAGCTAACTGAGATCTCTAGGACATTCCATCCCAAAACAGCAGAATACACTTTTTTCTCAACTGAACATGGAATATTCTCCACAATGGATTACATCTTGGGTCACAAATCAAGCACTGGAAAATTTAAGAAAACTAAAATTGTATCAAGCATATTTTCTGACCACAGTGCTATGCAACTTGATATCAATTACAGGAAAAGAAAGAAAACTGTAAAAATCACGAACACATGGAGGCTAAACAACACACTTCTAAATAACCAACAAGTCACTGAAGACATCAAAAAGGTTATTTAAAAAAAATACCTAGAAACAAAAAGACAATGACCCAAAACCTGTGGGATGCAGCAAAATCAGTTCTAAGAGGAAAGTTTATAGCAATACAAGCCTATCTCAAAAAACAACAACAACCAAAAAATCAACAACCTGACTTTATACCTAAAGCAACTAGAAAAAGAACAAAAAACCCTGAAGTTAGCAGAAGGAAAGAAATTAGAAAGATCAGAGCAGAAATAAATGAAAAAGAAATGAAAGAAAAATAGCAAAGATCAATAAAACTAAAAGTTAATTCTTTGAGAAGATAAACAAAATTGACAAACCACTAGCCAGACTTATCGAGGAAAAAAAAGGGAGAGGACTCAAATCAATAAAATTAGAAATGAAAAAGAACTTACAAGAGACAACACAGAAATACAAATGATCTTAAGAGTCAATGACAAGCAACTATATGCCAATAAAATGGACAACCTGGAAGAAATGGGCAAGTTCTTAGAAAAACCTTCCAAATCTGAACCAGGAAGAAACAGAAATCATGAATGGACCAATTACAAGCACTGAAATCAAAACTGCGATCAAAAATCTTCAACAAACAAAAGCGCAGGGCAAGATGGCTTCACCGGCGAATCCCACATCAAGTTTAGAGAAGAACTAACACCTATCCTGCTAAAACTATTCCAGGAAACTGCAGAGGAAGGAAAAACCCCAAACTCATTCCAGGAGGCCACCATCACTAAAACCAGACAAAGACACCACAAAAAAGAAAATTCCAGGCCAATATCAAAATCCTCAACAAAATTTTAGCAAAAAGAAGGCAATAACATATTAAAAGGATCATACATCATGACCAAGTGGCATTTATCCCAGGGATGCATGGATTCTTCAATATATACAAAAAAATCAATGTGATACACAGTATCAAAAAACTGAAAGATAAAAACCATATGATCATCTCAATAGACACAAAGAAAGCTTCTGACAAAATTCAACACTCATTTATGATAAAAACTCTCCAGAAAGTAAGCATAGAAGGAACCTACATCAACATAATAAAGGCCATATATGACAAATTCAAAGCAAATATTCTCAATGGTGAAAAACTGAAAGCATTTCCTCTAAGACTAGGAACAAGAGAATGGTGCTGACTCTCATCACTATTATCCAACATAGTGTTGGAAGTCCTAGCCACAGCAATCAAAGAAGAAAAAGAAATAAAAGAAATCCAAATTGAAAATAAAGATAAAACTTTCAAAAAAAACCCAAAACTTTCGCTGTCTGCAAATGACATAATACTATACATAGAAAAATGTAAACATTCTGCCAGAAAATTACTAGAGTTAATCAATGAATACAGTAAAGTCACAGGATATAAAATTAATACACACAAATCCTTTGCATTCCTATACACTAACAATGAAAAATCAGAAAAAGGTTAAGGAAACAATCCCATTCACCACTGTAGCAAAAAAGGATAAAATACCTAGGAATAAACCTACCTAAAAGAAAAAAAAAACCCATGCAGAAAACTATAGGACACCGATGAAAGAAATCCAAGATGTCACAAATAGATGGAGAGATACACCGTTTTCTTGAATTGGAGAAATCAATATTGTGAAAATGACCATACTACCCAAAGCAATCTACAAATTCAATGCAATCCCTATCAAATTACCAATGGTATTTTTCTACAGAACTAGAACAAAAAATTTCACGATTTGCATGGAAACACAAAAGAGCCCAAAGAGCCAAAGCAATCTTAACAAAGAAAAACAGAGCTGGAGGAATCAACCTTCCTGACTTCAGACTATACTACAAAGCTACAGTCATCAAGAGTATGGTACAAGCACAAAAACAAATACAGATCAATGGAACAAGACACAAAGCCCAGATATGGAGAAGGCAGTGGCACCCCACTCCAGTACTCTTGCCTGGAAAACCCCATGGACGGAGGAGCCTGGTAGGCTGCAGTCCATGGGGTCGCTAAGAGTCAGACACGACTGAGCGACTTCACTTTCACTTTTCACTTTCATGCACTGGAGAAGGAAATGGCAACCCACTCCAGTGTTCTTGCCTGGAGAATCCCAGGGACGGGGGAGCCTGGTGGGCTGCCATCTCTGGGGTCACACAGAGTCGGACACGACTGAAGCAACTTAGTAGTAGTAGTAGTAGTAGTAGTAGTAGTAGTAGTATGGGCACCTTATCTTTGACAAAGGAGGCAAGAATATACAATGGAGAAAAGACAGCCTCTTCAGCAAGTAGTTCTGGGAAAACTGGACAGCTACATGCTAAAGAATGACACTAGAAGACTTCCTAACATCATACTCAAAAATAAACTCAAACTGGATTAGACTTAAATGTAAGCTCAGAAAGTATAAAGCTCTTAGGGGAAAACATAAGTAGAATATTCCTTGACATAAACCACAATAAGATCCTCTATGACCCACCTCCTAGAGTAATGGAAATTAAAAAAAAAAAAAAAATGAGACCTAATTAAACTTAAAAGCTTTTGCACAACAAAGGAAACAATAAAAAAGATTAAAAGACAACCCTCAAAATAAGAGAAAATTGCAAATGAAACAACTGACAAAGGATTAATCTAGAATATATAAGAAGCTCGTACAGCTCAATATTAGGAAAACAAACAGCCCAATCAAAAAATGGGTCAGATCAGATCAGATCAGTCGCTCAGTCGTGTCCGACTCTTTGCGACCCCATGAATCACAGCACGCCAGGCCTCCCTGTCCATCACCAACTCCCGGAGTTCACTCAGACTCATGTCCATCGAGTCAGTGATGCCATCCAGCCATCTCATCCTCTGTCATCCCCTTCTCCTCTTGCCCCCAATCCCTCCCAGCATCAGAGTCTTTTCCAATGAGTCAACTCTTCGTATGAGGTGCCCAAAGTACTGGAGTTTCAGCCTTAGCATCATTCCTTCCAAAGAAATCCCAGGGCTGATCTCCTTCAGAATGGACTGGTTGGATCTCCTTGCAGTCCAAGGGACTCTCAAGAGTCTTCTCCAACACCACAGTTCAAAAGCATCAATTCTTCGGCGCTCAGTCTTCTTCACAGTCCAACTCTCACATTCATACATGACCACAGGAAAAACCATAGCCTTGACTAGATGAACCTTTGTTGGCAAAGTAATGTCTCTGCTTTTCAATATGCTATCTAGGTTGGTCATAACTTTCCTTCCAAGCAGTAAGCGTCTTTTAATTTCATGGCTGCAGTCACCATCTGCAGTGATTTTGGAGCCCAGAAAAATAAAGTCTACCACTGTTTCCACTGTTTCCCCATCTATTTCCCATGAAGTGATGGGACCGGATGCCATGATCTTCGTTTTCTGAAGACATATAGATGGCCAATAAACAGATGAAAAGATGCTTAACGTCACTAATTACCAGAGAAATGCAAATCAAAACTTCAATGAGGTATCACCTCATGCCAGTCAGAATGGCCATCATCAAAAACTGTACAAACAATAAATGTTGGAGAGGATGTAGAGAAAAGGGAACTCTACACTGTTGGTGGGAATACAAACTCATGCAGACTTTATGGAGAACAGGATAAAGATTACTTCAAATACTAGGAATAAATCATCGTATGACCCAGCAATTCCACTACTGGGCCATAATCAGTATGAGAAAACCATAATCAAAACTCAAGACACATGTACCCCAATGTTCACTGCAGCACTGCTGACAACAGCCAGGACATGGAAGCAACCTGGATGTCCATCAGCAGAGGAATCAACAAAAAAGATGTGGTACATACATACTACTCAGTCATCAAGAAGAATGAATTTGAGTCAGTTCTCATGAGATGGATGAAGCCAGAGCCTGTTATTATACAAAGTGAAGTAAGTGAGAAAGACAAAACAAATATAGTAATTAACGCATATATACAGAATCTAGAAAAATTATATTGATGAAGCTATCTGCAGGGAAGGAATGAAGACAAAGATGTAGAGAATGGACTTATGGACACCGTGGGGGAGGGAGAGAGTGGGACAAATGGAGAACGCAGCATCAATATACACACATTGTCCAGTGTAAGCTGGACAGGTGGGAGAAGCTGCTGTGCGGCACAGGGAGCCCATCTAGTGCTCTGTGATGACGTGGAGGGGGGATGATGGTGGGGAGAGACGCTAGGGAGGCAGGGGATGTACGTATAGTTATGGCTGATTGCACTGTTGTACAGCAGAAACCAACACACCAATGGGGAAAAAAAAAAAGTAATGTGAACTTAAAAAATAGAGTGTATATGGGGAGTCAAAAGACCCAAGAAAGCCAAAAAAACAACAGACACTATCTGACTTAAAGACTTCCTGTAAAGCTACAGCAATCAAGACAATGTGGCACTGGTGAAAGACCAGCAAACAGATCGCTGTGACACAACAAAGTCCAGAAACAGACCGAGATTAGGACCGCTGATCCTTGACAAAGGAACAAGGCAACATAATGGAGCCAAGACCGTCTTTTCGACAAACGATGCCGGGATAACTGGACATGCACGTGCAAAAAGCGACTTGGGACAGATCTTACAGCTCTCACAAAATTCAACTCAAAACGGAATATAAAACTGTAAAAACTGTAGAACACCTAGAAGATAATGCAGGAGAAAACCTAGATGACCTTGGCTATGGTGATCACTTTTTAGGTACAACACCAAAGGCACAACCCTTGAAAGAAAGAATTGATAAGCTGGACTCATCAAAATTAAAAACTTTCGTTCCATGAAAGACAATGTCAAGAGAATGAGAAGACAAGCCACAGGCGAGGAGAAGATATTTCTAAAAGACATAACCTGATAAGGACTGTTAACCAACATACAGCACTGAGCACACATGCAGCGAGTCATCAGACTGCTTGGTACTGACCCAAATGGACTGAAAAGATGGTTAGTCTCTCAGTCGTGTCTGATTCTCTGCAGCCTCACACACTGCAGCCCACCAGGCTGCTCTGTCATGGAATTTTTCAGGCAAGAATACTGCAGTGGGTAGCCATTCCCTTCTCCAGGGGGTCTTGCCAACCCAGGGATTGAACCCAGGTCTTCTGCATTGCAGGTACATTCGTTACAGTCTGACTCATCAGGGAAGTCCAACGAAAATATCCTTTAGTAGATGAATGGATAAAATAAACTGTGGCTCATTTAGACAATAATATTATCGAGAACTAAAAAGAAATGAGCCACTAAGTCATGAAAAGACATGGAGAAACTATATTGGTGGATACATGCCATTATACATTTGTCAAAAACCATAGAATGTACAATACCAAAAGTGAGCCCTAATATACACTCTGGCTTTGGATGTCAATGTAGGTTCATCATAACAAACGTATTACACTCTGACGTTGGAAATTGACAGTGGAGGACGCTGTGCATGTGTGGGAGCAGGAAGTAGATGGGAAATCTCAATTTTTTTTTTGGAACCTACAATTGCTCTAAAAAATGATCTGTTGAGGAAATTCCCTGGTCGTCCAATGGTTAGGACGCCATGCTTTCACTGCCAAGGGCACAGGTTCAATCCCTTGTGGGGGAACTATGATCCCACAAGCTGTGAAAGTGAAAGTCACTTTGCGACCCCATGGACTATACAGTCCATGGACTTCTCCAGGCCAGAATACTGGAGTGAGTAGCTGCTCCCCTCTTCAGGGGATCTTCCCAACCCAGGCATCAAACCCAGGTCTCCAGCATTGCAGGCGGATTCTTTACCAGCTGAGCCACAAGGGAAGCCCAAGAACACTGGAGTGGGTAGCCTATCCCTTCTCCAGAGGATCTTCCTGACTCAGGAATTGAACCAGGGTCTCCTGCATTGAAGGCGGATTCTTTACCAACTGAGCTACTAGGGAAGCCAAGCTATGGAGCATGGTGAAAACAAACAAACAAACAAACAAAACCACAGTCTGCTGAAAAACAACTAAAACAAGGCTCTGGTCCAGCATGCAAGGAGTTAGGAAGTCATCACTCCCATCCCTACAAAAAGAAAACACCCTAACCAAATTGAAAATCAACAACTCTTCTTATATCCACCAGAGAACTGAAATTAAGGGCAAACTACAGTCCCAGACATCCTGGAATGGGAAGTCAAGTGGCCTTAGGAAGCATCACTACAAACAAAGCTAGTAGAGGTGATGGAATTCCAGTTGAGCTATTTCAAATCCTGAAAGATGATGCTGTGAAAATGCTGCCAGCAAATTTGGAAAACTCAGCAGTGGCCACAGGACTGGAAAAGGTCAGTTTTCATTCCAATCCCAAAGAAAGGCAAAGCCAAAGAATGCTCAAACTACTGCACAATTGCACTCATCTCACACACTAGTAAAGTAATGCTCAAAATTCTCCAAGCCAGGCTTCAGCAGTACATGAACCGTGAACTTCCAGATGTTCAAGCTCGTTTTAGAAAATGCAGAGGAACCAGAGATCAAATTGCCAACATCCTCTGGATCATGGAAAAAGCAAGAGAGTTCCAGAAAAACATCTATTTCTGCTTTATTGACTATGCCAAAGCCTTTGACTGTGTGAATCACAATAAACTGTGGAAAATTCTTCAAGAGATGGGAATACCAGACCACCTTATCTGCCTCCTGAGAAACCTATATGCAGGTCAGGAAGCAACAGTTAGAACTGGACATGGAACAACAGATTGGTTCCAAATAGGAAAAGGAATACGTCAAGGCTGTATATTGTCACCCTGCTTATTTAACTTATATGCAGAGTGCATCATGAAAAACGCTGGGCTGGAAGAAGCACAGCCGGAATCAAGATTGCCGGGAGAAATATCAATAACTTCAGATATGCAGATAACACCACCCTTACGGCAGAAAGTGAAGAGGAACTAAAAAGCCTCTTGATCAAAGTGAAAGATGAGAGTGAAAAAGGTGGCTTAAAGCTCAACATTCAGGAAACTAAGATCATGGCATCTGGTCCCATCACTTCATGGGAAATAGATGGGGAAACAGTGGAAACAGTGTCAGACTTTATTTTTGGGGGGCTCCAAAATCACGGCAGATGGCGACTGCAGCCATGAAATTAAAAAGACGCTTACTGCTTGGAAGGAAAGTTATGACCAACCTAGATAGCATATTGAAAAGCAGAGACATTCTTTGCCAACAAAGGTCCGTCTAGTCAAGTGGTCATGTATGGATGTGAGAGTTGGACTGTGAAGAAAGCTAAGCACCTAAGAATTGATGCTTCTGAACTGTGGTGTAGGAGAAGACTCTTAAGAGTCCCTTGGACTGCAAGGAGACCCAACCAGTCCATTTTAAAGGAGATCAGCCCTGGGATTTCTTTGGAAGGACTAATGCTAAAGCTGAAACTCCAATACTTTGGCCACCTCATGCAAAGAGTTGACTCACTGGAAAAGACTCTGATGCTGGGAGGGATTGGGGGCAGGAGGAGAAGGAGACGACAGAGGATGGCATGGCTGGATGGCATCACCGACTGGATGGACGTGAGTTTGAGTGAACTCCAGGAGTTGGTGATGGACAGGGAGGCCTGGCGTGCTGCAATTCACGGGGTCACAAAGAGTCAGACACGACTGAGCAATTGAACTGAACTGAACAGTCCAGCAAATCTGGGACAGACAAACAGATACAGACAATCACAACTAACGGGACAGAGTTCCAGAGCAGACACCACGAAGGACAGGGAAGGAAAGCCTAAATTGTAAATGACAAATTATTAGAGGCTCAGGATAGAGAACTCTGAGATTTAAAAAGTCCAGGGAAAGTCTTAGAGGGGCTACCACACTTTTGGAGTTTTACTTCCAGGAACTGCACCAGGTTTCACAGTTAAGATTAGAGAAAAATCTCTTGCTGTGGCAGGAGAAGAGGGAAAAGTAGTCGTTTTGAAATAAGTCTAGAAGCATTCTGTCCTTAAGACCTGCCTGCAAAAGAAACTATTTTACCAGAGACTGGGGTTTTACCAGAGACTAAGTGATGCCGGGGAAGGGAAATATTCAACTCCAAGCCCCCTCCTAGCTTTCTTATTTTATTTAAGGAGAAACCAATGAGAAACCCTAGTGAAGCTCACAGCCTAGAGAAAGACTGAGACCTCACAATATGACTACAGAACACCTCCCCTCCGCCCATACCTCACCACTACATCAACGGGGCTCCTGATGAGAATGGTACACGAATGCAAGAACAGCACATCCAGATCTTATTTAAGAGGTCCTTAGAGAAATCCAAAGAAAACAGGCGGAACAAAAGCAAGGCCATCAGAGGAAATTTTAGCCTTTGACACCTACTGCTATAGCAAACAAACACAAAATCACCTCTAACCAGATAAACTTATGAAACCTCACACTAAAAGGCTATTTACTTCAGTTCCTAGCATATCATATTCATTCGGTACACGCCTGGTTTTCCACACACACACACAAATTACAAAACATAAACGACAAAAACAACTTTTTTGTTTTACAAAAAACAAAAGCAGGTTAAAGAGACAGCAAGGATCAGAATCAGACTCAGATAAGGCAGAGATGTTGGAGGTTCAGTTTGTAAAGATGCAAAAGTTCTGGAGATAGATGGTGGTAAAGATTATAAAACAATGTGAATGTACTTAATGTCACTTAAACCTGGTTAAAATGGGGAAATTCCCTGGTAGCCCACTGTTTAGGACTCGGTGCTTTAACTGCCAGGGCCCGAAGTTCAATCCCTGGTTGTGGAACTAAGATCCTGCAAGCTGCGAGGCTCAGCCAAAATAAATATATTTTATTTATAGCTTAAACCAGTAAATTTTATGGTATACATATTTTACCACAATTTTTAAGAAAAGAAAAAGAAATCAAGGTAGAAAAAAAGAAACAAGCCACCAGACCATGAAAAGACATGGAAGAACCTTAAAAGCATATTCCTAAGTGAAAGAAGCCATCCTAAAAGGCTACATACTGTATGACTCTAAGCACATGACTTTCTGGAAAATGCTAAACTTCAAAGACAATAAAAACAGCAGCAGCTGCCAGGGTTTCAGAGGAAGGAGGGAAGGGACAAATAAGCAGAACACGGGGATTTTTTTTTAGGCAGTGAAACTATTCTGTGTGATACTGTAAAATAGTGGATATATGTCATTATACATTTGTCAAAATCCAAAGAATGTACAAAAATGTGGACTCTAATAAAAACATACACGTATAATTAATAGCAATGTATCAATATTGGCTTACCAACTGTAACAAATATGCCAGCCTAATACAAGATGTTAATAACAGAGAAAACAGGGGAGGGAAAAGAGGTACATGGGAATTCTGAACTTTTTGCTAAACATAAAACGGCTCCCAATAAAGTCTACTGGGACTTCCCTGGTGGTCCAATGGTTAAGAATCCATCTGCCAATGCAGGGGACACAGGTTCCATCCTTGGTCTGGGAAAATACCACATGCCGAGAGGCCACTAAGCCCAGGCACCACAACTACTGAAGCCCACACACCTAGAGCCCACGCTCTGCAACAGAAGAAGCCACCACAGTGAGAAGCCTGAGCAGCGCAACTAGAGTAGTCCCTACTCACCACAGCTAGAGAAAGCCTACGGGCTGCGACAAAGATCCAGGGCAGCCAAAAAATAATACTAATAATTAAAAAAAAAAAGGATAGCCACCTGTGAGAAGATCAACAAGGAAATATAAGATGTGAACACACTATAAGCAAACTACATTATAGAATATTCCATCCTAGAGCAGCAGAATATACATTCTTCTCAGCATACATGGAACATCTCCAGGACAGACAATGTGTTAGGTTACAAAGCAAACCTCAATGTTTTAAAAAATTTATTTTATTGATGTATAGGTGATTTACAATGTTGTGTTAACTTCAGCTGTACAGCACAGTGATTCAGTTATAAACACAAGCCTCAAATTTTTAAAAAAATTTAAATCATGGAAAGTATATTCTCCAGCAAAAATGGAATGAAATTAGAAATCTATAACAGAAGGAAGTTAAGGAAATTCACAAACATGTAGAAATTAAGCAACAGACTTCTAAACAACCAATGAAAAAAATCACAAAGAGAATTTTCAAATATTTTGAGATAGACAACAGGCAGAAAACAACTCAAATGTCTATCAACTGATAACGGATAAACAAATATAGTAATATCCATACAATGGAATACTATTAAGTCATAAAAAGGAATGAAAAATTGATGTTATATTCATGGATTCCTAAAAACATTATGCTAAGTGAAAGAAGCCAGTCATAAAAGACCACACATTGGAATTGGTGGTGCAGTGGCTAGGACTCAATGCTCTCACTGCCAGGGTTCAAACCCTGGTGGGGGAACTAAGATCCAGAAATCCGTGTGACATGTACCATATATTATATGATTCCATAAATGACCAGAACAGGCAACTCTACAGAGAGGGAAAGTAGATTAATAGTTGCCTTGAGGAATGGAAGCAAGAGGGGCGATAGCTAAAGTATATAGGGTTTCTTTTTGAGGTCATGAAAAAATTGTTCTAAAATTGTGGTGATGGCTACACATATCCATTAACATACTGAAAACCACTGAGCTGTGCAGTAAAATACAGGGTAAATTGCACGGTTTTTAAATTATATCACAACAAAACTGTTTAGAATGTTTTTAAATAAGCCAGTTGAACATTCAGCACGTTAAGTAAAATTAAATAAATCAAAATAAACCTAGGGAAACAGTAAAAGATGAGAGCTGAAATTAACGAACTAAGTGGTGAAAAAGTCAATAGAATTAAACTTAAATATAAGAGCGGTTTCCTTGGATGAAAAAAATTAACAAAATATATCCATAGTTATTCAGATCAAGAGGAAAATAAAATATATAACATTAGGAATGAGAAGTGGAAATAATCACAAATGCAATGGAAAAAATAAAGAATACTATGTAACACTTAATTATAATTAACTAAAAATCCTTATTGAAATGATTTTCCAGAAAAATCATAAATTATCAAAATTACCCCCCCCCAAAAAAGGGGCTTACCCGGTGGGTAAGATGTTAATGAATCTGCCTGCAATGCCAGAGACCCAGGTTCGATCCCTAGGTCAGGAAGATCCCTTGGAGAAGGGAATAGCAATCCCATGGACAGAGGAGCCTGGAGCTGCAAAGAGCCAGACACAACTGAGCAACTAAGAGTTTCAATCCAAAAAAAGTGAGACAGTATATACAAATTATAACCCCGAAAGGAATCCATAGGCACAGCAGCTTCACAAGTTATTATTTTTTCCAACATGCAAGAAAGTCTTATATTATTTAAACTGTTCCAAGACATTAAAAAATCTTCCCAGTACCTCACATAAAAACATCATAATTCTGATTTCAAATTTGACCAAAAAAGTCAAGAAAACAATTTAACTTAAAACTATTATCATTTATCAAATATCTAAAGATAAAATCCAGCACTTCCTTAAGAGAGAAACACATTCTAACTGACAGCTTTCATCCCCAAGCTCAAGAAAGTTTTAATACTAAGAACAAAATCTGTACTAATAGGCAAAAAAAAAAAGATTAAGAGTTGTACAGTGTAGATAAATTTGGAGATGGGGACTAGGAAGGTGAAGGAGTTCAGGCCTAAGCGTCTCTCCTAAGAAATGATAACCTGCTGACAGGAGAATGCTGAACACTGGATGAAGGCCAGAGGATAAGGGTGAAAATGCAGAAGAATCTGAAGAAGGAAACATAAAAATATTTCCAAGAACTCTTGATGATCCAGTTAAAAGTTGGAGACCAAGTGGTCAAAAGGCACAAACTTCCAATAATAAGATAAATAAGTACTAAGTATATAATGCACAACATGACAAATAAATTCACGCTGCTGTATGCTATATATGAACACTGCTAACAGTAAATGCTGAGTTCTCATCACCAGGAGAAAATTATTTTCTATTCATGTTTCTAAGCTATATGAGATGACGACTTGTGATAATTATTTTATGATGTATGTAAGTCAAACCATGCTATATACCTTAAACTTATAAGTGCTTCATGTCAATTATATCTCAATATAGTTGGAAGAAAAGACTATTGTAAATAAATAATAAAACTAAAAACAAAAAAAGTTGAAGACCAAGAACTTCTATGATACCAATTCACAGAACTGAATTATTTTCCCTAGCACAGTTCAGAAATTTAGGTTTAGGAATTACAAAGCAGAGATGTCTGAAACGGTTCATGTTGAATGGTCTGTAGGACTGGCCTGGCATAAGACCAACAAAGTAAAGGCTCTGAATCACTCACTTCCCTGAACTCTTAAAAAGACTTGGTTGTGGGACTTCCCTGGTGGTCCAGTGGTTAAGAATCCGCTTGCCAATGCCGGGTACATGGGTTCAATTCCTGGTCCCGGAAGATCCCATAGGCCGAGAGGCAACTAAGCCAGTGCTCACAACTACTGAAGCCCCCCCAACTCTGAGCCTGTGCTCCACAGTAAGAAAAGCCGCTGCCATGAGAAGACGGCACACTGCCATGAGAAGCTGGCGTACCGCAATGAAGATTAGCCCTCACTCACCACAGCTAGAGAGAGCCCTCCCACAGCAACAAAGACCCAGCTCAGCTAAAAATAAATCTTTTTTTTTTTTTTTTAAAGACTTGGTTGTAAGGCAGGTCACATTTTGTACTGAACTTAAAACAGTTCCATACCTTAGCTCGGTGTCATTACTTGGAGTTGCAAACTTAATCAGTACCTTGCAAATTAGCACTAGAACATCCTTATTGTCAGAGACATGAGAGTGAGTCAAATATTACAATTTTGTTATTTAACTTGAGGCTATCCTGAATGAAATTAATGTCTCCCATCATTTGGTCTCTTCCTTTGAATGCTGCTGCTGTTCAGTCACTATATCATGTCTGATTCTTTGCAACCCCATGGACTGTAGCCTACCGGGCTCCTCTGTCCATGGAATTTCCCAGGCAAGAATACTGGAGTGGGTTGCCATTTCCTTCTTCACAGGATCGTCCCAATCCAAGGATGGAACCCACATCTCCTGCTTGGCGGGTGGATTCTTTACTACTGAGTCACCTGGGAAGCCCCATCCTTTGAAGACACTGAATTAAATACTACACAACAAACTCATTTTCAAAAACTTATAGTTCATAAATTTCTAGCAAGAAATATAGAAGTCTCTCCTTTAAACATTTTTCCAATTTATGCCAGTAAATCTTAATATATTAGTAAATAAATCTTAATATATTAGTGAGCAAAAAAATTATCTTAATACATTTTATATCATTTTAAAACTACCTTTAATACAGCACATCACCCACACCTTCATAAACCCACCAAGGTAAACAAGAGAATATCTTTCTCTCAAAAAAAAAAAAAAAAAACCCTCTACGGAAAAAATACTCAGGCTCTAAAAAGCAGTATCTTCTATTACACAGATAGATCACTGCTAAACAAAAGAATAATCTCGTCACATTGGCTGTAAAGAAGTAAAAGGGCTTAATTAAAATCTTCAAGAAATATTAAAATTAAATATTAACAGTTATTCAAACAAGAAGTCATAGAACAAAATTAAAGTTACGAGACCTTATCCACAAGTGTGGCTTTAGTTTTGGTCCATATGTATATAGATAACTTACAATTTGAAATGTCTAGCCCAGATCCCTCCTCTGATCTCCAAAGCCAAACCCATAATCTTAACACCCATCCCAACCATCTCATCACCCTACCCCATGGCCACCACTTCTACCATAAACCTGGCCATTTTTCAATATTTGGCACAACCATTTATCCAATAACCTGACACCTCCTTGCCCTCGTGTTCCACATCTAATCCATTATTAATGTAATAATAATGTAAAATTAGTGTACCACTGTGATTATTTTACTTCTTAAATTCCTCTTGAATCAGTCTACTTTTCTATATCCACCAACATGTGCCTATTCCAAAATATCATCAGTTCCCGGCAATACTGCAATGTCCTAATTAATTAGCATCCTTGACATTATTGCTGCTCCCCACCCAGCCCAGTCATCAAAGCTGTTCTCTGCTCTGCTACAAAGTGATCTTCCTGAAACACAAATCTTATTCTGTATTTCTTTGTTTAAAAACATTTCAATGACTTCCACGGATAAAGCTTCCAAATCCTTGACATAGAACAGAAAGCCTTGAAATCTGTAATCAACCCTTATTGGCTCCTGGTTCCTTGAAAACGCCATACTCTCTTACCTACAGTACCTTTCCATGTGGCTTTCCCTCAGCTGGAAAGCTTCTTTTCCCTTTAATTGTGATCTGTCTTCAGACCTCAGCTTGTCATAACTTCCTCAGAGAAGCTTGCCCCAACTTCACTGACAAAACAGATTCCCTTACTAAATGTTTTCAAAGCATGTTAGGACATACGATTTTTACTTTTCTTTCTTCGACCAACTGAATTTTGTCTGCCTCCCTCTTTAAAGTGCATACGCTAGGAAAAAAGAAAAAACAAATATTTCCGTTCATCAAAATTCCACAGCATAAAGCATAATGTGTGGCCCATGATGAATGCTCAATACATGCTCAACGAATTGAGTACTGACAGGAATATTTACCAAGCAAAACAACTATTATTCTTTAATTATCAACAGCCTACAGCAATAATGTCCAGTAGAACTTTCTGTAATGATGAAATTATTCTACATCTGCACTGTCCAATTACACAGCCTCTAATCAAGCGTGGCTACCGAGCACTTGAAAAAGTGGTTGGTACAACAGAGGCACTGAATTTTTAATTTCACTTGATTTTAACAAATTAAGATGTAAAGAGTCAGACATTGCTATGACTACTGTATTGAACAGCACAGGTCTATATAGTCTTTTCTCTGTCTTTTCAATCGTTGCATCTTGTTTCACTCTACCCAGCTGACACCTTATCTAAGGAGCAGTCTTGAACAATAAACCCTAGACTTCTTTTTGTCCCCACAATGTTCCTCTCACAGAATAGAAACTTAATGTCTGATGACTAGATATCTGAATTGTATATCTTTCCTTTCTCCCTGAAAAATAATCAATTAAATGCAGTTATTTTCAAAATGACCTTCAGAAGCCAGCCAAAAAATCAGCTCTTTCTAGTTTTCCAGACTGGTGGGAGCTGCAGCATAATAAACCTCCTGTATTTCGAAGCCCCTCCTACCTGCTAGGGACCCCTTTAGGGCTACAAAGAAGCTGAAGAAGCACAATTGGCCAGAAACCACTAGAGATTACTATTCAGGTAGCTTACTGAATGGGGAAACAATGAAAACTTGGGTTTCAAAATCACTGCAGATGATGATTGCAGCCATGAAATTAAAAGACGCTTGCTCCTTGGAAGAAAAGCTATGACCAACCTAGACAGCACAGTAAAAGGCAGAGACATCACTTTGACGAAAAAAGGTCCGTCTAGTCAAAGCTATGGTTTTTTCAGTAGTCATGTACAGATGTGAGAGTTGGGCTATAAAGAAAGCTGAGCGCCAAAGGATTGATGCTTTTGAACTGTGGTGTTGAAGAAGACTCTTGAGAGTCCCTTGGACTGCAAGGAGATCAAACCAGTCAATCCTAAAGGAAATCAGTCCTAAATATTCATTGGAAGGACTGATGCTGAAGCTCCAATACTTGGAACACCTGATGCGAAGTACTGACTCCTTAGAAAAGACCCTGATGCTGGGAAAGACTGAACGCAGGAGAAGGGGACGACAGAGGATGAGATGGTTGGATGGCATCACTGACTCAATGGACATGAATTTCAGCAAGCTCCGGGAGTTGGTGATGGACAGGGAAGCGTGCAGCAGTCCATGGGGTCGCAAAGAGTCGGACACGACTGAGCGATTGAACTAACTGTCGTACAGAATCCACACTGCTCTCTCAAGCGGAGTTCCGCCCTTCAGGCAGATAATCTTCTGTCTCCAAAACAACAGAGTCCCTGGACAACCATTCTCTCCTTTCCTACACCGCTCTTTTCCTCTCCCTCAGGGGACAAGCCCCACCTCCTCCCAACAGCGTTTCTGAAACCACAGTACTGACTCCTCTGAACCCCTGGTGTAATTCAAAAAGCCCGGGGCCTGGGGCGGGGGAACAAGAGAGATCTTTGCCTGAAAGGACGGGAGACTTGGAGTACTCGGCAAGAGTCGGGGCCCAGGAAGCGACAAGGCCCCTACAAGCCTTTAAAAGCACACGTACTATTGTCAGGCACCGTGACGGGCGGCGAGCAGGAGGCAGACGGCAGGGAACATGCAAAGCGCTCAGGGACCACCTGCCCGACGGCGGCCCATACCTCTCCCCGGCCAGCTCACCTTCCCGGGGCTGGTCAGCTCGCTCTCCGAATAGCGGTGCCTTGGGAGAGACGCCTGGGGCAAAGTGGCGCCGGGGTGCGCTTGCAGCCAGGCTTTGGCCTCCTCGTCGTCCTCCTCGTCCGTACTCTCTCGACGCTGGCTCTCATAGTTAAAATCCGCCTCCGGCTCCCGTCTCTCCTCTTCCTCCATCTCCTCCACCATCACCACCTCGTCCTCGTCCAAGTTCTCCGCCCCCTCCTCCTCCTCCTCCTCCTCGAGCTCGCCGGGCCATGGTAGGTCCTCAGGCTCCATATTGGCGTCTCGCTCTACGAGGTGGAGGAGGAGGAGGAGAGGGAGGGGAGAGGGAAGGGAGGGGAAAATAAACGACTGGCGGGTTTGGCTGCGCGCAGGCGCAAAGATCGCCGACGCCTTGCGCGGGGCTGGGTGTTGGGAGGACAGGGCGGGGCAGGGAGTGTGCGCCCGTTGCTAAGGACGCCCCGAAGGGGCCGGCGGGAAGGCCCGCGGCGCTGAGCGGCGGGCTGGCTAAGCCGACGCCTAGTCCCCGTCACTGGCTGTGGTCTCGCTCACAGTACTGTAAGCTCACAATAAACCCAGACAGAGCTCCTGTCGGAATGGGGAAGAATCTAGTCCTCGACTGGGCCGAGCCAAAACTGAATTTTCCCCTGCCCCGAGGGGCAATCAGACTCTGGGACAAACCCAAAATAATCAAACCTGCAAACTATAAATTTTTCAAAGTTTTCAATGTATTATGGGCACTTGAACCCAACAGCGGAAAAGCGTCAGAGGCAGTAGAGGGGTTAAGTAAGAACTGGACTTTGGTATCAAAAAGATGGGAGCTTGAATCCTAACATGGCCTCTAACAGCACTGAAACTAACCCTCTTTGAAATGAGGGTAATAGGCCCTTGTATAGGATGGTTCTGATAATTAAGGGAGATAACTTGTGAAGGGGTAGTGGTAGGTATTATTTGTTGACTACTGAATAGTAACGGTAAATGCTTACAGATTTGTGAGACAAGTGTTATAACCATTTTGTATTTGAAGAATCTAAGGCTGAGAAGAATAACTTGGCCAAAGTCTCTTACCTTATAAGTGGCTGGCAATGCCATCCCAGGTCTTCTGTAAGTCCAGTAATTGCCTTTGCCCAGACCTACAGCTAATAAAGAATAAAGTAGAAATATTTATACTGATAATATATATGTTTGGGGGTTCAGATCAGATCAGTCGCTCAGTCATGTCTGACTCTTTGCGACCCCATGAATCGCAGCACGCCAGGCCTCCCTGTCCATCACCAACTCCCGGAGTTCACCCAGACTCACGTCCATCGAGTCAGTGATGCCATCCAGCCAGCTCATCCTCTGTTGTCCCCTTCTCCTCCTGCCCCCAATCCCTCCCAGCATCAGAGTCTTTTCCAATGAGTCAACTCTTCGCATGAGGTGGCCAAAGTACTGGAGTTTCAGCTTTAGCGTCATTCCTTCCAAAGAAATCCCAGGGCTGATCTCCTTTAGAATGGACTGGTTGGATCTCCTTGCAGTCCCAGGGACTCTCAAGAGTCTTCTCCAACACCACAGTTCAAAAGCATCAATTCTTGGATGCTCAGCCTTCTTCACAGTCCAACTCTCACATCCATACATGACTACTGGAAAAACCATAGCCTTGACTAGATGGACCTTTGTTGGCAAAGTAATATCTCTGCTTTTTAATATGCTATCTAGGTTGGTCATAACTTTCCTTCCAAGGAGTAAGTGTCTTTTAATTTCATGGCTGCAATCACCATCTGCAGTGATTTTGGAGCCCAAAAAAATAAAGTCTGACACTGTTTTCACTGTTTCCCCATCTATTTCCCATGAAGTGATGGGACCGGATGCCATGATCTTCGTTTTCTGAATGTTGAGCTTTAAGCCAACTTTTTCACTCTCCTCTTTCACTTTCATCAAGAGGCTTT